>NC_132819.1:16120000-16420000 GCF_048594095.1 Paramormyrops kingsleyae
TGGAGGCATGTGAAAATCCCTAAATCAAGTCACCGATCTTGGGAACATTCTGTTGTTTTTCTTATACTTGTATTCTGGTGATCCAATGAAAAAAAGTGACTTTTCACTGCGTATCAGCTTACCCCCATCACTAAAAATAACTGGCAGCCATCTTGACCTGATGTGGCGGCTCATCTTTAATACTTTTGACAGCGCAACCTCTGCCAATGTCTCGCGGTGCCCAAAAAAACGCACGCCGCAAGAGCCGGTCCCATCACGGCACATCAGGTGTCCTGCCAGGTGTCCTGGGGCCCGCTGGCGTCGGGAACGCTCTTCAGCCATGTGCCCTGGATCCGTAGGGGAGGACGTAAGCCGCACTCCCCGGATAAGGGATTCCACAGGACCATTTGGCGCAATTAATCTTCTTGGATTTTCACAGCGCTGGCCCGCAACCGACTCTGAGAGGCCGGGCCGGCGATTTCCCCTCACCAGCAAAGATGCAGACTTGTACGAATGATTAAACGCTCAAATAGGTGGAAGACATTAAGGAACAAGTGTGTGAGAGACCCCAGATGGATGCATTGTCGGCCCGATCCCCATCTGTTCGTTTCTGCGGCAGGCCGCGGATACAACGGTGCATTGTAAAACAGAGGAAGGAAGTAACAAAGAATGTACATATTACACTATGGAACTTTACAGCAAATGCGTCCCGGCAATCATGCGGCTGTATTAGGGACAGACAGCTTCCAAAGTGAAGCACAACTCCCAATGTGAAGCTAGCTTCTCTAAATGTGCAAAAGCACAGCAAGCCGTGGGTGACAATGTGACTCTTAATATCACACAGGTACATTAAATCTTTCCACTTGCATGATATTTTAATCATTTGATCGATGGTCCGGACATGTTTATAAAGACAATAGAGTACAGAGACAAAAGCCCTTGTGATGTTCACAGTCTAATCCTCAGGCAGTAGCGTAATCTACAGTCAGTCCAGTGTCTGTTTTAATGCCCTTTGCTATGCCGCTCTGCAGGTATTTGTTTGCTAGTTTATTTCTTTGCCAGTAGGTTGCGATGTCTCTGCCACAGCCCTTCACTCTCCAGTATATAAATGACTGTTCCGCCAGCCATCACTCACAGGTCAAGAGGGGAGAACAGTACTTTATTCAAGGAGATCAATGAGATTATTTTTCAGTCCCCATTTTCTGTGGGGTTCATTATGCACGTAGCTCAGTGGTTATAGACCCAATCCCTCTAGCTCTGGGTTTATACACAGGTACCTCCTATTGAGTCCCCTACGTCCGAGGTCCGTAGTAAATAATACAGTCTGAGAGAGAAGCCTGAAAGTGGATACAGTAAGATGTCAGTGGGTGCATCGCTTAGTGTAACATGCACTGGGAAATGGGCAGCACTGCCAGCACTGCAATGACCCGCTGTCCATGTAATACAGTGTGTATGCAGTAACGTGATAGAGGAGCTGCAATAAGCAGTTATATACTGATACAGTACCTGTACTCTGCTACTTCTTTACATAAAATGAAACTTACTGTAATGCACAATAAAATGTCACTGTCCCTTCAGACCCCATCTCCTGTCTCAGCTCCCATTGTTTTCCACTGTGTGAATCTTTTGATTTCTTAGTACAATTCATGCCTCATTTTTCATGAAATTTAAGGACGACCCCTTTTTATTACAAAGCGTTGTGATTTTATACTCATACATGCATATTACTCAATGCCTTGCCTCTGTCCTTCAACTTACGTCCTGTGGTCCCGGTCCCAATTGTGAATGCAAATTGATGGATAAATGATGGATATACCTATATAAATTTACATTTTTATTAATTTAGCAGACACTTTTATCTAAAACAACCAACTTTTTTTTTTCCCAGAAAGCCAGGCCAATCAAATCACTGGAGCAAATAAGGGCAAGTGAAGGGCAGAGCACTGAAGAGCTTTGAACCTGTGACCAGCCGGTCACGGAAGGGGTGTCCTGCCTGGCTCAGTCACACACCAAGTCGGTACCCTGTGGGGGACAGTGAATCAGTGCTCCGCGTGGTAAGTCGTACAAGTTTGACGTAACGGTGTTGCAAATGGATCGTGATTCTGTCATGTCCGTTTAGGTGGGAGGAGGGTTGCTGGGGGCTGGGGGGTGTGAAGCGTCCATTTACCTACCGCCGCGCCTCCCGCCTCCATTTCATTAGCGGCACACAATGAGGCCCGATGTGGAGGTGGGATGGCTGCCTGCCTCTCAGGGAGCCTCGGGACCGTGACTGAGGAGCAGTACTGGGTGTTCCCTCTCACGGACACCGGCCCACACACTTGCACACGCACGGAAATGTGCGGGAAGACCACTGTGTTTAAGCATGGAAACTCCCACATGGAAAGAAACATCATTGACATTTGTCCTACAGGAATGTCTCCACAATATCTGTTTTTTCCAGAAATGTAGGTGTTGCTAATCTTAAGTTTCAGAAGAATTTACTGCACACATACACAAGGTGTTACGGCCTCTGTCCAGCGCCTGTGCAGGTTTTCAAGTGATTTATGGCAGTTTAATCATGTGAAATAAAGGAAAATGTGCACTTAGGTTAAAGCTATTTTGAAGACTAATGAGGCCAATATTTATGGCAAGTTTATTAAGGCAATAAAGTAGAGTCATGATTAATCCCAGAGTCGCTTTCACATGCCATGCACCGTGGACTCAAACACAATTTTCTCAATAGTGGGAAGAAAATGCAAATAAACTGATTCAATGTCTCCTCCAGCCCTTGTCCTTGTGAGGGACTGTGTACAAAGTACATGGCAGAGGGTTTTTCTGTTCCCTTTCTGTTAGTTGCTCTGCAAATGGTGACCAGGGAAAGATCTCGCTAAATAACAGAATGAAGGAGCGAAGAGGACGCTCATGGGAGTTTTACTTACACAAAAATGTTCTGAGGGCAGAAGGAAAAATGATTGGTTCAGATAGATAACCAATCACATTGTAGAGGATGTGGCTCCATGCAACTAGGGGAGGTGGGACCAACTAATCAGAGGGCTTGGGCCCGCCTCCTCTAGTTGCATGGATCCACCTCCTCTACAATCTGACATATGATCTTGCTATCTCTCTGAAGCAACCATTTTTCCTTCTGCCCTCAGAACTTTTTTGCGTAAGTATAACTCCCACAAGCAAAGCGGACACACAGACACTAGAAATGTCAGGAAAACAATAAAAAACAGGAATGAGAAGTTTGAGGCATGGCTGAAGGGAGGGGAGATGGAACATTGCATGCTATCACTGTTAATTTATAAAAACTGTTCGTGTGCCAGTGACCATGTGGGGAAGATCCAGTTGGATGCTAAACTGGGAGTGGAGGGAAATGTCCTGCGATGCACGAGGCTGAGAGCTGGAGGTCCGGTTCTGCTCGCTCTGACCGGCCCGCTGCATGAGGCTGGGGAAAACACACGCCTCATTGCGTCTCGAATGTGGGGGCAGCTTTCCCGGTCAGCGGCGGCTCTGTGCCGCTCGCGACTTCAGCCCATCCAGGCGTGCAGCGACGGGTAAGTGGTCAGAGTGCAAAAGGAAGGAGAGCAGGGCTAAAGGAATGGTTCTCACAGCTGTGCTCCACACCTGCTCTGCAAGGCATACAAAATCACCCTGTCTAGAGCAGGATGAAACACTGCTATTCTGTTATTTATTACCAAAATTACTATGGTTTATTAAACACCTGGGAACTCTTAAACTCTGCATTTTTCATATTGTACAGTTTTATGGCTAGGTGCCATTCAGTTTAAGAATATGATTTTAAAGTGCAAAAAACACTAATCTTCGTAGGATTAAATGGACTGCATTTACTGTATATAGCTCTTTTCTTCTCTTATGAGTACTCAAAGCACTTCACAATACATGACTGACATTCACCCATCCACACACAAACATCGACGGCAAAGGCTGCCATACAAGGTGTCAACCTGAACACTGGGAGCAATTTGGGTTTCAGTGTCTTGCTCAAGGAAACTTTGATGGGATCGGGAGGAATCAGGGCTTGAACCTGCAACCCTTGAGTTACCGAACGATAGCACTACCTCCTGTGCCACCATCTTCCCTAGGATTAGTACCTTAAGCACTGATAAGTAAACATACCCCTGTTAGCACAAATTGCTAACATGCCAATCAGCTCTCCATGTGTAATTTTACATTCCATTCTCTATTTTTGCAAGTATATAATAATGTACCTACTCATGGATGGGCTTTCATTGTCTCAAGGGGTTAGGAAGGACCTATAACGAAGCTTGACTACAGTGGACTCTGCTGGAGAGAAGAGGAACTGCAGTTCAAAGTGGGCAGGTATCACTCTTGCATACTGCGTTATTTCTTCAATAAGTATTTTTAATTTTTTTTTTTTAAATTGATGACAAGTACACAGAAATGTTCACCATTTTCAGCTGCAATGCATATATAATAGAAATATCCATCCGTCTTCATCCATCCATCCATCCATCTATCCATCCATCTTCTAACCACTGATCATGCTCAGGGTTGGGAGGGCACATCAAGCCAATCCCAGAGAGCATAGGGCTTAAGGCCAGAGGCGGACATTTCAGGTTCAGAAAGTAAAAATCTAAACCAGGATTTTGTTTCAACCATCCAGTTGAGCATAAAGAGCCACAGTCACAGAGTACGCAACTGGTTGGTTGAAACAAAATCCTGGATTGGATTTTTACTTTCTGGACCTGAAATTTCCACCTCTTCTTAAGGCTAAAATGCACCCTGGATGGGTAGCCAGTAGAAAAATACCCTAATATTGCATATATTACTGAGTGCCATATTTTTATATATAATTCATTTTTTAATAGACACCTTTTGTTACAATGCGATTGTAAGTGTGCTTTTACTCATAGTAAGCACATGTCATTGTTTAATGCCTCTCAGTACTGATGATCTTTCCCTCACAGTGCTGCACAGAGACAGCATGCTGGAAATGCAGCCCGCCATTTACACATCTGCTCACTGTATGCTAGACAATGACAAACCATAAACAGTCTTTTCCCATTTGGATCGTCTTATGCTTTAGCAGTTCTGATTAAAAAAGAAACTCCAGGGCTAATTAATCCAAGAAACATTGACAAGTTGTCTTTGGTAATCAACGGAAAATAAACTATGAAAGAGCTAGATGCCAGAACAGAGAGGGAATTGCACACAAGAAGAAAAAGATGTACAACATGAAAAAGAGGCAGAGAAGCAGGAGAAAAGTTGTGACTGGTTATGAAACAGAATTTGACAAAAGACTGCAGGCAGCTACATGATACACATTGTCAGTCCTAATGGATTAAGGAGTAGATGTAAGTGAATGCAGGTGACGGTTTTAAGGAGACACAGGACCTCATGCCAATGTGATGCTATTAAGGGACTCAGGGGTCTTTGATGCTCAAGATGAACTTTAATCTAAAATAGAACCCAGTTTAAATCAGTATTTATTGTGTGCAAACAAGCAAACATGTCAATGTATATAGTACATCAGAGTCTTCCAATCTGGTCCTTGGGGACCCACAGATGGCCCACATTTCTGCTCCCTCCCAGCTCCCTGCCAGACAGTCCACGTTTCTGCTCCCTCCCAGCTCCCTGCCAGACAGTCCACGTTTCTGCTCCCTCCCAGCTCCCTGTCAGACAGTCCACGTTTCTGCTCCCTCCCAGCTCCCTGCCAGACAGTCCACGTTTCTGCTCCCTCCCAGCCCCCTGCCAGACAGTCCACGTTTCTGCTCCCTCCCAGCTCCCTGCCAGATAGTCCACCTACGGAGTTAGGATGTGGACTGCCTGCGGCTCCTTGAGGGCCGGATTGAAAAACACTGAATATACATTGACATGTTTGTTTATTTAGATAACTACGCGGACTGGGATTTGGGAAATACGGCAGTATATGAAAGGCAGGCGTGCTTGTACAGAGAGGGAGCTTTCACATACACCTCCCTGCATCCATATGTGACATTGCCAAGACAGTCTGGCCATGTGGTTCAAGTAAAAGGTTCAACAGGACCCTCTCAACAACGCAAAAATTTATGAAATAGACGCTCAGAGACTCAACGAGCCAGAGAAACTTGTGCAATCAATTCATTGGTCTCATAAAATCTCAGAACTAGTGGAATGTTTTATTGTGTTTTTCATCAATGCTATAAAGTGGTCAATTTTATTCTGCCAAGCAATACATTTATATGAAATAAAACTCATGGTCATCAGATAACTAAGGGGGAAATTCTCATCCTGATTTATTACTATGCTCAGATGGATAGAGTGGGTGAAGGAATGCACGGGAAGACAAAGATCTCAAACATCTCCTCCAGTAAAATTTATTTCTATATTGACTCACTAAGAGTAATTTTTTATCTCCCACATGTTTTGCGAATTTTGCCAACAACAAACATTGTCTTTTTAAAATGAAAACAGAAGTAGTAAGTAACACTTTGACAATTATGTTAAAGTACCCTTGTGTTCCAGCAGACACATTAGCCTTGTCATGTTTTAGTGCACCCATGAGATGGTAACTGCTATTAATGCTTGTTGACATTTTAGGAAGCAGCATTTTAAATCAATCATGTGACCCATTGCGCTATAGCATGTAATGACCTTATGGGATGCATGTATGGCAGTCATGCTAATCCGTGTGGCAGGAACCTGATAGAATTCACAAACCAAGTACAACAGAGATTATCACCCAATGCTAAGCATGATGGATTTCCTGTCTGCCCAGGATGTGACCTACCACAAGGTCTGTGTTTCCTTGGATAAAATCCGGGTCATCGCAACCCTAAGTGGGCAAGTGACGCTCGAAAATTGATAGAGGGTAATCAGTACCGAGTGGTACAGAAGGAGTATTTACGAAATGTCCTCTCCCAATAAAAGGTGAAGCCTTGGTGGTTGAGTGGTAGAATTCTCACTTGTCCTGTGGGGGACCCAGGGGCAAATGCTGGCCGGCGCAGCTTCTCTGGGAGTTATGTGTCAGTGGGGTAGGATGCTGTGCCCTTGATCAGAGGATTGTCAGTCCTTTGCTTGGCAGACTGATGTCACCATCGGTCCCTTGAGCAAAGCTCCTAACCCCTATAGCACCAGGGACCGGCTGATCCTACTCTCTCAATTGTACGTTGCTTTATCAAATGTCAGAAAGTCCATATACTTTCTTCCAATCCCTGTGGTTCTGCGGAGTGTCCCACCCAGAGCAGGTCTTGGATAAATACAGTCATGCACTGCATAAAGATGCTTCGCTCAACAACGGACCGCATATAAATTGCCTAGTGACATCAGAGAGCGACACAATGCTCACGTGTTTGTGGTGATGCTGGTGTAAAGAAACCTACTGCGCAGTACAGTACATAGTTCTTCATAATGATAATAAATAACTATATTACTTGTTTATGTATTTACGATACTGTACGTTTTTTCGGTATTTAGGCTATACTATACAGTCTAGGTGTATAGTTGGCTATATCATCTAAGTTTGTGGAAGTACAGTCTATGATGCACTCAAAATTATAAAATTGCCAAATGACATATTCCTCAGAACATTTCTGTGTTGTTAAGCGATGCATGACTGTAAGCTGAGGACTACAAAGTGTTGAGCTTACAGTTGTTAAGTAGTGCTATTTTGCGTTGGAAGTTATGTCGTGAATTTCATTGTATGCGCCTTGACTGATGTCACAATGCATTTGAATACTGAGCCACAAAGAAGTGTGTTTAATATGAGGAAGTAGATGCTCGTCTGGCCCATTCAACATGTTACTGAACTCCAGTAGTGCAAGGCACACGGCTCCGAGAAAATGCTGGAGCCTAGAACGTGTGTGTGTGTGTGTTTATGTGATTAGCGAGCGACAGGGCTGAGACGGCCCGGTGGAAGGTCTGGCTCCACAGAGCATACCACCCACACCCCTACCATTACTGAAGCGTGCAAACCCAAGGGGCATAAGCTGCTGGTAAAATAATGACTGAAGGCTCTCACACTTATCCGGGAGACATTCCTAGGAACCATGGCAGACACTACTTACAGCAGAGCTTTCAGGCAAATTAGGAAAAATTTACAAATTAGAACATTTCCTTAGCCAAGAACATTTTTTTTTTACTCATTAGAAAATGGGAAGTAATGAGTAATAAGAGAGATAGAAAAAAGTCTAAACTTATTCATTAACATTTCTGTGTATATCCTATACCTTAATTTTTTGGTTGAACCTCATGTCCTGAAAGATTTCAGCTAAAAGCTACACATTAATGTTGCTGGAGGCTCAGTTGCCAGGTAATTTTTATATACTCTGCACAACGCTGCTCTATCTGTCCTTGGTCAGCTTTCAGAAGGACCTTGACTTTGCGTTTTTGTGCTGTATTTCAGTAGGGGAAGGGAGAGCACGAAGAATACCCATGTGTTTTTCATTGCTATTATACGATGAAGAACATGAACTTCAGTGTATAATTTGGACACTCATAAATAGCACTGAGGGTCTGTCTTTTGCTTTTTCCAGGTCTCTTTCTCCGTTTTTGGATAGAACAGACACACACTGGCCACAGAAGGAGTATTTTCAGCTTAATCATTTACAGGACCTCCATCAATCACATCCTCCCAAAACAGACAAGGCAAAACCATGTGCAGATTGTGATTGTCAGATCCATTTTCAGCTTTCAGGTCACCAGTATTAAAGATCCTTCCGTCTGTATCACCTGTAAGTGACGCCTTTGGCTCGGCAGAGAACAAACACCACCAACACCGATATGGCGTGAAATGTCGTATTGATAAGGATAGGGAACTGCCGAAAAGGTCAGACATGCAGTTCACAGACGCGCACGTGCTTCGTATCAGTAAACCGCAGAACACAAGCGCAGAGTCTGAGACACATGATGAAAGTGTTTTTTGTAGCATAGCATAATTTTTAATTAGCTTTCTGTTCGCATTTGCGTATGCTAGGGTTAGGTGTTAGAGACTGCAGTTCAGACATTTTGATGGCACAAATTATGTAGCATGAAATCATAATTTGGAAATGACCTGTTAGCTGCATAAATCCATAAGGCAGGTTCATCCCTGACCTTCCATAAACACCTATTTAATTTCTATGTCTACAATTTCCTCAGTCAAAGTCATGACAGCACGGATGTTTAGTCTGGCAGGGTTTTCATTGGAAATATTCTACTTCTTCGGATCCTAGCAAGCAGCAACACATAAAAACTTGTGTTCCACCATCTGAGGCTTACTCCCCATTACTAACCAAAAGCTCTGTGTTGCTCGATTATGTTAACGGTTCAGGTTGCTCCAGGCTGACTGAACGTTTTTTTGGACAGAACAGCCCCACAATCCACATGGCTTCACACAAGCCTAGCAAGGCGTCTGACCTAAATTTAGCGAAGCATTATCATTTCTCCAGATGGTGTGATTATTGTGAAAAAGTCATAAACGTTAACAAGTCTGTGTTGTTCTTTGTGACAACGAGGATGAAAACTCCCGATTATTAGAAATATACAAGTTGAAGCAAAGCTGTTTCCCTGATTTTTTTTCATACCAGAAGACCTCAGGGGTGGAATGGGGCTCAGCTGCCTGTGGTTCGAATCCTAGGTTGCTGCTTCAAATGTTATGGTCAGTAGAGCGATTTCACCATTGGGTTCCTGAGCAAGGCCCAGTGTTGTACTTGAGTTCGGTCTCGAGACCACTTTTTCACTTACTCGGTCTTGTCCCAGGATTGTCTGAGGACGGTCCCAGAAAAGACGCTACCTTGAAAATCCTTTCAGAACTGGCATGATGTCAATTTCAATTGCTATTCGATTTGCTTATGTTAATCACAAAAGTGATTTTCTCACATGCAAGCTCACGCTGCCGCTTTAATCTGCTCGGTTCAATGGTCATTGTTTGAATCTGAATGTGTGATCAGTGAGGTTTCGTATGGTTAGTGCTGTTCTATGTTGCTTATATGAGTTCTTTGATTTCTCTTACCATTACAGTATCAGCTTTACATGTATCAGGTTCTGCTAGCAGGAGGAGCACTGTGGCGCAGTGATTAGCACTGCTGCCTCACAGCATGAAGGTCCTGGGTTCGGTCCATGGTCCTCTCAGTGTAGAGTTCTCCCTGTCTTCATGTGGGTTTCTACTGGGGGGCTCCAGTTTCCTCCCTCAGTCCAAAAAGTGTGCACAATAGGTTAATTGTGAGTGTGTGCCCTGTGGTGTGTCAGCAACTGTTCAGGGTTGATTCCTGCCTCCATCCCTTGTTCCTGGGATAGGATCTGGTCCTCCCTGCAACCCCAGTTGGGATTAAGTGGTGATGGGTGGAGGTTCTACTAGTACAAATACTCAACTGTTCTACAAATCATTTCCCTTACTTTGTTTTTCCAAATGACTGGACTAAAACATTACATAGTTTATAAAACAGAAGAGAAAAAATTACTGTCCTGCTCTGAATAAAATATCCATGGGACCGTCCCGTGGTGTCCCTTTTTTGAACCGATGCGATTTGTCACGTTCGGGAAAATATGGGATGTGATATATTCCATATTTTTGAGCCGTGTGATCAATCCTGTTACAGGGTGTGCAAGTGAGTGTGTGCTGTCAACAAATCAACACTCACATTGATTTATTTATACTAAAACTCTTACATACAGCTTTTTTCAAATCTATCACACTGTATTATCACCCTAGTATTGTGACCAAATACTAATGTTTGAGATCAAAGATTTTGTTTTTTTCTTTTAAATATTAGCAGGGGTGATGATGACAGTTAATAAGTATTTTTAAAACCATGGTCTCAAAAATGATCTTGATTTTTTTCCAGTCTTTGATTCAACTCATCACTAGCAACTAGCAAGGCCCTTAAGCCCCAAGTGCTTCTGGAACTGTCTTTTCTTGCTTTCTCAGAAAATGAATATTGCTTTGGATAAAAACCGGATAAATAAAATGAAAACCTTACAAAGAAATATGAATTACAAGCATCCTTTGAAGACCCAGAAAAAAATAAAAAAAGAACAAACGAATCGGGTAACTAAGTCTGTGGTTAGATTAAGAACCACAAGCAACTTCAGGTTACAATTAAACTGCCTAGGAATCAACTGGGAGTTACCAGCATCAGCCATTTTTAATGGATGTTTTTATGCTCATGTTATGTGAGGCGCATCAGGGTTGTTGATTTTCCAGGCAAATTTGTGGGCCTGCACAGGAGCAGCATGGAGAGTGTGGATGTGAGAGTGTGTGGAGGAGCAGCAGGTCAACGCTGACCGTGTGTGTGTGTGAGAGAGAGACAGAAAGAGAGAGAGAGAGAGAGAAAGAGAGAGAGAGAGACAGGCCGACAGATAGATGGGTAAATTACAGGCACCCTCTGGAAGAGTGGCCCACCTTGGAACTATTTAGGTGGGATCACTCTACTGTTAATCATTGCCTTGTTTTACCCAATTACATCCAGTAATGCAACTACAGGCAGCACCTGAGTTAAAAATGTCAGACTTATGGACAACTCCACCTTAAAAATGCACTGCCACAAAAAGAATTTAGGTTAAATACATTGCTTCGTAATAACAAACACACACACTACTTTGTGACACTCATGAAAACATTCAGTGGTTTGTCAGCTCGAGGTACAGTACAGTACCATATGTAGTTACTTGCATTATTACTCTGTAATTATTGTCATTATGTACAGTATTATTACGGATCCGACTTACCTACACATTTGACTTAAAGACAAACTTGGTGAGTGTATCTGGCTTGTAACCTGGGCACTGCTTGTAATGGTAAGTGTGTTGAACCAGTCGGTGACTGACAGCCTATGATATTTCCAACCACAGCGGGTTTCCAAAACCTAATTCCTCTAATCACTATATCTCAGTCCTGTTTAGCAAAGAAACTGGATATGGAGATGATGTCACAGATGGTGAGTGGGGAGTAAATATACTTTTTTTTTTGTCTGGGGAGGTACTTATTAAGATGGCAACTTTGTCCTTCATATGCCTTTCTCCTCCCCCCCACAAAAAATTGTTGAGTATGCAGCTTTCCCTCTGAACCAAGGCTGCAGATCAGAACTCTCCCCTCTTTCTGCTCTGTGGAAGTGCTTCCGGAAAGCTTGGGGCAGAAAGCGACGGGAATCACTCAGTTTCAACAGGAAAAGTACGACTGACTCTGGTCTCTAATGTAAAGAAGTTGATGGAGGGCTAGAGCAAGCAAGATCTTGTGAGGAGTTTGAAGGACCCCAGAGGCCACCAGAATGGGTGGGTGGTTGTGGTGGTGATGGTGGTGGTGGTGGGGGGGGGGGGGCTAGGTGGGGGTTGTACTCTACTGGGAATCACCATTCAGTCCTAAGAACCAGGCAGCCAATCAGAAGTCAGTTCAGTCACCCACGCACTTGGTTCTTGTAGCTACAACTCATAGCGATGTACTGCTCGACAGCAAACTGCAGAACATGAAAGGAGGGTTTTTACTGACTGGGGAGATGGAATCGTGAGCAACAACATAACTGCTGACATGACATTAGAATAGCACTGCTGAGGTGTGACACCTCCAGGGCTGGGTGGGGGGGGGGGGGGGGGGTCCCAGGGGGGGTGGTGGCATCTGTTCCCACTTGTTCCCTGTTGTGTGTGTGCTGCTTGCATGTGAGCAACTGAGATGGATAGGTCAGGTCCATAAAGTAAGGAGTACTCCACTGGTTAGTTGAAACAAAATCTTGGTCTGGATTTTTACTTTCTGGACCTGCAATTTCTAACTCTGGTGAACCTCTCTCCATTGGGCACCCTGGTTTTACCCTAAAGTCCAAAATATGCGGTATAGTGATTCGGTGTCTTTAAATTGGCCACAGCTGTGTTTGTGTAAGTTTAGTGCCCTGTGATGTACTGGGGTCCCCTGTGAATTGTGTGATACTGTTCATGGCTTGCTTTGTCCTGGAACCGGAATAGTGATTGTTGAAGATCAATGGAAAACTATTCTGGTCATCTCTACTGTTTTCACAATAAATATTATTCTGGCATTAAATGTTGACTTTCAGGCATTGTGTTATACTATGTAACTAAGGCTACTGAAGAATGCAGTTTAAAAAGAGGTAAATGACAGCGTTCTCTGGTGTTGGGCTGTTGACATTTGCAGGCATACTGTAAATTATATTAGTAACTGGTCAAATGTTGGCATTAAGCCTCTCTTTGTCTCACCTGCAGCAGTTTAATAAATGTTATTTGCACAATTAAAATCACTCATGTTAAACAAACGTAAAAGCACATGGTACACATTTCATCTTAGTTAGTCTTTATCGTCAAATATGTGTCACCTTTAAATCGAATAACTGATGTTGATTTTTGGAGAGAAACCACTGTTTGCTGTGTCTCTCATACTACCTTTGTCCTGATTACCTCAGAAAGTTTCTTTTATCCGTCTATGTAGGTCAGCGATATGACTGTTCAAACAACCCAGTAATTAAGCTCATATATTACGATATTTTGAATGGCCCTTTTATATTATGCAAGTCAAGACATACACACGGCTGTTCTTCTCGCTAATTTCCTCGGAACACATCACGAAGACGGGTGAAAGCAAAACTCCCTGCAAAAGGTCAAAGGTCAACAAGCCTTTTCACGGAAAACCAATTTGTTTAATTGTGGCACACAACTTTCTTACAAAACCACGGGAAGCAGTCTTGCCCCCAGTGAGTGAATGAACATTGTGCTGTACACAGATGGCACTTTGGCAAATGGTACCGCAGTACATCATAACCATAATGAAGTGGGAGCCGATGGGGGAGGGGGAAGGCCTGCTTTTATCTGAAGGTGCAGGAAAGACAAGTGAACGAAGGGACATTTATTTTTATATACCCGCAGGACCTCTGACCATGAACCTCAAATTATTTTACATTCCCTTTCACTTCATTGAGTGAACCATGGTTAAAAGTGAGAATAGGAGCAACCATATACGTAGCTAACAATTCTGGTTCCCAGAAAGTTCCAGGAAGGTTATTTTTTGGTTACAGGAACCTTCCCTGAAGGTTTGTTTGGTTGCCCTGCAGGTAGCCAGGAAAGTTGTTTGATAATAAAAATAACATTAGTTTTTGGTTGCATTTTTTGCTTTATGGAACATTCTCCTAATGTTTGGGAACCTTTGGACAACGTTCCAGTTGTATTAACGTTCCCCTAATCATTGCAATAGAAGAAACCTTTGAAAAACCTTTTGAAAATGTTCCAGTTAGGCTCTCTAAATGTTATAGGAACATTCATGTAACGTTAGAGTTTTTAGTTCCCAAAATAAGTAGGAGCGAACATTCACTAAATGTTATGACCAGGTTTTCGTAAAACTAACCATAGGAGAACCTAGACTAATGTTAATCAAACGGTCTTTGTTTGCTGGGTTGGTTTGTCATTCCTTAAAGAAATCAGATTTGGAGATCAGCCTCAAAAATCAGTGATGGTTGTCGTTATTGCCCTTCTAAAAGCATAAACAAATGCCTGGTGGCTTCATTAACAGCTTACCTCACATCCATAGAACCCAAAGAGGACAAAAAGGACTGGCAGTTTGGCCTGTGACAACAGACATTTCCCCCACATCTGCTGCAACCCCTTTCCCCTTTGGCCCTTGTCAATAGTTCACCATTGTGGCTGTTTAAATAGAACGGAGACAGAACCCAGACCATCTGTGCTTACAGTATAATCTGTAGGCACTGCACTGCAGCATACAAGGGGAGCAAACAGCATTCTGGGTCCTTCTGTTGCTGACATGACAGGAAGCTTATAAAAGGCCATTCCATTCCAGACCATCGCCACCAGATGTGTCACATTAAATTCTCATATGGTGGTCTAGGGAGGCTAACACTGGAAAAGCATTTTGCCATATGATACCACCATCAAAGGGAAGTACAGGTGATTTGTTAAAGTACAACCTAAAATAGCACTTCAGTATCTAGCACCCTGTTACATAAAGAGCCCCCGAAACACGCAACATGTAGCATCTGGAGGAACAGGTCTTTCTAAGTTCACTGAAGGCTTTCCTAAAGCCGCATTCACCCAGCCATCATCTGACCGCCTTCCAATTGTCACATCAGAGGACATGTGTTCGGCAGTAGGCCGGTCGCATGTTAAAACACAGACCCATGCTCTGCTGCATTCCTGACTCCTACGAGGTGGCTAGCAGATAGCTTGAGTGCTTTCCACATATGCCTGGGGTACAGTTACTGAGAGAAGCTGAGGGAAGACCAGGCAGTGAACTCATGTGTCATGTGACTTCAAAAAGAACACATGAGAATGCTGTAAAAAGAGCATACTGCATATATATGTTCAAACCCATCCATCTTCGCAATTGCTGATCTAGTACAAGGTCTTGATGAACCTGGAGCCTGAACGCAGAGGTCCAGAGCACAAGGCAGGGGAAATTCTGGCGGGAATGCCAGTTCTCCACAGGGCACAAACACGTTCACACAATCACACACTATGAGCAATTTCCTTATTCACCTAACCACATAGCTCTGGACTGCAAGAGTAAACCCATGCAGTATGTTAAAAAGATGATGGATTGTCGTGACAAATTCAAATCGACCTGTGAGAAAATGCAGGAATTTGTACATACAGGGAAGAAAATAACCCAGAGAAAAGCAGATTTGGCTCAGACCACCCTGTCCACATTGTTCCTGGCAGTTCACTGCTTTGTGGTGAAAATAGCTTTTGGTTCTGCTGGAAACCCGAACATTAGCAGAGTCCAAGGACTAGGCTAGGCTTGGTGGGGGGAGTTGGGGGGGGGGGTCCCAATACTTACACACCTCTCCACCCTGAAGTGCAATGTAATGGCACCTGGACCAGCTCCATACACTCAGCAATTGATCAAAGATTTAATCAAAAATGTCCTGATTTTCTGGAACTTTAGTTATGCTACATATCTTTCCGGCCCGACATCGCTGAGCTTGTGCTCCGAGCCCACTGTCGACGTTACACCACACAGCAATGGATAATTAGACCTTGTGGCTAATCAGTAGTCTACTATTATTTTGCTCTTGGTTTAAAAACTCTCTACTCCAAACTATAATTTGCTCAAAACCTGACACTACAGTGTTATAGAAAGTGATACTGTAATCAGCGTTCACTGTGTTATTACCATAATTACATATAGTTATATCTTTCCGGTGATTATAACTGTTGAGGCGTTTTTTGGCCGAGGTGCTGACCAAAGATTGACTGTTCTCTCCGGTTTGTTGCAGTCTATCTGAAAATTCCTCTTTCAGCCCACAAATCTCCCTCGCTGTGTAATTACGGTCCAAGGACGCTCCCCGTCGCCTGGTCAGTGTTTATCATTCATGCTGCCAGCTTAAGTATCTGAGGTGTTCAGTTTGTCTAATATTGAGGCATATAGTAACAGACAGCTGGGTCCTATTTTTTCCACCAAATTCTTGTTAATGTTGTATGAACTCATTTCAGATTTAAATCTGAAAAATTGAGGAGTGATCTTATTGGTCGGGGCTCATAATGAAGTTTTCTGCCAGCTAAATTCTTCATAACAGGGGTTGGGACACAAGTATACAGTACCCTCTCTCTCTCTCTCTCTCTCTCTTTTCTTTTTATCTTTTCCAGCCTCTCACTCAGTGGGCCCCTAACTATCCCGAGTCTCTTGACTGACCACATACTAAATGACAATAGAGAATGTGTAGCTGTGAGCCGTGGTCCCACAAAAGCCTGTGAAGGTCACACGTCGGCGAGGGACATGGATATTCTACTTGTTCGGCCGAGGTGTTCCAGGAAGCTCGGTGCTTCCACAACGCGCTCCATCCCCCTGGATGCGGTGCGGAGATCATGTCCCCCGCAGGCACAGCAGGCTAACTGCAACCAGATGTCCGTCTCAGCTACCCAGAAGCTCTCTGCTCGCCTTTGCTCTCAGACACGAGCTAACATATGCGGTGATGACTATGTTTCATGCCAGAAGACGAAATTCTGCAAAGTGGGGAATTTTGTTTGCATTTCAATTTCCGTTTAGCGCAGACACACGATGTACTGGACCACAGCTGCCAGCGTAAGAGCACAAAATATCCTTCTTGGCAATTTTGAACTGTGTAATCTTGCTGCAAACATACTAACTCTCAGAAACACGTACAACCAGTCACCCGTCTCATACGTAAACAAATGTGTGTCTAATACTCATGTTACTGAGTCCTGACAGACTAATGCCCAACGAAGTGGTCAAATGGTGGAAAATTAGCATCGGCTAATTAGCATAGACAGGTACCCCATTTAAATAAATAGGTCTGCATGTATAAAAATTACCACACAATATACCATAGGGTGGGTACTAAACTATGCCGTTATTTTAATTCCTTTAAATATGAAATTACATAGGGTAGTGCATTGGGGCTGGGATTAGCAACTTGCTAATCATGGTCCTCTGGAGGACCAGGGTTCGAGTCCCCGCCATGGCTCCATTGTGTGTGGAGTTTGCATGTTCTCCCCGTGTCGTTGTGGGGTTTCCTCCAAGTTCTCCCGTTTCCCCCATCATCCAAAAACATGCTAAGGTGGATTGGAGTTACCACAGAATGCCGGCACCTGCTGCTTCCAGGATGGGCTTTTGAACCCTCATGACCCTGCATAGGACAAGTAGGGATGGATGAAGATTTTTGACTAAAAATACTTGCAGTTTCATTACGCACCGCAGTCATAGATAGACACAGCCAAACAGACCATCAGGGTACAGTGGTTTGGTATTCAAAATCTCAGACAAAAACATTTGCTTGGTCCTCTGCCGTAATGCCATCCCAGACATTTCACATGCAGCGCCTGGGTTCAGAGACGAGTGTCTGGAGAATCTGTCCATTTCAATCCGTACTATTTTTGTAGATAAGTAAACCTGGAGCTCAGTTTACGCATAACGGAAACGTGGTCGGTTACTCGTGTAACTAAGCCCCAGATCGCTCACATCAGACATGGAGCTGAAGATCATGGCCGTATCGTATGTAGGAAGTGAAGACCCTGACGACTCACACACACGCCGGCTGTTCCTTCCAGTCAGCTGAGGCCGCGCGTGTCATCTGACTCCAGACCAGACGCTAAGCTCATCTGGCCGGGCCTGCTGACGGGAGCCTGTGGCGTGAGCAGAGTGGGGAGAACCTGCACTCAGACACGCGTGGGCCGCCGTCGCTGACGTCACGGCTGGCGGGGAGCCTTGCACAGGTCTCCACATAGTACATTTAAACTCAAGGCTTCTCTACATGCCAGGGCTTGTCCACACTGTGGGTCCCATCTCCATAAACAGGCTACAATCACGCTACGTTCCGATAAACCTATCGATAGGTGAAAATATCGTAAGGCGAAAATGCATTTTAATACAGTACACCTAAACTAACAAACATCATAGCCTAGCCTAGCCTACCTTAAACATGCTTAGAACGCTTTCCTTAGCCTACAGTTGGGCAAAATCATTAACACAAAGCCTGTTTTATAATAGTGTTGAATAACTCATGAAATTTACTGACAAATGTACTGAAAGTGAATAACATTTACCCATCGTAAAGTCGAAATATTGTAACATGGACCATCGTAACCCAGGGAGCGTCTGTAATAGGAATAAAGTAGAAGAAATATTTGTTTTTTGGGGGTTTGATAGTTCAGCTTATCTAGAACTGTTTGCATTACACTAACCTTAAGCTTGAATTCCTATAGTAGTTATTTTACAAAAAAAACCAAAATATATTAAAGAAAAGACAAGAATATGGGGCTTTTGCTAAACAATAAAACAAACACGCTGACATAAATTCTGAAAGCATTGCAAATTTAAGGTACAGAGGCTGAAATGCAAAACAACTCATTAAGGAAAAACAAAAAAACAATGATAATTATGTGCTTAGCTTTCACTGGCCCTAGTGGTCAGTATGGTCTGTCTCCCAGTTCCATGCTGTAACGCCCAGCACTCTGGACTCTGAATCAAGTGATCTGAGTTCAAATCTGGGTAGAACCTTTCTTCTGAGGTGCTGCATGGATCAGCAAGTCAGTGATTTGAAGTTTACCAGTAATCCCAAAGTGACTGTGTCATTGAGCGAGACCTCTTACCCCCAATTGTGCCAAAGTCTGTCTGCTTTCCCAATTACATCTAGCTTTAGATAAAACAGCCACTAAATGAATAAATGTAATTGCTTTGCATTTCCACAACGTATTCTTTCTGTCACATCATTCTTTAATTGACTCACAGTATACTGCCCCCTTGTGGCTTGGAGTACTGTTTAGAAAAAGTAATCTGGCCCAGAAGTTCAAAACACAATGCATTAAGAAAATGCGGAATCATTATGGAACGCAAAAAGAAAGAATGAAACAAATAAACAAACAAGCAGACAAATAAAAGACAGTGAGTTAAAAAAATAAAAGAAAACAAATTGAATTGTTTTCTTATTTTATTGTTTTAATGTTTTACAATGCGTTATGTTTTCTTATTTTTATGTTTCTTAAGTGTTTTTGCACTCAGGGCCACCAGCATAATGGCAACATACCAGCCTACCTCAGTGGTCTAGCTGTTTTAGTTCTGGAAATTACTGAATCGACGAAAATCCACTTGTTGATGTTGGGTGGGACCTGGTCCCATGGCTGCCGCTACAGAAAGCCAGGTTACAAACTCAGCTAATGTCAAAAAGTCTGGGCTCTGCCAATGACAGAAGCCAAAAGTGTTGCTCCACCAATAAACTACAGGAGTTTCCATCTGTTGCTTTTGGACGCCTGTCAGGAGTAGTTATGTCCGAGGGGGAAGGAGCCTTGCTGAGTCAGGAGGGTTATCGGCCCCCACCGGCACTGCAGAGAGGAGGGAACCCCCCCAAAGGTTTAAGATTAGACACCTCCTGCAAGTCTGGATCGACGGCTAAATGTTAGCTATGGATATACATGACGGGTTTGCGTCCGGAAAAAGGCTCGAGGTTGTAGAGCAACAGGTGGGAATGATAGTCTGCCGGAAGGCCCCTCTACAACCAGCTGGGATTCCCCTGAGTATCAGCTCGAGTTCTCTTTTAATGAGCTAATGTCTGCCATGGATGGAGGAAAAGCACAGCACTGGGACAAACTCCGCAGCAGAGGCGTTTGAAAAGGAAATCCGACTGACATGGCACTAGCGAGTACCTCAGGGATTATATCTTAGTGTTTGTGTGTCTCTTCGGGTGTTTGCGTGAGCTGGGGTATAAAACAGACCCACCTGGGTCCACTAGCACAAACAGGTTTCCTCGGCTGAGATCTTCGTGCGAAACTTCTTAACTTCATAATTAATAATATATTGCCCTAAAGTGGATGTTTTAAGAGCAGCGTTTTCTGTGTCTCGTTTCACAGATGCACAGAATGTGCTGCACACAGAATGTGCTGCACAGGATCAACAGCACAGTCTGTGAGGCAGAGTAGATGTGTTACATGGTGCTGTTAAAGGTCAAGATCACAAAAAAGATTTTGTGAAACAAAGTATATTTGTTTGAGTGACAAAACACGTTGTTTTTCAATGAGCCATAAATACAAAGTGTGTTCCTTGCTGGTGCATTACGATTTACGCTAAATCACTAAATAATAATAATAATAATAATTAAATAATTTGTTCCTATGCTTTTCCAAGTAATACTATTACATTCATACATCTTATTAGGACAGTTTTAAGTACTAAGAGCAAATCATGCTTTATAATATCAGGGTTCAGAGTTTGACAGCCCCCCCTAGGGCTGATATATTTGTCCTGATTCCCTTCCACCCCCCACCACACACACACACACATAAAACGGTATTTTAAAAATGCATTGTCACATTTTCTGTTTCTACTCTGTTTCTACACCCCCAAATCCCTCACTGAGGCTGACACCCCCAAATCCTGCACTGGGGTTGACACCCCTAAATCCTGCACTGTGGTTGACACCCCTAAATCCTGCACTGGGACTGACACCCCCAAATCCTGCACTGGGGTTGACACCCCCAAATCCCGCTCTGGGGTTGACACCCCCAAATCCTGCACTGGCTCTCAGTGGCTCAGACCATGATGCCTGCAGACCGTTAAAATACAGAAAAACTTATGCAATGGGCTGTTTCCTAAGTGGATACAGCTGGGCTTGGACTGGCACTGGAACCTTCTGCTAGGTGGTCCACCATAGAAAATTCCAGTTGAGCCACTGCCATCTGGTATCACCCTTATGCAGATAAAGACAGAAGAATGGAGGTACCTAGATATGCATTACTTCTATTTTAATTATAACAATCTCTAGATATAGATAGAAAAGATCCAGAACTCATTAAAATATAATTTTTTTCCAGTGTTCCTTTCTAGTGTTCATTTGTTTATCTAAGATCTTTGCTGATGTGCGTGACTCACATGGCGAATCTTTCCTCATTATCCGTGTTCCATTCCTGAAAAGCACTTCTTTATTGTCATTTAATTCATACTTATATTTATAGCATTGCTATATAAAAGAGTAAAGGAATCGTACAGTGTTTATATGCTCCCAATTCCAGATTATTTTAAAACACTGAGGCAGTGTGCATTTAGAAGTGAAAGGAATTTACTGTAACTGACAGCTGTTTCACAGTATAAATGTCTCAGTAAACAGGATGTTGTTGTTTTGTGTGTGTCCTGCAATGCACTGGCATCCCGATGGTTTCTCCTGCTTGATGTTGTCTGGGATACAGTCCCGAGTCACCATATACTGTACTGCCGTGGAAAGATGGATGGCTGTCACAAATGGATTAATATACATCAGTTTAACTGTGTCAGTTCTTACAACTAAAAGGAGCTGCATATTCAATTAAAGAGACAGACAAATATTAGGAATCCACAATAATCAGACCCCTAATCTCAAAAGCTAGAGAATTGAGTGAAATTTTGTTTAACACCCGTATAAATATAGATTCACAATCTGTTTTTTCCTCGTTCCATGTTCCAGACTTAATTTGATCAGAATTTACTAGTTTTCAATATGTAACAGAACTGGCTGCATACCATCGGCTAATTAGTGTCTTTTTTGGCAACAGGAAGAGGACATTTCACGACTAAACTCAGACTTTATCATTTGAAGCAATTGAGAATGGGTTTCATTTCATGGTTTCCATAACCGTGTACCCAGTATGAGGTTGTGCTGAACTTGGAGTCTATGCCTGTCCCTTTCAGAGCAAATATACTGGGTGATTTAAAGACACTGATCATCTGGATGGCTTGTTTTTGGGCTGCACAGGGAGCCCAAATCCCACATAGGCTGCCCACAGAGCTGTGGATGGATATCTAAGCCACAAGCTTGGAGGGGTGAGGTGACAGGGCTCGTCACCCATGAACTTATTTAACCTAAGAAATAGCTGTGGATCTGTGCTATGGGGGTTGACATTGACTAAGTGTCGTCTTTGTAGAGGGACCTAGTCGATTACTTCAATAGGGACTTTCAGTGTGGGTTACTTTGGTGGTGTTGGTTCTAATCCCAGATCTGGCTCTCTCCACAGGAGCATTTTGGTGAGTTCTCTGGTTTCACCCAGGCCTCACAGACAGACCCAAATATTGTTTGTGTTGTGTGTGTGTGTGTGTGTGTGTGCGAGCAGGTATACCTATCCTTATGGGGACACAAAGTCCCCATAACGTGATAAATATCCATTTTTTTCCCTTATGGGGACCGATTTCCTGGTCCCCCTAAGGGAAAACTCTATTTTAGAAGAATAAAATGACTGCTATGAAAAAATTCAAAATGCAAAAACTCTTGTATTTTGCTTGGTTACTTATGGTTATGGTTAGGGCAGGGTGGGGGTTAAGGTTGTCATAGTTAGCGTTAGCATTTTTCCCATAGAAGTGAATGCGCGGTCCCCATAAGGATAGGTACAGTATGGGCACATCCCACAGCAACTTGGGATGCCTTCCTAGGTGGCTGTTTCACTTTCTTTTTCATGTATTGATTTATCAGATGCTCCTGTCCAAAGCAATTGTCTCAAGCAGGGGTTTTCTTATGGGCAAAGGGATTTGAACCCACAACCTTCCAACCAACCTCCTGTGCACATGTCTAGTCTATATCAAGGCCTTTGCACAGTCCCCCCCTAAAGGAATGCAGAGAGA
This sequence comes from Paramormyrops kingsleyae, assembly GCF_048594095.1. Taxonomy (NCBI): domain Eukaryota; kingdom Metazoa; phylum Chordata; class Actinopteri; order Osteoglossiformes; family Mormyridae; genus Paramormyrops; species Paramormyrops kingsleyae. The sequence continues at coordinate 16,142,946 of NC_132819.1, forward strand.
AAACAGCTCATGAAAGCCATTACACAGTACAACTCGAACTTTTTTGTTACTTGACTGTTTTGAGGGGGCATTTGGGATATGTAAGTTTCTCGTTTCTCAGTTATCTGAAAAATCTCAAAATAACAGGGAACGAGATAAACGTTCTAAGGTTATTGGAATGTTAAGAAAACTCAAATTAAAATTACACTGTGAAAAATATCATCGGTAGGGTTGGGGAGTCGTCATAACCAGCTTTACATTAACACAATGAGACATTCTGTCTTAAATCTTTAACTGTTTTTAGCTGAATTGTGGGTGAAGTAGAAAATAAGCATTAGCACAGCAGTTTTTTAATACCTTCTGTGAGAGCAGTTTCCTTTGGACATTTCTGCAAGAATTATACAGGTTTCCAATGTCTATAAAAGAACGAATGAAAAATAACATACCGTCAGCCTCCCTAAGTTAAACATTGGCGAATACCACTGGCAGTCTGTTATAAACAGGCTCACCTGGTCGTGCTAACAGTGCACTTTTATGTAGCACCTTGTGCTCTTTTTCCCAGCTGTGCTTAAAACGATATTTCTCCAAGACCACCAGATGTTTGTTTGAGCCCCACCAGTTGCCTTGGAAACACAGGGCACAATGACAGACTTTGTGCTCCTGGCTTGAGCTGAGATGTAGGTTCTGGAACGCCATTGCACATCTGCTGCACCTAAAACCTGAAACAGGGACCACGGACGATGACATCCACCCCCCCCCCCCCAAATCCTGATGTGGCAGGTCAGAGGTCACAGCTAGGAGAGACTTTGGGCACTTTGGTTAATGAATGACAAACGGTGAGTACGAGCGCAGGTCTAAAATCAAAGTATCCTTATCATCGACTCAGCTCTCTGGTACGTGGGTCATAGTGTCATAGAGTCAGATGAAATTTTGTTTCCCTTGGTCAAGAAACAAAAAGTACATATGAGACATATAAGAAATAGGTCTAAACAGAAAATCTACCTTTCATTCACATAGTATTACATTTGCAAGAAGGCCATGATGTCTATTTAAATTGAGGCTCCTCTGTCTCCAACTTATGATTACTTTGTGTTGAAGATATGAAAGTGGAGTGAAGAGTATTGCTGCATCCTAATGTAAAGAGATGATTTTAGAACCTTACTTATTGTCAGTTTGCTACCTGTCCGCTGGCAACTCCATACTTTCTGGCTTTTTCAGCTTTTTAAATGGTGTTAAATGACGGTGGGGCACCAAACGCTACTTACCCAAAACATTTAGTTTGAACTGCCACGGATGTGCGCACCATAAGCTTTGTGTCTTCAACCACAAAAAAGGTCTTTGTTTTGTATCTTGGCAACGGTGCCTTCCTTACGGCTGCCCCCTCCAAAGAAAAACCTCAGAAATGTTCTCTTTTTTTTGTTGTAGAAGAACCCGCTGGTAACACAGACGGCGTTTGCTGGTCAGCCTGTGATCAGTGGATGAGGTTAGCTCATCCTGACCTTATTAGGTCATTGTGAATCCGCCATGTCTCCGCCTATCATCTTTCAGCCCCGTGCCTTAGGGTGGGGAAAAGCTGCAGAAATCCATGACCACATACACAGCTTGCCTGGCTTTGGTAGAAGTAATGAATAATAAATCATTTTCCATGCATGATTATGATATGTCATCACAAACAATATGACATCACAACAAGCGCCAACGCTTCATGCATTTGCATGTGATAATGTCCCAGCTTGTCCGGTGTGCTCTGTGACAGCCCCTGACTGGTGTTTACTGGCATGTGCAAAAAAATCACATGCATGAGCGTCATGAAACACCACAGCTGCCTTTCAGTGGTCTCTTGTGCGACGGGGTGTTCTGATGACCCAGAAACAGGATGTTGCTGAGATACAGAACAAAGAGTTTAAAAGCTATACTAACACCTGCAGCAGCCAGAAGGGCTAAGCCAGTAAAGTAACAACAGACCGCATTCATAAGTTCAGCATTCATTCATGTTACCCGCTCGTTGTCGAAATTCACGGTCACAAGCCTAATGTAGTGTGGCAGCTAATCAAGAAGAATTCAGCTTGTTTGTTTTCACGTCAAATTCATGGCAAAAAGCATTTCATAAACATGCAGATTCCTCTGGAAGCGGACCCTAACCATCTTCTCATCCACCCACACAGCCTCTGCAGCCTTATCCACCCACATGATTTGATTTCAATTGAAATTCAAAAATAAAAGTTGAGTGAAGTCCATAACAGATTGCAATACAAAAAAGGCTGTTTGAATTATAATGACAGATATTCACAATCAGACTTCACTCGTGATAATGCTTTCTCAATCTTTAAAGGTGAAATTAAACATTCCACTGATATGGGGACAATTTACACTGAAATTCAGCTTTATTTTCCAAGGCGGCGAATGTTTATTACCGTGCAATCAGAGAGCCGCTGCAATTAACTTTTCAGCTACTTAAAAGCTGAGAACTGGCTTGAAAATAATATCTCTTTGGATTGAAATGTAATGAAGCACTTGTAACAGATATCACGTAATTTCTCTGGCAGAAACGTAGAGTGAACCTATGGACGGCTGTACCGTCTATCGCCCAGAAGAGTTCTTGTTTCAATACTTGGACTAGAGGTTACAGGTGATAATTTGGTGCCAGCCAGAGCAGCATTTTTGCTGTCCTTACAGAAATGGCATGAGTTCTTGCCAAAAGTGACTGGCCTAGAGGGAGAGGTCAGGTCAACCGCATAGCAGCTCTACTGCATCTGCAACTGAACACTCCTGGTAACAGAACTGTCATCCTTTCTCAACAAAGTTAGTTACAGTCCCCGCCTTTGCTCCTCCCCCAAAACATCCCCACCCACCTTGTGTCACATACGCAAATATAATCAGCTAATAAAAAAATAATAAATCACAGGTAATGTTCTGCTGTGTATTAAGTTGTTTTCTTCTGATGTCTTTCCTAAAAGATTTTCTAAAAAAAAACTAGTCTCTGTCAATTTAAATAGCAGTCATGTTCTCTTACAATAAAGGTGCAAAACACAGCCATTTCATTATGCAGTTGCTTAAATAGGTTTTTAAATTAATTTCATGCATTCATAGTGGAGTTTCATGTCCATATGGGGTTATTTGGGTAGAGAGTGTGTGAATTTTTATTTAGTTTTACTGGTAATTTGGGGGAAAATGGAACTGGGACTCACCATTCTAATGGGCTCCAGTAGTTGTCTTTATATTGAGGTGTTTTGTTTTCTTTCTACAGTCGCTGAGCAGAGATAAACGCCGAGTGCCCCTGGGGGGGTGGAGGGCTCGACTCACCACTCGATAGCACTGGCTGTATTTCCCCGGATGATTTTACGGGAGAGAGGAAGCTCCACTCTGCTCCCTGACCACGGTCTAGAAGCCATCTGGGAAAAGTAACATTTATTCAGATGTTTAAAACCATAAATGAAATGTCACCGCACCTCTTAGCCCAGTAATTTGGCTCTAACTGCACTTGTGGGATTAAATTGCCTATTTTTGACTATTGACTTTTTTGAAAACTAAACATGTGCTGGGTACCTTGTCCCTTTCGTTTATTCCCTTGTTTTGTTATTTTAAAGCTCTGGGATGCAGTGTTTGGGCATCTAACCATTAATTAAAACTGACAGATATCCCATTGTGGACACACGTCAGATGAATTCCCTAAGACGGACCGGTGTAGCGGCGTGGCATGGTTATAAGGAGTGAAAACCTGTCTGGGGAGTTAAGTCTGTCCATCAATCACGAAGGCCCCACGGCACTTCAGGTCTACCTGGCAGTGTTTAAGACTGCCAACAAGCCAAGCTCTATTCAGCAACTGTACATTCTCTCATTAGGTCATACCAGTGATATCCATGGCAACAGTGGCAGTGCATCTCCAACGCTGAGTGGACCTCCGCTATGCCCAGTGAGCACGCCCCACACTGCAATGCTAAGTTAACACTACATGACTTTCAAAGTCATCAGATCACTGTACAGTTCACACTACACGTGTTGCCTTGTAATTGGGAGTCATAAAATTGTTGTGCCGTGCAGCAACACGATCAGCAACAGGGGCTCATAAAATCTTGTCACAAGATCTTTCACCAGGAGGAATCCCCGATGAATCTGACTGGTCTCCAACTATGTTTTGTCATGAAAACACATGTGAGAAGACTACAGAACTGTAGCTGTAGCCGTGCTTGCTGATGTTGGAGATCTCCTCCCCCGGGTTTCACCGCACCGTGTCTTGCCCTCTCATTAGCTCCAGCTTGTACAGTAGCTGCACTCATTTCTGCGTCACACTTTTCACACCACAGGATTTGGAATCACTGATATTTAGTCTGCTAGACATCTGCTACTCATCTGCAAGTCTGGGGACGCGTCTTTGAAAAATTCACAAACAGCAATCGAGCGCTGATTCGCTGCCACCGACCGAACACCGATTTGCCTCCCATCTGGGCCTTTGGTCGGCAACCTCCAAAAACTGTCGACGAGTGGAATCCTGGGGCTAAAATCATGTAATGTGAACTTATCATAACAGGAATATCAGCGTCCTTCACCTTGGGGAAACGAAAGGAACTCAAAGTCACCTGGTCCTTTGGCACTTAGTACACATGTGACCACAAGACTCTTATTGCGCTTCTCAGTCAACCACTGCCTGTTTTCTTCACACTGATTTGATCTCCAAAGTATATTTTTAGATGCACTAAGTATGCCCTGCAAGCAGACTATAATATTATAGCATCCCCCACTGTGACGTTACTGATGGGCCGCACCTCATTAAACCCACACCGTACATTAACATTTGCAATGAGCTGAATCACCCCACAACTGACACCCGGAAAAAATATCTGAAGCTGGTTGGATTGGCTGAATTGGAATTGAAAGGGGTATGGAGGCTTCACTCTTCCAAGGTAGGACATTTGAATCCCACCTACAGTTTGCATCATTTGATTATTCTCCCCATAGTTGTTGTCCCAAAATTGCCCTGAGTGTGTAAATGTTTGACTAGTGATGGGCTGCTTGCTCACCCGGGGTGTCCCCTATGTTTTATCTAGGCTCTATACTCCTTGCAATTTTGTACTGGATGAGCAGTCACGGAAGATAACTGGTGAAAGACCAAGTACTGTTATTACCTGCAGAACTAATTTTTATTTGCCAAACTGTGATAATCTTATTATGGGCTACATGCTATCTTAACCTCAATTACAAATTGGTCTGTGAAACTTCACAGAAAAGAATGATGATACACTGTGTTTTGGTACTGGGACAGATTTAAAGAGTACATAATCCTACTAACAAGGTGCCGTACTCCACTGCACACAGTGGTCTGACCAGGTTTTCTGCCAATCTGCAGGGAAAGCTTCAAGTACTCAGTGCTAACAAGATCCGCTAATGCAGGCCATGCAGCTTAGGCGACCAATCAGGACTCAGACTTCGAGCTGCACTGGGTATCACTGGATGGAGGTCATGGACTATTTGGCATAACCAGCAACAGGACACTTATTGTGCATAAAAGCTAGGTGTGAACTTTGTTTCTTACTCAATGAATCCAACAAAATACCCAATATTTGCCTCCTACACTGAGCTAGTGAAGTGGGAATATTTCAATCAAAGGCATTTACCACATAAATATCCCCAGGACCCAACAATCAGTCTAATTTTTCATGTACTGAACTGTTTCTCCATAGTAGTCAAATCATAGTATTGGTGTGATTATACAGTGTTGGCCTTTTCGTGACATTAATTTTTCTACAATTTGTTCACATCCCCTGGCTCCTTTTACACTCTTTTTGTGTCCTGAGGGTTATCAGGAGACTGTGTTTAGAAAGAACACACATTTATACTGAAAGTGAAACATAATCTAAAGTGTACTGAGCCATCAGAGTGAAATGGAGTACTGTATATCCATCCATCCATCCATCCATACATACATCCATCCATTTTCTGTACGGGCTTCTCCTACGCAGGGTCACAGGGGTCCAGAGTCTATCCCAAAATCTACAGGCACAAATAAAGAGCATATAAGGACAAAATGAACATAGTTTGAACATAGTAGGTAAGTTGTTTTAACAGCTTGCATATACAAAATTGTATATTCTCAGTATATACTCAGTTCATCTGCAGTATAGTCAAGCCGGCCAAGCTGTCAATAACAAAGATAAATGAAATGATATCGCCTTCCTCCTGATGCGTATGATGTTTACATTCAGGAAACTCTCTGGCTTGTAGCTTTGGGTGGGCAAGCTGTCCATCAGCACCCACCTCATTAATATTAATTAAACAGGTACATTCTGGAGGCTGCCCACATAACATGAAGCATTCTGGAGCCAGTATGTTTACAGATGGAGTCAGGAGATTGATGGGCTTCTTCTTTATTCACTTAGAACCTGTGAAAGAGTCTGTTTTCCTCATTGGATTGCAGACTTTACTCTGTTTCTGCTCCAGTCATTTCTGTCCAGAACCAGTTCTGCTCAAAACTACGATTGATCTTCAAGGAGGATTAGCATACCACCAGGTCGGCTTGCTTATTGTATGAGCTTAATGAAAACTCCATGTCCTTTGGGTGTGATGAAAGGCCCACAAAGCTGGATCACGTGCAGCACTTACTAGAATCCTGGTTCTCTCACGTGTCACAGTTTACCATATGGTCTAAATCTGTAGCATGTCACAATCATTTTGTTTTATCTGCCTTTATCGGCTTGAAAAATACAATACTAACTGACCGCACTTAGCACTGGAAGGGAAGACAAGTGACACTAGTGACCCCTTTTGGCAGCATTTGGAAGTACATGGAGAAGGATTAGCACTCCTTTCAGTGATGAAAATAGTAGTGTAACATAGTTTCGAAAAGTGCCAACAACAGCTACCCAGAAAAATGTACCCATGACAATGTTGAATAGTACCCTAATTATCATGTACCTTCCTTAGAGGAAAATAAAAGGATAAAAATAATAATCCAATAAATTAGTATCCAGTTCATTCCTTACTATGGCCTCAGTTTACATCTTGTTTTTATTAAATGTACAGTATGCTAATTTTTTCTGTCTTCTATAATGTTAGCATGCCCAGAGGGGTGGGGATGGGGAGGGGGGGGGGGGGGCCTGGGACCCCCATAGGATTTTTTTCTCCATACTTTGGTGTTTTTGGTTTCTCTCCACTGTTGTCTTTAGGCTTTTTTTCCTCTTCCCCTTTTCCATGTTTTATGCATGATTTTGTATAAATGATGTCACAATGGATCGCTACACACTCTTGTCAAGCGCCTTGGGGCGACTCTGTTGTGAAAGGCGCTATATAAAAATAAATTGCAATCGAATTGAAATTGAATTCCACCCGCTACTTTGTTTTTATAGAGTTTCCAAAATGTGATCCGTGCAAAAGTTTTTAAATGTCTGACTTTGCAGGGGTGTGTTTAGCGTTTAGTCACCCCGACCAAAGCGAGCGGGTGATGTGCGCCGGCATTCTCCGGGGAAGCTGGCGGCGCTCGGCGGTAACTCACCGAGAACCGGAAAGAGCCATCAGTGGCAGTGAAAGCGGAGATGCCAGGAGGCAGCCATCCGACAGGGAAGAAGGAGGCGAGAAACGGCCCCCCCCCGCGTACCCCCCCGCTCTACCGCAAAGTCGGCGTGAAAGCGGTGAACGGAGTGATCTAGTTCACTGAGCTCTGACTTGCTTTCTGTATCACCACAAGCTGTGATTAATGAAACTCCCCCTTCCTGGAAAAAGTCGAAAACAAAGGGCACCCCCACCTCCTTGCCTCTCCTGGCTCATATATTGTGGAGATTCATTAGAGCTGGACCCCGGCCATTTCCTCAGCCGTGTAGGCACTGGCGATCTGTCTGGCTGGCTTCTTTTCTCATGAAAACCAGTAGGATTCATTTGTGGGAAATTCCTTCAGTGATGAACACTTCTCCACATTACCTCTGCGGAGCACTAAAAAGTGACAGGCATTCATTCGTGCCGACAATAGAACGGCCGATTCTGAAGGAAGGTGAAGAACAATGAGGTATTTCATTAATGTAACAGTCAGAAGAGATGAATATCCACACAATGGTGACTGTCGGAGTGTTTTTTTTTAACCTAAGTGTGAAGTGGTTTCTTGGGAGACAAATTGTGGGCCTCTAAATATAGTTGTTAGTTCTCTACAGACTGATCAAAGCACCTCTTTCAAAAGCCTTTTCTGTAAAAACTGAGACAAACAAGAGACAAAAATGGTCTCTCTGCAGAAATGCCTTGCCTGTACTCAGTGTAAAACATCCTGCCTTGTAGATGATTTTACTTACCTTGACATAGCTAACCTGGTATAACTCAGGGTAAAAATAGTTACAAAATATAATTTTTCACCTTCACCTTTGCCAACTTCACCTCGGCCGGACTTCTGTTTTGAATACCATTTTAATACGCAATTTATGTTTTCAAATTAATGTGGTGTGAGCTGTGAAATAATATTCCGGAACCGTCTTAATTCAATAGCATTACTCTCACATCAGTACTGAAGGTCTAAGGAGTCCAGACAGAGAAGCAAAGGCTGAATTTGGATAAATTGTTCAGGGTTTATTGAAACGGGTGTGTTTTAGAGGGAAATAAACTTTATTTCTGTACTTTAGCGGTCAAATAAATTCCACCATCTCACGTCCTGGCTCACTCATCCTTGAAAGCGGACATTTATGCTGTTGCCTGTTGTCTGCAGCATAAGCGTACCTACATCAGTGTCTGCTTTCGCAGAGAAAAGCAAAAACCTGCTCTGCTTTCTTGTTCCACCGTTGACTGGCTGTCTATGTATTGAAGCTGGTGTAAAATTACCATGCTGCCAAATATAGGGTGAGTGTTGTTTGGCGTGACTGAAACCTTGCCTTTCAAATGCCTTCTGTCATCTTGCCGGGGATGTCAGGCTTCCTGTGAAATCAGCTTCGGTGGGACAGACCGTAATGATTTTGAAGAGCTTCTGCTTAGTTTAGGAGGAACGTATTTTGAGGCTCATATTTTGAATAACCTGTCTGCCGTTACGCTGGTTAAGTTAATTAGGCTAACGGCTGGCTTACTTAGTACTGCGGCAAAGCTCGTCAATGGGGACGGCTAATTGGAGGACACCGGCATCATTCCCACAGGTGAACTTTGACATTAAACTTGGCATTTTAGTGTCACAATTACTGTACAAAGAACGTTTATCTCTTACAGTATCTCACAAAAGTGAGTACACCCCTCACATGTTTGTAAATATTTTATTATTTCTTTTCATGGGACAAAACTGAAGATATGACACTTTGATGCAATGTAAAGACGTCAGTGTACAGCTTGTGTAACAGTGTAAATTTGCTGTCCCCTTAAAATAACTAAACACACAGCCATTAATGTCTAAACCGCTGGCAACAAAAGTGAGTACAGCCCTAAGCGAAAATGTCCAAATTGTGCCCAATTAGCCATTTTCCCTCCTCGGTGTCATGTGACTCGTTAGTGTTACAAGGTCTCAGGTGTGAATGGGGAGCAGGTGTGTTAAACTTGGTGTTACCGCTCTCACACTCTCTCATACTGGTCACCGGATGTTCAACATGGCACCTCATGGCAAAGAGCTCTCTGAGGATCTGAAAAAAAGAATTGTTGCTCTACATACTGTAAAGATGGCCTAGGCTAAATTAAATATGTATAGATTCATGAAACTCCATTCAGTGCTGACATTCTGGTATTTATTTAGCCCCAGCTGTTACAAACCCTCATCAATAATACACTATTGATGTATTATTATACTTATCAATAATACAACTTTAGGTTTATATCTGTGTTTCTTGTATCGTCATTCAGTCTAACCTGCTTTTCATCACTGGGGGAACACAAAACTTAACTGCTAAATTACATCACTGTCATGTGACAATCTTTAAACTCTGTATATAAATCGGGCTGAGCCACAGACAGATGCTTCGCCTGGTCAAACGTATTGCCCCCTTGTGGCAGCACTGGCTTACTGGAGCTGTTGGGTCTGTGCGTTTAACTTTTTTTGTTCTGTTTAAAACCAAAATAACACCATATCTCACTTTCACCATCCTGCTTATCAACTTGAGGCAGGCAGTGGGCAGAGGTGGAAAGTTCAGGTCCAGAAAGTAAAGATCAAAGCCAAGATTTTGTTTCAACCAGCCAGTTGAGTACTCTGTGACTGTGACTCTTTATACTCAACTGGTTGGTTGAAACCAATTCTTCGTCTGGATTTTTACTTTCTGGAGCTGAACTATCTACCTCTGGCAGTGGGTAACAATGCTTTACGTCTTCCAAGTGAAGCTTCTATGTAGCTTCACTGCACAAGAGACCCGTGAAATGAGCGCAACTGTGTCTCTCCTCAAAACACAGATTCAGCACCACATTATGTACTACATAAAGAGGCTGTGGTTTTTGATCTTTGTAATAGAGATGTACAACACATTTTCATGATATAGTGAAATTTGCAAAATGATAAAATCATACCGTTTTTGGTATTGCAATATAATACTGATACCAATATGTCGAACAGCATTATACTTCTTGAAACTTCAGTCTTTTTCTGTCAGGGCTTCTGAGAGAAAGGATACCCGGCCCTACCCTCAAATACAGCCCTAATGCTCTGCAGTTGCTGCTCTTAGCATGGACAAGGAGGTAGTCCAGCTAGATTATGCAAGCTGGGAACTTTTCTCAGACCTTTTCCATCAGCTTTTCAAATGTGGTTGGGCTTTTACACAATCCAAATGGCATAACGTTGAATTCCCAAATGCCCGGCCCAGTGGTGAAGGCCATTTTTGGGCAGGTGGAGTTAGACAAAGGAAGCAGCAAATAGCATCGTCACAAGCTGCCAATATATACTTATAGTGCAAGAAAAAAAGATTAAATGGGAAAATCTGTCTGCAAATGGAAGAGTTGTGCCCAGGAGACATTTATATCAGAGAGGTATTGGGAGGTGAGGTAATACCATCCAGCACCATTCTGTAAGGGACTAGAAAGGAAAAAGTAGGGAAGTTGAAAGTTAACACTATAAGTTTATATTATTATTCGTGACTGGGATTTTTTTTAATAATACCTAGCAAACTAAAAGATGGAAAATTATTTTCAGACTGAGCCAACACACTACTTGAAAAAGCAAGGCTTAAGAGGACCACATATAACGATATAAAAAGCAGAAGCTGAAATGAGTTTATTTCAGACCTTCTTCAGCCAAGAAAATGGAGAGTTGAATGCCACAGTTCAATTTGATTTATTTTTATATAGCTTTCCCAACATGGTGGCCCCAGAGTGCTTAACAGAGAATGGGGGTCCAAGGTCAACTGGCTGCCCAACCCCCGGGCATGGTAACAATAAGCAGGTCTGGACGTTATGCGTATGTGTGTCTTTGTGTCATGCTTTCTCCTACCATCTGTAGGTCAGATCTCCGTATGGACCAGGCTTCACTCTTTTACTGGCCAGTTACTCTGCCTGCTGTGGTCCGCTACATCGATGACATGGATTCAGTCGATGTCCCTGCTGGGTACAGGGCATCTGGCTAATTGGAGTGTAGAACGTAACAATGGCTCCGGACCGATATTGATATGTGATCAACAAGAGTGAAACAAAGACAAAAGGAGGCATGCTGGTCTGTTCCGGTCTGGGGTCCGGCGCAACAAAAACTGGAGTGAGACCAGTGCTTTGTTTGTGCTTGTGATTTTATTAGCAGTGGGAAGAACTTCAGGAGCCGACCAGGCCAAAATAACAAACAAAACACCTCTAACTAGAAAAAAGGTAGTCCTTTATCTAACCCAAATAAAAAGAAAATACAAGTACACAAACTTACCTATCTTCCTGACTAGCTCCAAAATAGTAAGAAAGTAATCAAAACAAAATGGCGTCTCACCCACTACTTCCCTAGCAACTCACAGTGGGCACAATATTTACAGATATTTACAAAACAAAAATCCAAAGTAACCAAATCCAAGAAGGGCTAAGCAAAATCAACACTCAAACAGCAACAAGGGTCAAGCTCAAGGGGTATCAGCAGCAAAATAAGTCTTCAAAATATATGGCAACACAACAATTACAACAAATTCAAAAGCAACGGCCTGTTTGTTCTTGTCTGGACTGGCCTTATAAAGAAGGAGATGAAGGAAGAAAACCAGCCAATCGGAATGGAGAATTATGAAATGTAATAGTGGGCGGGGCCAGGAGTAGAATGATACAGCCAAAGAAACATCCACCCAATAGGCAGAGTAAGGTACACCTGGGGGGTCATAACAACGTACAGTTACCCCAGTGGTCTTATTTATGGTAGGTCGAGCTAGAGTAATGGGCCTTCAGTCTGAGATCCAATATGAACCCCAAGGGGGCATCCCTCACATATGATAGCAGACCTGGAGCCCTGGGGCCCAAGGAGTAGCTCCCGCCAGGTATCTACTAAAGTTTGTTGTGTTGCTTATTGAGTAATGAATTTCGTGGCATGAAATGGCATCAAAACCTGGGAGATGAATGAATCCAGGTAGCCGGTGTTCTTAGCAATCATAAACAATGAACTCAAAGCGAAGGATCCAGTCTAGTGGATAGCCCACTTTGTAGAGGTAATTCCCACGGCAATCAGTTCAGCACCAGAACACCGAAATGGGTCTCACGGGCTGGTTCTTCTGAAGAGGCCTGCGACGCATTCATCTTACCACCCCGGTCCGTTACGCTACATAAACCACAGAAAACACATTGCAGGCAGTTAAATCCTTCCATATGTGTGCATTCCTAAATCATTCTTTCCTAATGCTTAGAAGTATACCCCTTTTCTCTGAAGTATAAGGAAGGAAATTACTTTCCTATCCCTGCGATTTCCCCAAACATCATCATAATCCATGCATTGAGCATACTCTCCATGCCATTGAATGTTTTCCTGGCTGTTTAACATGCCACATGGGTCTGTATGTTATCAACCTTAAGGAACAACAGACAAAGATAAGTGGAAAAATTTCCACCAGATCATCTTTTGTCTTTTATCTAAGATCAACTGCTGCTATATGGTGCTGTAATGCAAACAGTCTGTTCTGGGTCTTCAACAATCCAGCTGTTTTGTTATGATGCCACCTAGTGGCCTGCAGTAGACTGTGTAGTGTTTTGTTCTCATGAAAACTTAAAATCAATAACTAGCTTCATAATAATTAGTTTATTTGAGCATCAATTGTATGAAGCCCAAGGTGCATTGCTGTTTCAAATGGGGAAAACCATGGGAAAAGGCTGACAAGTTTTTGTTTGCAAACCTAGTTAAGCCCCACTAAACATATGGAATTTGTCAACATCAAAAACATTTTTTTCCCGTCATATCCCCCCCCCCCGACAAAAGTAAAATACCTGCTGACAGCCATATTAGTCTACAAATACTACTTTAGTTACAGTACTGAAGAAAAAAAACAAAATAAAGGGGTTAAACACCACATTTCAACATTTCTTAGTTCAACTTCTCATGGAAAAGGAAGGGCAATCTTACTCAGCTGATGGGATGGGGTATTTCTGACCCCCAGCTTGTGGAAATCCAACAAATATTACCCAAGATTTCTTCATTATGAAAAAAGAGAATCTAGTGTGTGTCTGTGCCTCGGATCAGCTGTGAACCTGAGTGCCACCCTGCAGTGCTGGCTGGTCCAAGGCGCCAGCCCAGGCTGGTGACAGATCACTGGCCAGACAGAACGTCTGGACTCACGCTCCCTTGACCATGTCGTGACTCGTAACAGCTGCCCCACTCCCCACCCCAGAAAAACCACAGCACTGGCTTTTATATTTAGTGCATCGTCCTGGATTTTTATGTCCTCACCGTCTTGTAAGGGTCTGCCCAGGAGTTTGCGCAGGACGTTAACTCACCGAGTGACATCGTTTCCAATGGACGCCCTTCCACTTAGTGGAAGGTCCCCATGACCTCTCAGATACGTGGCTGTTAAGTAAATGCATGCCAGGTATATAGACCGAAAAAAACTTTAGTCATTGGGCAAGGTTAATTAGTATAACGTCAAACAGTTACAATTTTTCTTTTACTAGTCGAATAGAATCTCTCTTTTCCACTTTTCTGCTTCTATGTACTACATACGTTGTAATGACACTGGTAACGTTGGTTATATATTTTGCCAGAGTTTCCCAGCACCAATAAAAAAGTGCAAACACTATTATTCTGGCACACACTATTAAAGTAACGGCGCAGTTACACCTTTCTCCCAGCTGAGGGCAGTAAGCCTCTGTACGCCCGTTACAAAAATAATCTGAAGCGTTAACTTTACTAGCATGTGCCGTGTTTGAGCTGCTTTAGACTATTTTATGCTAATTGGGTGAAATAGTTTTCTTTAATTAACCTACGGTGCTTTACAGTGGTCACAATAAAACCTTTGTCTAAGAAGATCTAAGAACTTACACAATAAAGAACAGAATTGTTCTTATAACAGTGAATTGCTCTACTTCTGGTGTGCATGTACCGGAATCCAGCAACAGATTGGTGGGCATTTTTCCTTTCAGAAAATAATTAATTCATAATATTACAATATAACGACACCGCTAAATGGATGTGGAAAAAATGTCATGAATAAGAAATGAGACCAGCTGATATTTCAAAGAATCTGCCGTTATGTACGGTGGGAGATTAAGAAGAGGTTCAATCTGCCATTTTCTATTTGTGTCCCTGAAACGAATGATCCCTTTGTGTCTTTGGCAGCCTCTCACTGCTTGGACTGGTAAATCAACTCTTCCTGACAGACACATCAACAAATCAGAGCCTTGTCTCCTAATATTACATTTGTTTTTCACTTCTTTTCCTCCTTAACGGCCACGTGTTCCTCTCCTCACTATGTGTTCCTGGCAGGGAAAAAAGTGATGAGGGAATATATGGCCCCAATCTGGATTGTGAGAATTTTGTTCTATGGAGTACTGTAACTTGCGTATACGTAGGGTTCTTACAATACTATAAGTTACTGTAAGGTATTTGCGAGTGAAACTCATCAGCACTATAGGGGTGTAACAGTGCACCCTGGTGCAATGTTTTGCGATTCAACACTCATCTGTCGAACCAAATCGTGAGTCTCCAGCTTGGCTTGAACATGTGCACAGCTTAGTTAACAAACTGACTACTAAACTAGTCTACTAAAAGTCACTGAACTTGAAAATCATACAAATGATCAAACTCAAAGCTCAGTGATAATGACTTTATTTACAGTATTTACAAATGGCTGTAGATGACATACTGTAGGAAATGATAACCTGACATTCTGGGTTACAATGATATGCTTCTGTGTCCCTGTATGTGACACTAAGTTACACTCATTGCTAAAAATTTTAATGCTGTTATTTTCAAGCGCAATAGGTGAAAAGTGCAATATCTTGGGGTTTGACTACTTTATCGTGCTGGTCTGTGTGTTTATTTATTGTTTGTTATTTAATGTTGTATTGTTACTATGTGACTACTGTTTGAATGTGACAGTGGAGAGGATGCACCTTTAAAATTTCATTGCTATGGAAAGAACAATGACTATAAAGGATCTGAATCAGAATTCAGAATACTGTGAGCCAACACCATGTAAAACTTATCGGTTGTGAGGATTAATGTTATTGGTAGTTTACCCGATCTTGTCAAGGCCCCCCAAATCACCATGCAGAGAAGCCTAGCTTCCAGGGTATGAAATATATGACTGCAAGTCTAACTGAATCTATGAAGCTCCCATAAACTCACAGTGAATCACAGTGTTGGGGCGGGCTCTGAAAACACATAATCAGAGCATATTAACCAATAAGCTTTCATAGACTCCCAGTGAAGCACAGTGTTCTGGCGGGCTCTGAAAACACATAATCAGAGCATACTAACCAATAAGCTTTCATAGACTCCCAGTGAAGCACAGCGTTGGGGCGGGCTCTGAAAACACATAATCAGAGCATACTAACCAATAAGCTTTCATAGACTCCCAGTGAAGCACAGCGTTGGGGCGGGCTCTGAAAACACATAATCAGAGCATACTAACCAATAAGCTTTCATAGACTCCCAGTGAAGCACAGCGTTGGGGCGGGCTCTGAAGACACATAATCAGAGCATATTATCCAATAAGCTTTCATAGACTCCCAGTGAAGCACAGTGTTCTGGCGGGCTCTGAAAACACATAATCAGAGCATATTAACCAATAAACTTTACTAGGCTCCCCGTGAAGCACGGTGTTTGGGCGGGCTCTGAAAACACATAATCAGAGCATATTAACCAATAAGCTTTCATAGACTCCCCGTGAAGCACGGTGTTTGGGCGGGCTCTGAAAACACATAATCAGAGCATATTAACCAATAAGCTTTCATAGACTGCTAGTGATGCAAGGCGTCTGAGTGTGCTCCGAAACACATAATCAGTGCAAGCTATCATCTATTCTCCACTTAGACAAAATGTACAAAAATCTTCCATAAACTCCCACTGAAGTACAGCATCCAAGCAGGCTCTGAAAACACATAATCACAGCATATTCCCCAATAAGCTTTTGCCCATTCTCCATTTAGACAAAGCATACAGGAATCTTCCATAGACTTCCAGTGAAGCACTGCGTCAAAGGGCATCTATGGGCTGTATTTACGAGTATCTTGGTTTAAATTATATGTTATTGTCAGCTTCACAACTTCTGTGAAATGGTCAGTACTGTGGTTCAGTTTTTAAGATAAATTACACTTTTAATTGCAAATAAAATAAATTTACATTGATACATTTACTAAATAAATTCTTTTGGCAATTTTGTGGGGGAAGCCGAGCCTACCATGCGGTCTTAGAGTAATTGCTTGTGTTGGTCACATATCAAAAACTCAGATGCTGACTCTTTAACAAGCAGTACTTTTTACTGTGACGAACTTGAACACAAAACACTTTTTATACAGATATCAATGTGCACGCAGACACATAACAGATACACATCAATGCACACTTACTGTATCTCACGCAAACCAACATGGAAATGTAGTGCAACCATATAAAATATAAAACATATTACACCATAGATCAAAACATATATAATAGCATTTCAGATTTATTTATTTATTTATTTTTTAAAAAAGGGCAGTAGGTTGGACAGTTTTACTTAAAACCATCAGATTGCTGCTGTTAGTCAAGCATGTGCTATGCAATGCAGTGTCTCAGTGCGTGACACTACAGTGATCTGGGTTCCAGTCCTATCGCTGCTTTGTGAGTGTGCAGTTTGCCTGTTCTCCCCGTGTTGTGCTGGCTTTCCCAAGTAGGGTGACATAAACGACATATCCACTTATTGCCATATAAAATTTAAACGGTAAGAAAAAAGACAAATTCCCGTTGATAGAGAAAAATGCTTGATGGTGCATATCAGCATGTGACATCACAGAAAAGAACGCGATTACAGCCAATCATATCGTAGTTTTTTTTTTAAGAACGGACAACCTATACCCAACAAACACACAGCAAGGTTGATTGAGTTAGCGGAGCCACATGATAATATTTTGGTAATATCGGAGTCTTTGAGGAAAGCAACAGCTCAACAGCAACAACGTCTTATTAAAAAGGAGATTTTGTGGATAAACAAGGTAAAAATAACTGTGACGGTGTGACTATACTTTAAGCAATTTAAAGCATGAAACGCGATACAATGGTGCTGCGTAAACTGTAAATACTATACTATTTCACCACTTAATGCATTGGCATCCAGTACAATACAGAGAATTCAAACCCAACCAAACATGCATCATTAATTAGTATTTCCACTTTAAATCTGAAGAAATACAGGACAAATCGCATCCTTTATTGGTAAATAAAGGGGCACGGAATTTTATTTTTCATTACGGGACAGGTGACAACTCTGACAGCGCGACAGCCGCAAACCATACTGTTTTATAGCGTAATGCCCTATGACAAGTTTATTTTTGTATGATGCATTTATTAAAATTAGATTTCATTTTGCAGTCCACTCAATTTGTCATCTTTGTTCATGTTCTGATTCTGTTTAAGGGGAATCCTAAGGGAATTTGAAGCAGTAGTGGAACCTTGAAGTAAAGATATAATGATTTATATTATGACAGTTATTGATAACAACTGCAGTGGAATAAAATGATCACAAATATTTTACCATATCGTGTAACCCTGATTCCAGGGCCATGTTCTCCTGGTATAGTATAAGAACCTGTAATTAGTTGAATTGGCATCTCGGAATTGCCAGTGAGTGTGAGTATGTGTGTGTCCCCTCTCTGTGTTCCTGCTGTTCTTGCTGAGATCCAGGCTCACTGCGACACTGCACTGGATAAGTGATTGGAAGACAGATGGACGGATAAATGTCACCCAAACAAGAGTTGGTGTATGTAGGGTTAGCCTTGTTGCTAAGATCGCAAATAAAAATGGGTTTAGCCAACAATCCTGAGCACATTGAAGGTCAGAGTTATGTCTAACTGATAGAATTCGGTTGTTCGTCCACCTTTAATGAGGACGTGTCTTTGTCTGTCTGCTGTACAGCCATGTCTTTGTGTTTCCGCCATGTGGTGCTGGAGTTGGCAGATTGGACCTGGCTTTCCCTGTGGTATACTGTGTGCCATACCTTCAGATGCCACCCCCCCCTCCTTCATCTGAGCCCCAAGGCACATCTGTGTCCAATCAGAGGGAATGATAATAAAAAAAAACAGGAAACAATAGCAGCGAAGAAAGTTTTCATTGTATTGTTTAGCTATGCAGTAACCGACTGAGAGTCCTGTTGCAAAATAGTGCAAAGCGCTACTACTGCTATCACCAGGGGAGCAATAAGAACCCCCCCCCCCCCCGACTCCATGCACTACTGAGAGAATGTTGCATGCAGACGGCATGTCTCCTGTGCCTTTACATGTGTTCCTCTCCCTGGATACTAGACGGCCACCGGCCTCGCTCTGTCTCGGCGGCCCGTCTCAGATGGGCCATGCCGGTCGATACCCTATCAGGAAGGCCTGCTCGGGCCTTTGATCTCCTGTGTGGAGTGCTCGGCACGGAGTAGCCCCTGATAAGATAAGCATGGTCATTTGCATAGTGTGGTGGGCTCAAACTATTTGCGGAATATCCCCGTTTGCGGCGTAAAACGGCTTTCATGTAGCTGTAGCCGTGGCCCGTCTGCCTTGCCTGCGATTGGCTGCCAGTCACATGTTTGGGTGATGGATTACCCTTGGAGATTTATGGCCGAGAAATGCTGAGCGGTGACCTCAGGACCAATGGGAGCTCGACTAATGACGCTACAGATAAAAGGTATCACTTGACCCTTTATATAAGTGATTTAACCTGCAATTCAGCCTGCAACTTGCCACTTAATTTGTAACAGCACACCGATAGCACTCAGACTATCAAAATACTCTTAGTAATTATTTTAGGTTCATCGGCATAGTTTGTGTCTTGCAGTCCCTGACTTGTTTGTGTGTTTTTTGAGAGATAGGATGGACTCTTCACTCAACCTGCTATTGCAGAAAAAGTTTGAGCTGGTATTGACAGTGTTAAGTGCAATCATTGTTTACACAGGTGTCAATTAATTATTGGACGATTCCCAAGATGATTCCAAATGGTCATGTTTGTTTCATGATTCCTGAGGAATTCTGTGGTGGTTATAGGCTGCCTGTGCTGTCTTCCGGCCGCGAACACATCCAAGCAATCCCAGCATTCCCACACGCAGCGTCACCCTGTGCAGATTTATCCATTTCTTTCTTCCCATTATTGCTCTGGCTCGCAAATTCATGTTTATTGCGTGGATGTGTTTTCGCACCGCAAAGACAAATTGCGAGTCGTTAACTTGGCCCACCGCAAAATGCGCTAAGAATTTCAAATGCTCCCCACGGAACATTCTGGGTCCGGCCAGCGGGGAAATAGCGATGGCATTAGAAGGGAAACACTGGTGAAGACAGATGCGACAGTGATAGAATAGCCATGAAATCGCGGGATTCACCGCATCATCCACATCATTTCTTCTCCTCCGTTCAGCACGGACCATGTGATTGTTGGCCTGAGATATTTCATCGCTTTCCAGACCTGAGTTCCCTGTGGTTCCTGCCAGCCGCGGCTGGCGGTGCTGATCGTATCGGACGTGGGACGGCTTCTGGAGTTTTGGCTCCGAGTTTCAGCGCTAATAACTGACACACCTTTACAACGAAATAAGATACAGTAAAACACAAAGGACATAACTTTGGCTGTGGCTCTTTGTAACATAATCTTGAGAGCTTTTTTTCTGGCCTGTGCTATTAAGCTCCCAACATCAATGCTGCATGACCCTAAAGATAAAAGGTGACTTGGGCTCTGTGATTTTGTAGGCTATTTTGTGTGCATCTTCTTCATTGTATGGACTCCTATAGGCAGCGGAGCAGGGCCCCACTGATATGAACCTGCAGTCTCAGTATCTACAAGAACATTCCTGTCATCTATGTAAGTAGGAGCTAACTACACTTAGCGTGCTAATAAAGGGCTTGATATCTGCGGGGAGGCAGATTTGAAGCATTGGTTTGATGTTCCCACTATTGAAAGCTTTAATTGAGGAGGACAGCGATAAGCGCAGCTATAGGGGAGACAAGAGTATCCCCCCCCCCCCCCATACGAGTTCTGGCAAGGCGGGAGCGTCACCGTTACTTTTACTTCGTACGCTAGCAAAGAAATTTCCGGCGCTGAAAATATTGCAGTAATTTTCCCTCAGCAGATCCGCGGAAACATGGAACTTAAATTCTTGAGGAAGGAACTGCTGAAAAATGACAGCCTTTCAGCTCAAATAAACTCACTAAGTTGTCTCAGTTGGGGTTATCCGTACAGTAGGATGATAACAGTCTTTAAAGGGAGTCCTCGTTTTCTCACTAAATCATTGTCTGACACCTACATGTGCCCCGTACTGAAATAAATAACCAGCTTGATTAATACTGCTTGGTAACTGGGGGATGTAAAGACCACAGGACAGAGTGTGAAAACCACAATAAACAATAACCTTTCTTAACATTCATAATTCTCACAACTCCAGGATCCATGAGAATAAATCTGGGCTTGACATTTCAGAGCTCGCTATTCACAAATCATCTCTTTGTTTCTTTTTTTAGACGCGAGGCTTGAAGCCATTTCTGACACCATTTCAGATAAACGGTATCAACGACACTTCAGGGTGTCTCAGGTTTGTGTTAAACCCACAATGAGTCCATTCTTCAGCTAAGAGGAAACAAAATGCTGTTTGTCTGAAAAGATAATATCTTTTTACTCATGCTAGACTCATAATAAAATGCATTCAATGTAGCAAGGCCAACAATAAATATCAGTCTCGGAGATAGGGTTCGCATGATTATGAAAACTCCATGACTTTAAAGAAACTATATACAGATATATAAATGCGTTTCCATAATTTGAACCACTAAATATGTGATATGGAGAATATCAGGAACAGAACCACAAGAGCATGCCATTAAAAAGATATTGTTAACTATTCATAGATAGAAAAATAGAATTTATGAATGAATAGACTTTAATACATAGCAGCTGTGATGCTGATTGCTTTATAATAGATATATTTTGATAAACTACTTTTCCTGGATTTGATCAGTGTAACTTCAGAAGAAGTTCCACTCATATGAAACCATATAATTGCAATAAATTGTGTGTTTATTTTTTTAAACTTGGACTTTTTTTTGGGACATTATTGAATTCTGCAGCATGGCACAAAAGTTGACAAAACAGAAAGAAATCTCAGAGGTGCGACAAGAATTCAGAGGGACACGGAAAGTTTACGAATCTCCTTTCGATGCTCAGATCATCGCACAGTGTCATCAATATTTGAAAACAATTTTCGCAGTCAGGATTAGAGTAGGCGACTGATATCTGGCCACCCAGACCTATGGAAAAAACAGGTTACACACACGATGCAGCTGTCAAAAGATAAAAATAGGTAGTTTAAAATAGAATCCGCACCAAAAAAGAGGGGAAAAAATTTGAATCTCATCCAGTACCTTTCAGCATATATAAGACACTCACAATTAATAATCCCTCTATCCCATAATGGAATTAACCTTTGGGAGTGAGTAGCGGGGCTTGCTGGATCTTCTCTCTCTCGTCCGGAGCTTTTTGTTCCCATTTTCTCATTTATTTTAAGAGTGGAGGTGAAGCTACAAAGGAGACCATACGTCTTTTAGCCACCGGCAATGTGATGCCGCTGTATGTTATTCTATACTTAGTTTTCCATTAATTTCCCTTTGAGGAAACTGTATCTTTGCCCCCCGGACCTGGGATATCGGTATAATTCCGCATCACAGTTCAGCCCCTCGTTGGGCAGCGGACGTGCTATCGTGTTGTGGCTGTTTATCTCGGGCCAGGGCTCGACACGGACCTGTTAATGACAGCCTGAGAGGGTGTCGCTGGAGGGGGTGTGAGCTGGCACACCTTTGTGGGCCTTATAAGGGCACGTGGGCCATCGCGTTGCGATCGCCATGGCGGTCTGGCCCGTCAACTTGGGCGGGGCCTACATTTTATCTGTTAGCGCTTCTATGATTATATGTTTCTTGCAAGTTCTAATTGCTTTACACCAACTTAAGCGACTTAGGACTTAGCAGCACGGCTGCTCCTGGCACATGTGACCTCATCAGAGGCACTGACGGATCCGTGGCTCTGATCTGTGTGGCTGTATCCGTGCTGCGGTCTCAGAGCGCCAGGGAGCAGATAGGTGCCAAATGGGTAAAAGAGCGATGGGGGGGGGGGATGATGGTGCCACAGAGCCGCGCCAACTGGGATGCCATGGGTGGTACCACAGGGCACACTAGCTGACGTAGTTCTGTAACAATGTAAATGGACACAGAAAGGCCCACAATGTAAATGGGCCTCATGTCTTGTGACTTTGAGCTAAGACTGTCCTGCTCTTTCAAACCAGAAAGCAAATGGTCAGCGTGGTGCCATGGAGGGTCCTGGACATTAAAGGAACACGTGTCCAGTTCTCTGAATAACCTAAGGGTGGATCCAGACCCAAGGATAAACATTCATGCCCCCGTATGAACATCCCCACAGATAAACACACCTGGGCAAATGTCAAGCCTCGATGATGACCTCACGCTGTTGAGTTCATTTTCGCTCTCTCAGCTGGGAATATAGCTGTGGAGTTTGACGTTATTTATAGAACCTGGGCAGTGAGCCAGCAGTCGTCCTGGTGATGCTCTATGCAGCTTCTCCCGTTACCCACATTGCTCGGATGACAGCTCCTCCAGCTCACCTGCAGAGATACAAGTGGTCGTCAAAACACTTTGAAATGTACAGTTTGCCGTCTTTAAAGCACGAGTTATTTGGTTTGCCCTCAGCCAAAGCACAGTTGTGCTTAATGTTGGCTTATATATTTATATCGACCTTCTCTGCCAGCTATGCTGTATGCATTTCAGCTGGTGCCATATTTAGGGCTTGTTTTGCTGGGGCTTTGCACCTGGGTTCTTCCAAGTCGTGCTCAGTAGGCAGGTGGGCGGAGGGAGCCGCCATGAGCCGGTTGGCCATGTCATCTCACAGGTGGACCTCCTACACCAAGGCGAGCTTTCAGTCGGGTGTGCTAATTAGCGCTGCGGCAGATGATCCTAGCGCCGTGCGCTGCACGCTTTCACGCCTGCGTTTCAGGTTTCAAGCTGAAGGCACGCTTCAGTGGGTTAATGCCTTCCACGCGAAGCAGCTGTGAACTTCAGCTTTCATTTCCCCACAGTACAGCCTTTTACGTTAATGACACAGCACTGCTACCTGCTCAGTCTGCATCGGCTGATCTCGGATCAGGCACTTGGCTGGGACAACTGCATGGGTCCTGCCCCTCTGGCAGCTGGAAGCAGATTCAATCAGTGGAGGAAATCAGGTACTTCCTTTAGCTCCCCCGTCTTGCACTCTATGGGTGAGAGCAAGCTGGGTATGAAAGGCAACTACCTGTTGTGGCATCCAGGGAGAGGAGAGTTAAGGGTCTTGCTCAAAAACCCACAGAAAGGCCAAGGCCGGGCTTGAACCAGCAACCTTCTGCTCACAGGCACAGAGGTTTAGACTACTGAGCCACACGCTGATATAATCAGGTCGCTCAGCCCCAATCTCCTGAAACAGTAATGTGTAAAGGGCTTGAATAGCGGTAGATAAACTGGATAACGAGGGAAATTGGGGACAGGTGTCTGATGTCATTTTTAGGTATTGATCAAGGGCATAAAATATGGGGGGATGGGGGAGGGGGGGTTGTAACCACTCCAATAATCAAAACCAATACAGCCCCTTAAATGGGTGGAGACCTCAAATCAAAGTTATGCCCTTGGTACTGGTGTCTTGAATCTGCCGTGCCTGTGATTTGTGTCGGGTATCCTGACATTAATATGTCTGTCACCTGTGGGGGTATTATTTTAAAGGGGCTTAACCATTATGGGCATGGCACAATGTACTATCTGTGTATTTGATGTTTTGAGCGATAACGTTTGGGCTGGATGTTGTAGGGTCCTTCTGTGGAGTGTTTTATGGAGAGATGTTTCTGGGTGTGTGATTTGGGGGTGTAGGTTATTAGCCCTATTGAGGAACCAGGGGGGGTTGGGACTGTGGGCCTTGAGTAGCTCCTGTAGGGGGGTTTCACTGCCAGTGAAGTTTGGTGTGTAGAAAGGACAGTGGAACTGTAGGCTACAAATGCGACTAACACTAGAGGGACACAGTGTCGCCCAGAGCCTCTGCCATGTCCGATTTGGTGGACCATGGTATCCCTGAAACGGGCCTCGTTTGAGATGTCCATCCAGCACAGCTATACCGGCATCAGTATGTGATCTGATCGAGTAAGTCTTCCTTCCCCATGAGCAGTCATTTTTGGGAAGGTACATATTGTATTGTAGAGCGGGAACCATTAAGACTGTTTTAGTTATAGCTGACACGAATAATCAGTGCTGAATTTGTAAACTTGGCTTACATGTGGAACCATTATATGAGGAGCAGCACACTGACTTTGAATGATATCACACACGCGAAACAGTCTTTAACACCAATGATGCCCTATAAAGTACATAGCAATGCAATATTTTCTATGGACGCCTGCTAGTTACATTAAACTGTAAGACAGACTGTGTTCTAGATAAGTTTAATGGTCTAGAAAGTCGTCTATTTTATTTGCCAAAAAATTGATTTTTCTGTGCATGGTGCGGTTTTTCCCTTTCAAATCAAAAGTCTGATACGCGAAACATACTAATTCAGGGAGATGTATGTAAAAAAAAACGATACAACGAAATTTTAAGTTCAGTTTGCGTTTATTCCAAAGATAACTCAAGTTAATTTTAAGTTTATTTATTTTGGGTGTAGTGTTTGAGGCGCTGGAGCGCCAGCTGCTCTGAGCTGGAGGTCACGGAGCAGGGCTCTATCACAAAGTCAACCCTGGGTGTAATGCTGTGACACTCATAAGGGACGTTTTATTATGAGAATCAGCATCATATTCAGGGATGAGCTTCACCCTGTCATGTGTTTCTACAGGCTCCGCTAATGCAGTTCCCTCGCGGGAACGCTAAGGAGTTTTTGGGAAATGGTGCTAACTGAGCCATCGCTGCGGTCTGCTCCACACTGATGGGGGGGTTCTGAGGTGAGGCACAGCAAATATAATGGCAGCAGTGGACTCATGAGAAGCATATGCAGGAAATGTGGCTCTGGGCTGGGGGTCCGGTCCATCTGCTGAGGGATCTTGGCAAGTTCTACTCAGCATGTGAGGGTGTTTAAGACCCAATTGAGCTTGAACATCGTAGTGAATCATCTTTATATTTTGACTAGTGCTGGTACTGGTGGAATTCCAATTGTGGACACAAACTTCATGTCTAAGTACGTCTTAATGTAGAACTTTAATTAAACAAACTTTAAAAGAAAGAAAGACACCATAAATTAATTTGTTTTGAGATTTTTATGAGGCAAATCGAGAAAATGTGTTGTAACATCAAACAAGGAGTCATCAACCACATCCTGTCAGTGGATGTTCCCTCTTTAGTCCCCATCACCTTCCAGTCCTTACCTTTCCTTCACCGAAGCCTTAAAATACAGCCAGTCTCAACCCTGCAGCAGCCTCAACGCCCACCCCAAAGCACCATTTTTTTCCCTTTGGACTGTTATACGGTGTTAGAAGGGCCATTATGGATTCCTGTACATTTAAACAAACCCATAAAAATACCTCTCGCAGGTCACAGCTGCATATTTTAAAAGCCAGACAAGGCAAACAAGCTACTCCTACTTTGTTAGGGGCCTTGATTGTGTATCAACATTGCACCGTGTCTGTCTGAAGGTGGGCCGCTACTGAACAAACGTAGCTACTCATCCTTCAAGCGGCTGACAATTTTGCCGAGGAAGAAAATGTGTGGCGGCATTTTTGAGATTCCACGACCTTCCTCTTCAGCCGAGAATACGCACCCAGGCCTCGGTGATACTCTTTGTATAGATATAGATACCCAATATCCCAAGCGTTTTGTTTTTTTTAATTATTATTCTATTTTCAAAGGCTTCACCTGTGACCTCTGAGTTACCGTTCAATTTAAGAAGAAAAACAAGATTATTTCTCCCTCGGGTGCAGGTTTCCCTTATCCCAAAGAAGAGAAATGTCTCTAATCACTGAAATAAATTAATGCATGTGTGATGAAAGCTAAATTGGACAGGCTTCTCATAAACACATACTGGAAAGACTAAGGTGACTGGATATTTTTTAGCTCTTGTCAGTTTGCCAAGAGCTGTGGCAGGTGTTGCTTTAGGTCATAAAGTTTTACATTTGCTGTTAATTTTATTAATGTTCTGTCTAATGAATCTATGCCTGAAATACTTGAGATATTGGCCCTGGAATCCACTTTGCTTCAGGGATGGCAGGACAACAGCTAGGCTGGTAACCTCTGAGACTAATGATGTGTTCCATTTGAAATTCCGAGTTTCTCTAACAGCTCCTGAAGTCGGAATTCCAGCTCAGAAAGTCGGAGGAATCTACACAACCTCAGGCTCAGAATTCAAGATGGCTGTACCCTTTAACAACAGAAGTGAAAGCTGGAGTTTTATATTGTTTATTAGCACTTAGGATTTATTTGTGGCTCATTAAATCAGTCGTACACGCAGTACTGTCCAACCGCTATCTGTGGACATGTTTTGGTGGTGCTTGTATGCGTGAAATACAGTACCATGTAATGTATTGTCATTGACTGATATTGCTAACAGTGACTAACGATGAACCTAGCTAGAACTGGGGCCTGTTTCAGAAAGCAGGATTTCTTGCTTAGCTGGATAACTTGTCAGATTTACGGTAGCCTGAGCTATATGGAAGTGAACAAAACTCAATTTAAACTGGGGTAAAATACAACCAACAAGTTATCCAGCTAAGCAAAACTTCTTGCTTTTTGAATTAGGTCCCTGGTACAAATGGGTTTCCAACTTACTATACTGGAACGCTGTTAATTCATGTGTGACGTCATTCCCAGTTCCGAATTCCGACCTGTAAGTGGAATGCAGCATACGAGATTACCAAGGCAGTGGAGATTTAAGTGGACATTTCGGTAAAAATATTGCAGATTTATTGATTTTATAACAAAATCATTATTCTTTTGTGCACAAAAATATATCACATTAGAAACAATCATTAGTTGTAAGTAAAACATTGATTTCAAATAGTTATAAATTGAAATTCAAATTATAGTTCTAAAAGAGCTGTTGTGAGTTAAAAGGTTCATTGACACGCAGTCTCATTGAGTGCTTTTTAATTAGTAACACCTTTGCAATAACATAAAACACCAAACATTTGTGTTTAGTATCCCTTTGGGAGCCAATGACCATAATTGCAATTCATAGCAAAATGGAAAGAACAGAACTGACTCAGTCAAAAAAATGGAGACTAAATAAAAAGATCTGTTTGCCATTTGTACACACAGACAGTGCAGGTACATAGACATTTTTGTGCAAAGCTCTTAGAGTCAGCAGTAAAGAAGAGAAAGAAGTAAAACCCAGGATAAATAATAACACATTACATGGCACCTTATGGTACTGGTATTGGTACTTGTATTGGTACTGGTATTGGTACTTGTATTGGTACCGGTATTGGTACTGGTATTGTATTTTGCGCATACAAACACCACAGAAACATGTCCACAGATAGTGGTTGGACGGTACTGTGTGGAAAAGAGAATGTCTGTGCAAAAGATATGTGCAGTTATGTTAAACATTGTTAAACATGGAATTTTGTGATGAAACCAATTAAATTGCAACATTGTTACAGAATTAAGCAAAGGTCCCTATAGACTTTCTGTGAGCGCTGTATGTGTGTGTCTTGCTTGAGGGGGGGTAGAAGTAGGATCTGTATAGTTCACATATCTTTATGTTGATATGGAATATTTACTGCTGTTTAACCGCGGTATATGGCAGTTTGTCGGCCATCCCTCAGCTGTTCGGCTTAGTGCCTCAGGCCAAAGGTTGTGCAGTATTTGCTCCTGGCCACTGTTGCTTGTCAGTGCTAATGTCTGCCTGTCTTTTCTCCAGTGGTTTCCACACACTGTGTCACACAGCTGAACACGCACTGCCAACTGCAAACCACGTCTCATACCGGGCAAACCGAGGCTGTGCATCCAGGGGCAAGCTAACTGTGAGTTAAAAAATGCAATAAAGTTACAATGTTTCGCCATGAATAAAATCCACAGAGATTCCCTGTGCTATAAAGTTTCAGCTTCTGTACTGAGGAGATGGAAGATACTGATGTTTACAGTAGTAACACACTTGGTTATAATGTTTTTGGCTGTATTTTATAAAACCTCATGTTTGTTTTATTTGTTAATATTACGGTTAGGGCTACTTCCAACATGCCCACAATGAGACTTGGCAGGCGGCAAGATTCCAAATTAAGACAAAATATTCAGATCAAAATCACTCAAATTTTGGCATCCTTGCCCTAGATCGGGGGTGACCAATCTTATCCAGAAAGGGTCATCGTGTTTGCGGGTTTTCACTGCAACTCCCTAAATAGATTACTAATTAGAGGACTGATTGGCTGAAGAGTCCTCACACCTGGGTTTGAACGGCTGACCTAAAGGTTATCTCAAAAATCTGCATGGACACTGGGCCTTTGCGGATAGGACTGCCCACTCCTGCCCTAGATACTCCTGTTTTCCTCTTTGTGAGCTGCTTGGAGAAGAGCTGAATCCTTCATGCTTGATGTGTGTTTAAACTGAATCACTGTTTCAGGTGATGCGGCCCGAGCCACATCACCTGAAATATAAAAATCCAAAGGTGGCATGAAGGCACATCATCTCCTGGGTTTGGGGTCTAAATCCTAAAAGCCTGCTTTGCGCACGTGGAGTTTGCAGGTTCTCCCCAAGTTGTGCAGTGTTCCTCTGGGTTCTCTGGGTCCCCCCTGCAGTCACAAGACTTGCACTTAGGCTAACTGGCATCTCTATATTGTGTGAATATGAGCATGTGCCCTGTGATGGATTCGCATCCCATCCAGGGTGCCCCCTCGCCTGGGGCCGATGCGGCGTGGGACAGGTTCCAGGCTCACCCTGTCCAGCCTAAGTGGATGAAGGATGGAGGATGATCTATCCATCTTCAAACAGCTTGTCCCGCTGAGGGTCACACTGTCGATGTTGATAAGTTAAACAAAAGCATTTTGCTGAACTAACTTAGCCAGTATTTATGTATTCAGCAAGAGTAGAAGTCGGGCTATTTTTGGTGCTGACAGAACAGCAGGCGTTACATTGTAATATTGATATTCGAGTGACAAATATGTTTGGACATAATGCAATTTGAGAGAGAACGGCATAAATTCTTATGTATTTTAATTCTATTTATAATGTTGCTAGTCATTGTGATTTGGCAGAATGCATTGAAAATGTCATTTAATTAGGAGAACAAGTTTATTTCCTATTCCACATCTGAATGGATATATACTCAGCACACTAGAGGGGTTTCTGCACAACTTACATTAAGCAGTGATGCTCTTTTTGCTGTGGCCGTAGCCATTCGAATAATCACAGAGCCAGGGGCAGCATTGGGTAGAGAGCGGAGAGGCCAAGACAGAGGACCCGTGTTTGTCCATCTGTGAAAACTGGGAAACACACACAGCAGAACTGGTGCGAGGCTCTGTAAGCTGTTAGAAAGGCAAGGTCAATAAACATAACCAGTGAGATAGGCGAAGCAGCCGAACCTCGGGTCGGAAGGTTAGCAACCATGTGCTGCCAGCCTCGTACCATTCGCCAAATTAGTCCGATTTATTTTTACAACTGAAAGTGACTTGAATGTGACGTGACCTCGTAAACATATTGCCAGAATGTTCATTTCTTCCTCATTTCTTATGCAATTTTTAAACATCATACACTTTTCTAGCCATTGAAAGAGAAATCTGCATGCATTTGCATGTTGCTTTTTAGCAAGCGATTTATTGGGCAAAGTATGAAAGACAAGCAATAGGCCTCAGCGAGTAGCGCTGTCACCTTGAATCTCCATGGTTACACGGTAAACAGTGGCATCTTATCGATCTGTCACCAGTCAGTCACATTACATTCTTACTGTGTATAGGTATTGTGATAAGGGACCTTTACCTAAAACACATGGTTCGGGGGTATAAAGAACTTCAAAGAAATGTTAACCATCCATCTTCTAGCCAGGACAGTGGTGGGGGGTGTATGAGGGGTGGATAGGGCTGGATCTTACTCCAGGTAGCACAGACCACAAGGCAGGGGTAGAACCTGGACAGGGAGCTGCCCCAAACATCTACACAATATGGGCGGTTTAGGGACTCCAGTTCACCTAGCTGCATGTCTTAGGACTGCACGAGGTAGCTGGATCACCCAGAAAAAGCCCACGCAACACGGAAAGAGCATGCAAACTCACACACAGAACAGAGGTGGGATTCGAACCAACAACCTGAAGGTGTGTGGAAATAAATACGTTCAAGGTGTATTCATGTAAATTATATTACATTATTTTGTTGTACTGCCTTTGTAAACTTGATGAAGGAATGCATATCTGGATAGATATGCACCCCATTGTATTACCAAATAAGCCTGCAGGTAGCAAATTACTTGAGGGGATATGAATAATGTAGCAGTACATGTTTACTTAATGCATTAATTAACCAGCAACTATGTATTTTTAAGACCTTATCCCAAGCTTGTTCTCCATTAATCAATCATGACAGTTCAAGTATTTCATAGGGAAACCTATATTAGTTCATGATTTTTCTCTTGAGTGGTAAGAAATTTTTGCCCCAGTGGTCTTACCATCATTAACTTATTAGTTAACTATTAGTGCCTGAATGAAATGCATGAAGTGTCATGATTTATTAATGATGAATGAACATGGGATCAGTACATAACTAACACTTAGTTACTGGTTAATTAATGTATTAAGTATGTACTTCCACATTATTCATATCCTCTCAAGTAAAGTGTGGCCTCTTTGAAATTTCACAAATTAGATGTAAAATTGTGTTGAGATTTTACTCTCAGCACCACTGTTTGTACTGACTCCTGAACAATAGCATTTGCGTTACGAGCATCAACCAGGCTTTTTGTAGGATTTCTTACACTTTATATTTTATTCATATTTTAATGGGGAGTAATGGTCTTCTCTCTGATTAAGTTTTAAGTGGTTGCTAAAACCCATCAGTCAATTTTCTGACCTGAGCGTCATTAACAGCAGGCAGACGTAGCCAACACTGACGTAATGGGGCCTTTTATATTGATTCCCATATTTAAGGGATAAAAAGAGAGTGTTTTGGGAGCAATAGCACTTCTCACTGCTACATTTGGGTTCAATTTTGTTTTCATTCCCACGTCGGAGCACCATAAATGTCTGGTATAATAAAAGAGGGCTCTTTGTCTCCAGGGACACGACTGCTTTCAGTGTTTGGGATCAATCCATGAGCTTTTTAAAAATTATTGTCTTGACAATCGGAATTCCAGTCCTGCACGAGGCTAAATTGCATTAGCATGACCATGGCAATGTGCTTTTGACCGTTGTGTGGAACATTATGGATAAATAGTGTCAAATTCAGAAAGCGGCAGGGGGCCTATTTCATAGTATATGAGCTCACGCTCTCGGAACAACTCAGTGCGTCAACAACGAAGCGAGGACAGCCGGGTGATAACTGGTCCAGGCAGACATGACCATGTAGCTGATGCTACCCGAGATGGAGAATATGACCAGTGCTCGATTTGTAAATCAGAAGGTGCTGGAACATGCAGGGCATATCAGAGCGGAGAGGTACCATGGCGAGCTCAGGTCCCGGAATGCGCATAAAACACTGTTCTGAACACATGCCATGAATTTAAGAATAAATCTAAACTAATAAAGGATGCAAAATTGTGTGAAAATTGGTCTTTAAATTAAAATACATACTTATTTTTAAATTTTATTTTATTATTTTTGTTCTGTCTTTTGTTTTTTTTTTTACAAGAGAGCTGCCAGGGTCGTGCAAATAAGTACCGGAATGCAGACAGTCAAAACTCATTCTGGCAGGATCTGTTGCAAAGTATGTACTGGATGTGACTATGCTGCTGATGTTACTGGAGATGGGGAACACGGTATAGCTGGATTACTGACTGGATTACTGGGAAAATCCATGCAGATGGAGAACATTGTCCAGTTAGCCAACCAGCTGCTCCAAGGTGTACAAAACTAAATGCTTCCTGGGGCAGATTCAGGTCAAGGCTCCATGACACTATCACTAGCTCTTCCAGCAACAGAGGCCTGATGAGACCCCCGGTACCCATAATGCACAGCTGCATTTATCAGGCATCGTGGTCTGCGCATGACGTATGATGTATTACCCAACATCTCCTGCTCTCTAGACCTCAGCAGAGCCTTTATCGTAAGCGCCAATTGATTAGTGGAAGAATTTAGGAATTGATAAATGAGGTAAAGCCTGAAAGAATGCAGACTGTAGAGGAGGCGGGACCAACCAAACAAAGGTCTGGGTTCCGCCTTCTCTAGTTGCTTGGACCCACCTCCTCTACAATATGATTTGTTATCTCTCTGAACCAATCATTTTTCTTTCTGCCCTCAGAACATTTTTATGTAAGTAAAATTCCCACAAAAGAGTAACATTAAAGATATTAAAATAAAGATAGATAACCGTGACCAAAATTTTTTCTACTACTATTTTTCTACTCCTATGCAACTGATGCATATGACATACAGCCTATTAATCATCGAAGAGCTTATTAATGTACCTGGTGACAAAGTGTTTGCCTTTTTGGTGAAAAAATAGAATATCAGATCACTTTGACACTTTGTATGTTTAGCAAAACGAGGCTGT
The DNA here is from genome assembly GCF_048594095.1 of Paramormyrops kingsleyae. Taxonomy (NCBI): domain Eukaryota; kingdom Metazoa; phylum Chordata; class Actinopteri; order Osteoglossiformes; family Mormyridae; genus Paramormyrops; species Paramormyrops kingsleyae. Next base: position 16,176,089 of record NC_132819.1, read on the forward strand.
AATGACAGCTCATTTACACCCAAATTTCACCTGCCAATGAATGATTAATTGAACGCCAATAATGACAGCAAGGAATAATGCAGTCATTTGTTTTTCATTGCCCAGTAACAATAATCTTTATGGGGTAGTGGGGAGATTGGGGGGCACTTTGGCCTCACACCTCTCAGAGTATGGCTTTGATTCTCAGCCTGGCTGTTCAAGTGTGTGTGTGTGGAGTATGTTTTTATGACATTGTGGGGACAAATTTTCAGGTTCCCAGAAAGATCTGTGAATGCAATCAAAAAACTAAAAATGCCCAAAATCTTGTATTTTGTTTGGTTATTTATGGCTAAGGTTTGGGCTGGGTAGAAGTTATGGTTGTCATGTTGGGATTAGAGTTTTCCCCATAGAAATGAATAGAAAGTCCACACAAAGATATAATTACAAACCTGTGTGTGTGTGTGTGTGTGTGTAGTTTGCCTGTTATTTTGTGAAATTCTGGAGTCCAAAGCCTAGTGCTTTAGTTGGGTCATCAATTCATATAGCCGAAAACATTCTGATATTGAACGCAAATTCTGCCCGAAAATCTTCTGGCGAATTTTCCCAGTAAAATGCACATTTTGTCATGAATGGCAGGTCTGCTTTAATGATAATTACTAAGAGAACAATTTGGCAAACTGCAATTAACTTATAGCCTGATACAAGCGAATGTCATTCACTCATGAACATTTTGTTGGTGGTTTACGACCAGCTCATTGGCTACGCAGTCTTTCTGGTGAAAACAAACCACATTCTCAACTGTATGCAGTGGTTCCACTTCTTAAATGAACAGTATCTCAGTAAGATTAATCTTATTCTTTTTCAAATAACTTATTCAGTACTAATCAGGTTGAACCCATATCATATTAGCTTACATTTCAAAATAGATAAATAATAAATGTCTGTTGTTGTAAACCTACCTGCAAACAAAGATCTTTGTTTTTAAAGTATATACCTTTTGACCATATTTATGGTACTGCTTTGCCGTGATAAGCACATATGTACTGTCAGGCAGTAGGTGAAATGCTGACAGGAAAAAAAGTAATCACACTGTGGTTTTGTAACTGTGGTTAAAGGATAATGTGCAAGGACAGCCAAACAAACATATAAACAAACAAACAAATAAATATAGATTGGTCTAAGCATGTTTCTCTAGAAATTTCTCAACTGTTCAAATAAAACATATGATGTATAGTTACATAATCCATACATAATGTATTTGTGACTCTGACTGTCTAGGGAGGGTGAAGGACCTATAATTCATAACAGTATTAATGCATTCTTTCATTAGAATTGATGTTTCTGCTCAACTCTATTCATTTTTTGTTTGTTCTACTGATTTTTTAACCCAGTGTTCTACCATATGCATTCATGATTTGTACACTCCTGAATTTAAGTTAATTTGATATGCTCTGAGTGTGTTCATTTAGAAACCGTTGTGAAAGTTACGGTATTGATAATGGTACTGGTATTGAATTTTTTTAGCGATACGTGGCCCTTGTTACACTACATTATACCTGCTTGAAACAATGACTTCTATTACATTTTAGTGTTTGTACGTAACTGGTGACCTGAGGTAGGTCAAAGTAATGTTTGCATTATTGCCAATATATTTCTTGTGCTATTACCATCAGTGTCCAAAGTTTATACAGTAATGCATTCTACAGCGAGCACAAGATGATGTATTTTGTGCACCCGAGCACCGTCAGCCAAGTGATTCCATTTTCATCTCCACTATGTTTTTGTCTGTGCCGGCCAGCTTTGATGCTGTAAGCTACAATGAACTGTTTGGCCTGAAAAAAGTGATTACTTTAACAGAGTATAACACAGGACTGGTGCAGAATGGGCTTTAGGTTGCATTAATATCAGTTTACCTCAACCGGTTTTAGCATTTCCAATGTTCCCCAGTTCACAATTAAGCCTGGTATGAGGTTTATGCATATATTCATCTTCCACATCTGCCTGGAATTGTTACTGAACCTGGAGCCAAGCTCCAGAAACCCAGGACATAAGACAGGGAAGCTACAGTATGTTGTCTTGAGCATATCATGAGACGAACCCATACACATAATGCTCAGAAAACTTGAAGGTAGAAGGTTGAAGGAAGACAAGCCACAACTGGGTGGATCGATGCAAATATCACAACAATGATCATGCCACTGGGAATCCTGAAGCCCCATCAAGACATTCTGGAGGGATGATGTCTGTATGGTTGCCCATAGTTACTGTGAACTAGATGGCAACAAAAATATACACACACATATATATTTGGACATCTTGTGCAAGAACTTCCCTGCCCATCAATACATAATGAATCATTCTTCAATTGTTTCTGGACAACAAAGCCATTACAGCGACTGAAGTGATTAACATAGAACTGATATTACCCTACTTTTGCTGGAGCGAGCCAAGAAAAATAAAATCCTACATGTTAATCTCTCCATGCTAAAGAAAAGTTCACTGGAACACAATATCCGAAACCGCAGAAAACGGGAAAAAACACAACGTCAGCCTGACCAAGTACTTTGTGGTTCAGGGAATGATGGAAATGGCCACTGCACTGATGAATTGTGGGAAAGGGGAATTTTGGTGTCTTTTTGGACTGGGAGATGAGCTGAGCCACGCCATTAGCTGATGCGGCCTGGAGCTCAAGGTGCCCCTGCAGATGTGGGAGACGTTCTGAATGGGCGGAATGGTGCCGGAACTCCTGTACACAGTCCACTCAGGGGCAATTCCTCCTGCTGTCTGCGGAGATAAGGCAGACCCAGTTCTGGCCAGGCGTATAAGAATAGACCTGATAAGGCAATTTACAGGGCTGAAGTAAAAGGGGAACTAAACCAGTGTAGAACTGGGAGTCCATTGTTCAGGAAAAGCAGCTGCACCTCACATACCTGACATCCCCCCCCCCCCACAACCACCAAAGCAGACCACCAGAGAATAGTCATCCATCATGCATTAAGAAGGTTTAAACAATACAATGCATGCTAGATAGAAATTATAAATCCATGTCAGGAAGACATGTACAGTAATATTTTCATGCATAAAGATATTGACAAGAAAGTGTGTTAATCCAGTTATTTAATGATATACTTAGCAAGGAAAGAATTTTTCAGTTACATATATGTACATTGACCAAGTCTGTGAATAATATGTATTCCAGAATTACTTATAAATAGGTTGTATTCTGATCTTCATCTGAAACTCAACAACAGAACTGAAAATAGAATAAAAAATAACCCCAAACGAAAAATGAAGGGCTTGGTAGGACAAAAACCCTCAGGGCCAGTTGCCCTATTAAAAGGTCAGATATTTCCAACAATAAGAGAAGTGTGAGATTGAGTGACACTGATCTGCTGGGCAGTCTGCTCGTCATGACACATTTCTGGCAATGAAACATGTTTCGAATGTAAAGAAGAGTTGATGCTTATGAACCTGGAAAGTTTACAAAATAATCTATAAACACCGTGGCCACCATCATTCTGTAGACCGGTAGTCACATGTGCAGACGTAGAAATTAGTGTCATTATTGCCGGTTTGTTGGCTGCCCGGCAAAAATGAATCCAAGACGGAAATTCCGATGTTACAACCAAGCTACCACCATATAGAACTCTCTTGCTTTGGTTGACATTAATGTGTCCACCATAAACAAGCGGGATATGCTTTTGAGTAAGGTTGCTCTCCAAAAACAACATTACTCCACGCCTTCAGCTTGTTGAAGGACACCTGGATTATCCAGATGTACTGTATGCTGGATCGGATGAGTTTATTTGGCACGAAAGAGAAATGTTATGTTTAGTGAAAACAAAATAGTGCATTCCAGTGTAAAAACCTCATCCTGAAATTAATCCAGGATTAATGAGTTTGAAACTGAAAATCATTGCTGCTGAAGTGGGTAACACTACTGCTAAAAGTTCACGGATGGTTTTCAAGAGACAGCCAATGAGGGGTCAACGTGTTTGTACGTTACCAGTCAAACGTTTTCACACCCCACAGCTATTTACCACTTTTCCATCTATTTCAAAAACTGCAGGTTTTTAAAATTCTTGTTAAGCATTGGACAGTTGAGTCAGCAACTATAAATGAATAAAAAGCAAATAAAACAAGTTTCTTTTATAACATGCAAAGAGTAAGTAACAGGGCATGTCTGACATCCTATTAACTGGTTGTATGGTGATGATATGGTCAAATTCTAGGCTGTCCTTTAACTTTGCTTTACTTTGAGGAATCAGATATCACGTTTTCTTGCTAATAAAGGTACTCAAATGGTGAACATCATGTAAATTTATGTGTTAGCAAAGAATATTGAGTGTATTTTTAGTAACTGTTAAGTAAGTAACATGTAAAAATGTAGAAAACCTCAGTGTGTGCAAAAAAATGTTGACTGGTAGTGTATGTCTTATCTTACTTTACGTATCATTGGGACTTAGATGAACATTAGAGCAGATTTTGCAAGCAAGTACCCGGCTCATCCTAAAGGGTTCACGCACTTTCACCACTTTGCCTGTGCTTCTGTTATCAGACTTTGCCTTCAAGTAGAAAGCTGTATAAATCCTTACATATGGGAGCGTCTCACATTGAAGTACCACAGCAGCGAAACGGCACGGGGCATTATTCAGAAACATGGCCTTACTTATCGCCGTGATCTCTGGCTGCATATCTGCATCACTTTCACGTTCACGTGCATCTTGGACCGCGGGGATGCTGTGTTTGCCAAGAAGTATGCCGATGTTCCCCAGCGTGCAGCCCTGAGATAACCACTGCTTTTAATTAAATACTCCCTGGAAAACGAAGCGTGGAATCTGCTCTAAATTAAGTGCCTTTTCCAGAAGGAAATCTAGTGGTTTAACCAGATGTGTGGACAGTTTCATTAGCATACTGTAGATATTTAGGGGGATACTAACGATTTATATTAAGAAAATGAACCCAATCCACCTGTAGTCACACTGCCCCTGACTCAGCAGTATTGTTAGTATTGTTTTACTTTTAGTATTGTTGTACTACCAATACTGACATACTGTTCTTAATTACATCATACATAGCTACCTGTAGATGCAAACCAAAACTGATGTCATCATATATATAAACCAATGAAGGGCTTGGTAGGACAGACGTAACATCGTTGCTTTACACCTCAAAGGTCAAGGGTTTGAGGATACAGCATTCACCTATAGCACTTCTATAAAATGATATTTTATTACAAAGCAATATTTTTCAACAGTAATTGTGCTAAAATGAAGTTCAGGTATTAATTTTATCGAACCTTTGTTAAAATGTAAAACGTAGAAAAAACGTCTCATTAACGTTACAGTTAGAACGTTCTCGGCCAACCTTGAGAAGACTTTCACGTAACGTTGGCTAAAGTTCCGGGAACGTTCCCCGTTAGCTGGGTTGTAGCGTACCCCAGGCAGTGCAGGGCATTAGGCTGTCGTACGCCCTGAACGAGAAGCCAGTCAATCACAGGGTATAATAATAAGAATAATTAGCTGGGCAGATAGTGATCATGGTAGCAGACCGTGCCTGCTTTTGCTGTGTGGAGCAGGGCACTGCCCTCCGCCCCCAAAACACGCGCCCACGGGGCGAAGCGCGGTCAGGTCACCGGCTTGACCACAAACCCTTAGCAGGTGTGCCCACCAGGAGAGCCGGGGTCTGACGAAATCACTCCTGGAGTCTTCTTCGGCCTGTAAAGCAGCAGGCTTTGAAAACAAACACGATGTCAAGAACACAGCTAAAAGCCCTGAACTTTATCCAGAAGAGCCGTGCAGTTCGCCTGCGGCTTCTTTTTTTTGCCCGTGTCACGGGGTGCTAAGTTCACAATAGTCGTATATTGTATTTCGAGGGTTTCAGTGAAGTCTAATGGGGCCAAAAGCCCTGTGTCTTCGACGCATGCCGGGTCCTAGTGTTTCACATTCCTTTCACGATGCCACCACATCTGGTCACCGAGAAACCAGACGACGCTTGAAAAACGTGCCTGAGTCTTAAGAGGAAAAAAGAGAGCGGGTGTCACTTGATGGACAAGGACACTCTCGCCTTTCAGTAAACTTGACCTGAACTTTGCCATCTCCTGCAAAGGAGATCCTCAGCACTGTGGAAGGGAGTTGACCCTTGTACCGGCGTTAAATTCATTCACAAGATTCACTGGGGGATATCAGTTGCTCTTGATAATAGACTCTGGTGTCATAAGTCTCACATTCTTTTTTCTTAATTTTTAACTTTTTTTTTTACTTTAAACAATAACATGATACAAAAGGTACAAATGTTGGTCTTGATTTTAATACCCCCCCCCCCCCCACACACACACACACATACCCCCATCCCCTTTAATTAATTATTAACTTTTTAAAGCTTCAAAAAGTACTTGAATTAATCTGATGGCTTGGACAGCAGATCAGGAAATTTTAATGAATGATTTTTATTGCTTGTTTACACTGAGATTTTGAATAGCCCCCATTGAATGTTTTTTTAATTATTTTTATTGAATTCCCTTTGAATCATGGCCACTAGATGATTCAAGCTAGTAGCGTTCATAAGATTCATGCGTGGTGCAAAATTTCTGAGTTTGTGGGCAAAATCATATGTGCAGTTGCTTCTTTCTGAGAGAGACAATGGTGACACTGGTCCATACTGGGAGAAATCGGGTGGGACAACGAGAGTTAAAGATTGCAGATCTTCCATTACTTGAAACACCGGGTTGTTTTCTCAATGAGTTAGACGTTTACATTCCTATGAGAGAACTGATCTAAAATTACACAACTCAATTAAGATACTGTAAATAAAGACAGCTTGTACATGAGTCCATCTGGGGTCTTACAGCTGCTTACACATCCATCCACGGACCTCACATCTATCTGGACATCAAAGGAAAACGTCAGTCAGGACCTGATTTCCCAGAATTGTGTGCTTTTGTGAGGTTCATAAGCGGATTATTTTGTCCCCTCTCATTTCGGGCTTAATTCTGACTAAGGTTTCAATAAAATTCAAGTGTTGGGAAACTCCCTCTGTGGGATCTGAACCCTCAGCCTCCCATCCACCATAGACTATATCATGAACTTCTATTTACAGCTGAGTATGGAGTTTGTATTCTTTTTGTTATATATGGGTTTGTTTTTTTTCCTCTTTTGTGAAGGCTAGACAAAGTCTTATTCCTCTGAGCAGCTCCTGAAGCAACAAGTCAGTTAATAATGTTTAAAAGGACATATTTTAGCCCAAAACTATTGCGCATGCTGGATCAGTACTGACCTTAATGAGTTGTGGGTGCGACATGGACCGTTAAGCTTATAGGCAATATTAGTAGTTGGGCAGGGCTGAGTTAGTGATGTGCAGTATAGACTGTGATGTGCAGCGTAGATTGTGATGTGCAGTTTAGACTGTGATGTGCAGCATAGACTGTATGCACGGGGCTGCTTGAACAGATGCAATGCACAGGGGCAGGACTACCACACAAGCTTAAGGTCAGGCAGTTTGTAAGACGATCCTCTACAGAGTCTGAATACACATCCTCAGTACAGGGGGCATGCCCCCCCCCCCCCCACACACACACACACACACACTCTCACTCACTCACGCACTCATAGTCTGACTCGCTCACATTCCTCTCCCGGCTCTGTGTGGGGAAGGCACAGAGTCTGCTTGGAGCCCGGTGCTGCAACATTAGAGTCCCTCTCAGAGACACACCGGAGACCTTGAGGACCCGGCAGTAGGCCAATGCACACTGGTACACCATACACGCACATTTAGCTCCACATTGCTACACGCTAGTACACAGTACAGTCTGCATGCCAGTGTGTTGCCTACTGCTGAACAGGCTACAGGAAAACCTCAGCAAAATATTCAGGTTCTATCAGGTTAGAGCAGGTCACCACCGATGTAGCGATGATCCCCAGCCTCTTCATGACGCTCTCCGTGGTCTACAACTATCAGCTGGACTTGCGCCTCCATGTCACCCAGCAGGATGGACAGTAGATGCCCTGGACTGCCACCCTTCCTTACCACGCTTTGATTCCACCCTGAAGGCTTCAATACATCCGGAGGAAGTTCTCAAAGCCAGGAACGAGAAAGTTCTGCTGGACAGAGGAACCAAGGAGGACCTTGTTTGAATCTGCCCCCCCTCTCAGTTGCCACAATGCTGTGGGACAAGTTTGCCTGTCCTCTTCTGTCATTGGCCACCCTGCTGGCAGCCGGGGGATGCAATGTGGTGGAGCAGCGACGTAGCACGGATTCTAGTGCCAGCGATGTTGGCGGCGGCCCCGGAGACACCAGCCGGAAGGTCAGCCGCATCCAGCACGGCCAGTGCACTTACACCTTCATACTACCAGAGAACGATGCAGGTGTTGCCTGTCAGGACGGCCAAGCTGGGGGCCAGTACAACACCAATGCCCTGCAGAGGGATGCGCCGCTGCTGGAGCAAGAATTCTCTAGCCAGAAGATCCAGCAGCTGGAGCACGTCATGGAGAACTACACACAGTGGCTTCAGAAGGTAGGTGAAGCATGTTGGTACTCGATTCGCGCAACCAATGGCAGGAAGCTTCCAGAAGCTTCCAGGGTATTCCATACTGAAAATGAAAGCGCTTGTCTTTGTTTGGGCTTCCAGTTTTTGCTCCTAGAAGCATGACCGCAGGGATTCAGTTGTGTTGCCCAATTGGGGTGTTATGAATATTATTTTGTTCTATAAATATTATAGACCTGGAAGCCCAAGAATGTAAGATCTTTGGGCGACACAGTCGTGCTGTTTCCGAGCAAAATATCATGAAACTATGGATCAAATTTTGAAAAAGTTAAAGATGGTTGTGACAGTACAGTACTTTCTAAATGTATAAAAGGTCTAGCAGGCTCAGTGAGTTTCAAATATCAAGAAGTAAATTACATTGTCAGCAGTTTTCCATAACTTTTCGGAATAAGTATGGCGAAGTGTTTGGCACAGATCTATTCCTCTTCATAACTGGCCAATAAAATGTCAGTCAGGCAGATTCTCGTGGTGCTTTCCTTTAATAATTGGAAATTAAAAAGGTTTGTGAGAAATGTACAAGTGATCGGTCAAGGGTTAGCCCAAGATATGCTCAAAATGAAGACATTCTACAACAAATCATTTTCACACTGTGCTTTCTGTACAGCCACTGTCGAACAAAAACTATTGAATCATGAATATCCATGCTGACAAGGTACATATCAATCATTTTCAATCTTTAATTAAAATCTTTTTCGTATTGTTTTGTATCATTGGCACAAAGCAATTAGCAAGGAATATTTTACGATAGATTGTGAATATGTTTAACACTAAACATTAAAATGACATATTTGTACATAATCCAACTACTTTAAATTATAAGCATAAAGATTCTAAATAATTACATATACAGAATGACTGATGACCCATGGAGTTTTGCTTAAATAACTGTAAAAAAGTGTCATCACTTTAACCTGTGAGCTGCTTTGCACTGAACAGCTGATATCAGTCTCCTTCGAGGAATCGTAGTTTTAAACATACATTTGTGTATGTGTTGGTTCCTTTGGTGTAAATACACCATGGTTTGGTTTCTTTAAGACTTACATAGTATGGTAAATGATATTCAAAAATCCATTTTTTAATTTTAGTTTTCTGTCGAAGGATGGTTAAACGTTACACAATAAATGATTATATTTAAATATTTCACAATAAATTAAGATGGAGAAGAGAATAATTGATAGGCTTCACTGTTGATCTGTAGCATTTTAAGTTTTTCTATATCTATATCAGGCAAAAAAAGATTGAACATTGATTAGTTGAATGAATCTATAAAAATGAGCAGGACAGTCCCGGCATGCTCCCTGATCAAAGCTAACATGCTCTATTCTGTGGCGATCGGGCACGTGTGCTGGGCCTTCTGGCTTAAAGTGCTCAGAGTGACCTCTGTGACATCAGGGGCTTGCTGTACACCTCATGGCCACACATGGGGGGCGAACTGGCCAGCAGTGACAGAGGCACTAATGACACGGCCTGTGAAATTCCTCACAGCAAAGAAAAAACGAAGGCTGATAACATTCCGACTCAATCAAAGCCGGCTTCTGTTTTTGGAGTGATTACCCACCCCCAGCACAAACCCCCCCATGCAGCTAGGCACGTAGGAGGGGCCGTCTGACAAGATCAGCTCAGATAATTCATTACCACTTTAGGAAATACATCACTGAGTCACAAACCTCTCACTCCAACAAGTTTTCTTAACACTTAAAATAGGCATATTAAGGGCCTTCTGAAGGATGGTTTCATGAATTTTGGATGAATTTTGATTCAGTCATAGTTGTTGGATATATTTATATATATGTGTGTGTGTGTGTGTATAATTATTACATGTGATATACATGTTGGGGACATTTATCATGTATGCATGTATATAAAGCAGTATATATTATATTTACTGTCAGAAAATAAAACTCTAATATATGACATTTTGGGAATATATATTCATTCAGCAGAAGCTGTATGCAATTATTGTAATTATCCTTTGAGAAGCGAATGGATGCATGATTTCAGCTAAAAGGTTCAAGGTTCATTTATCCAAAGGTGTTCATTACGTACAAAATGTGGATGCTTTCATTTGTCATAGGTTAAATGTTCCATTCCCTCCTGTATGGAAACAGACCCATCTCTTGTGGTATTCCGTGAGAGATTTAGTTTCTGCCAGCGAGATTCATGATTATCTTTACGTTTGATTGCTTGGCTAACAGTTAAAACCATTTGTGGGTTGGATCTTGCATATTGTTCCGAAAATCTGACCATTACAATTCTGGAAGTTCTCAGTTACTGGACCTGATGCTGAGGTGACTGATTGGGAATCATTTTTCATTTCTATCCATGGCTGCTTTGTGGGCTGTGGTACAGAGGTTACAGTAGTGTTGTGATGAGAGAGATCCCGTAAAGGAGATATTATTCTAAAAATACATCATACTTGGAAACATACAGATTCGTTTGGAAAGAACCTGATGTCTACTCAAACATGCACGTCTGCATGCATGCATTTTATGCTGCAGATCGTATTGCTCTTGGTGCCGAATAAACTTGAGGTTCTTGTTTTTCTCTAAGCCGAACCGCAATCCCTGCTTTAAGTGATATTGAAAGGACACACAGTGAGCACAGTAGGCTATTTTAAGGGCAACTTCCTTTGTACCAAAGTTTATTTTTGCTGACGAAGTGGGCCAAAGCTAACAAATGGACCATGCGGCGCTGATACATGCGCAATTGACTGAAAATCTCTGCTTTCCTGTCTCAAAATTTTATTTTAAAAAAGGGAGATCATGATATTCAGTATTAGGCACAAAAATGTGAACATTCCATGTCTGGTAGCATAAATGCCATCATTTGTAACTTAAACTATGAAGTGCAGAGGGTGGCAAATCGGTATTTTAGACTTGGGTGGTGCTAATGAAGACGCTGGCCAGTCATCGCTGGCACCTTCACCCTGGATAATGCAGTAGGTCCATTGCTCAGTCTGTCCGGTGGTGTTATTTTATCAGGTCTGCGGAACATGAACCGCCCTGCGGTCGTGATGTTTAACAAACGCCTTTGCTGCTCTACACCGTGGCTTGGGAGCCCAAATGAATGGGGCGGCTCCTTTTTAAATCATCTGGGTTTTTCCAGTATCCTTGTAAAAGCAATATCTGGCATGTTCTCTCTTTAATTAATGACCTTTGCTTTTGCCATCCTTGCAGGATTTATTTGTTTTTAATTGCAATTACAGTTTGTATTTTGTTAAGTGCATTTGGCGTATATTCTGACCAGGGCAGCTCATGGCCCTGGGTGCCCTGTAATCTGTGCTGAATGAATTGAGCACTTCCTGTAATAAATTTAAGTTTCCACGTGCCCTAAAGCATATCCATTCTTTTAATTGTTTTTGGTTAACACTGCAGATTGTGTAATTTAATACTGCGAGTATATAACCCTGACAGAATACTTACTTACTCCATATTTACTAATGGAATAAGTGATGGCAGTTTGAATTCCCATTGCCATGTAGATTTAACCCAAGGGCAATGTCGACTCTCTCTGTTCCCTGTCACCAAAAATTAAGAGCTGCTGTCAGCATAAATGGCCTTTCTTTACATCACCGTTAAGATGGACATGCTTTTTTTTTAGCTACCTTTTCGTACATCTCCAGATAGTCTTTCCCAAACACTGTCACAGTGGCCTCCTACGCCGACCAGAACAAATCCTCCACCACCCCCACGTCCTGAGGAACATCTATCAGCTTTAATGTTCTTCTGTTCTTCACTATTCATCTGTGGTGTCATGATCCTTTAGTTAGTGAGCATGTTGCCAAAGACCTTGGTCAGGTAAAAAAACAAGCTTCAGTAAGATTCATGCTCATTGTTGGTGGGGTGGAGGGTGGGGGGGAATTCTGTTGGGGGTTTTAGTTTGGTGTATTTTTTTCTTTCTGTTAGGTTTTGGGCTACAGCTATCATTCAGTTTAAGTTCAGACATTCAGGCATCTTTTAAATAAACTTACTAAATCACACTGGGTTCCTCATAATGTTGTATTAATAAAAATATGCATTTGATTATTTTATTTGGATTTTTGCAGTGTTTTTTTTGAGCAGCGCGACAGGGTGAGTTATTTAATCACGCAGATAAGACTGATGAGCCATAGCTAAGAAAAAATCTAACGAATTAGATGGTCCACATTTTTATTGCTGTTTGAAAATAACATTATTCAGGCTGAAGTCAACAAGTTGTCAGCTTTCAAATGCAGAAAATGAACAGAAAAAAGTTAAATGTGGTTCCCTGCGTTTGGAATAGGCTCCGGATCCTCATAACCCTGCATAGGTATGGAAAACGGATGGATGGAAGTTTAATATGTCACTGAATATACAAGAGACTAGATAATAGATTCCAGATTCTTCTACATAACTAGATTCCAATGCCTTTTCAGTGTTTTTTTTTTTAACAAAACAAAAGGAGGATCAAGCTTCCCATTTTAGCTTGGTCAGGTTTACATTTTCACAGGACAAACAGCTTTTTTAGGATGCAGGAATTTGGTTAATTAGCATTTTTATTTTGAGGCATACTGTACATCAGTTTGAGAATAAAGCAAAAGAAGATATTAAGTGTAATAAATATGCATTGAAGTTGTTTACGTTCAACAGACTTGTATTCCGTGTGATCAAAACATTGTTATACAGTATAATATTTTAAATACAATATTATATGAATGTCATTTGTCATCAAGTTTTTGGAAACATTTTTATTTATTGATATTGATTATCATGCATGTGTGACATTTTGGTGTAAAATTATTTGTCATCGAAGACCATTTACTAAACATTTCCATTTAATGACATTATTGTATTTTTAAGGATTTGTTTCACTCCCACATTAGTCTCGTTAAAATTTCTATCATAAAAATTGTTTCTTGAAGACTGATTCATGGTTGTTTATAGACTGATTCATGCAGCCCAGAAACTCTGTCAACATTGTCAAACTCCATGGGTAACAAGCGTCTCCTTCCTATGTCATCAGAGAGGAATCCTGCTTTCAGGGTCTGTCTTTTTCTTTTTTTACTCTTATCATCTGAAAAGACTCATTGTTTCAGCCTGCGTGTCGTGGGGGGGGGGTTGGGGTGGGATCTGACACAAAGCGACGACTGGCATAGTGTGACCGCTTCGGCTCAGAGTCCTGGGTGAGGGGGCTGTGATGAGCATTATGCTGGACCCCCCTGACAGCCCGGCACACCAGCCTCTGCCCCCGCATCCCCCCCGTCTCCCCCCACCTTTCAGGGAACCATCCAAACACCGCGCAGTACCCTACAGCAAGGCTTCCCAAAGTTATCAGCCCACGGCCCACAAATTATTGACCACCAGACCCTTGAGGCCCTCTAGGTTAGTTTTATACATTTATACAATGGTTTACATTATTTTTATTGTATCAGTGTTTTATCTTCTTTAACCCTTCTAGCTAAAATAGGATATTTTTACTATTATTATTTTTACTCTTATACACATATTCTGGAATTAGTGGGCTTAGATAGTGTTAAGTGGCTCAGCAGGCAATAGGTCTGTGAGCCTGTGATCAGAAGCCGGCTGGTCTGTGCCCTGCCCTCAGCAGAACAGTCACATGTCCATGGGCCCTTGAGCAAGGCCCCTAACCCCCAGCCCCAGGGGTGCTGCACACTGGCTCACCCTGTGTTGTTACCCCCAAGCTATGGAAAGCAACATGGACTTGGCAAAAGAAGCATTCCTGTATTTGTGCAAATGGCAAACAAAACATGTTTGTTTGTTTTGCTTGATAACTATTGCTGTAGACTCTACAGTGTAGAGTTTAGTTAAAACCGTGTTGAGACAGTTGTGCTTTGAGAGCCGTAATGGGTCTCTATCTTTTCCCGTCTTTGGTTTGTATAATCTAGTGGTTACCATGTGCACCTCACACCCACAAGGTCCTTGATTTGGAAGCAAGTGGAAACAAATGCATTTCATGAGATTTCACTGCTCGCTACAGTGACCATAAAGACTTTTATCTTTCCATGACCTTTTATGATATGTTATGAGCAGCATTATATCGGGAAATGGAGTGTTAAGGTGCTGCTGTAATTATAGTTCCGGGCAAATTATTGGAAGTGTGTAACATATTTCACATACTTTAGCTTGTGTTTTGCTATGTGGAATTGCAATTAAAAGCCAAGCTTTGAGTTAAGCCTTAAAAGAAATTAGTAACAGAAGAATACCCTATCTTGCATATACTATTCATAGTTTCATAAACATATGATGTTCATGTTGCATGCAATTAAGTTTTATGTAAAGCTAGTAAATAAAACGGACAAAGAAATCGTAGTTGATTGTAATGTCTGACGAGCAGGAGAAGATCAAAAGGTGTTTATTTATTGCATGCAGGTTAATGTACATTAAACAGTGAATAAGGTATGTCCTTTATGTTTCACCATGAGATCATCTTCTGTGGGATTTAAATCCCATCAAGCCAGGGGTCTTGGGGAAACGCAGTGAGATGTATCACAGTCTCTGAAGGTAGTGCCTTCATATTTCATGGGGACTGGTTACCCCGAATGCGTATAATCAGCTTACTTCAGTGGAACATAATTATTTGTTAATGGCTACATAATTCGTCAGCCGACATTCTTGGTATTGGTTTGACTTTTAGTTCGTTGCTTCTTCTGAACGATATGAAAATAAACCGGCTTTGATCATTTACAGATACAGCAGTACACATTTCCTGGGAGATTTAAAGACGGTGGACTTTCTGAGGCACCACTTTAGCATAACAGTGCCATAAATTTCCTTTAAATGTAACATAAGTCAGCGGCGGGTCCTTCTACAAATCCCAGGGCTTCGTTCTTCTCCATAGCCTTTGCCTTTTTAGTGCCGGCTTACTTCACTCCATCCCCCCTCCCCTAGTCAGTGTTTGTACACAGTCCTTAGCTGCACTTCTGTCTGGAAAAGCAAAAACAAACAAGGACCCAGGCAGATGAAAGGGAGTGGGGGGGTGGGGGGGACGATTTTGCATGAATGCTTGTCATGTCTCGTTAGAGGATCTACACTCCAGAGTCCGGAGATGCCGTACTGGAGCCCAGATTTACAGCAGCCCGTACGCACCGCACAAAGGGCCACTTAGACAGCCCCTAGTGTTTTACGTGTTGAACAAGATAAATATTGCTTAAATGCCAGATAAAGTTCCCCAGTCAATATATCTGGTTCTGGTCAAATACTATTCCCACCAAATATGTTTTTACCTTAGACATGGATATTTGGGAGCACGATTTATCATATTCAGCTGAAAACACAAGATACAGATCTTACATTTTGGATGCTTTTGAGAATTATATGCAAATGGTTCCTCTTTTTGTTTATGTATCTTTAGATCTTGAATGTATCCGATTTTTCGTTACGCCGAAGTTGATATAGCCAGTGAGCTCTGCTGCAGTCGTACGCAACCTTTCCGAAAAAAGGCTCTGAGGCTCAGGTTAGCTTACGCTGGTTACACAATTTGGCACGTATCTCCCTCAGAATACATCCCAGTCTAGGCGACACAACTGAGCTCAATGTCCATCCATCACTCACCAGTGGCTTAGGGTCCATCTTGCCCAGCAGTGAACAGACTTTCTCACTCAACGGGCAGCAACACCTTTAGAGTGACCTGACAAGATCCAGCGAGTTAGCAGCCTACCTCAGGAGAACCCAGTAAAGCGTCTCACACCATGATGTTCATTGTGATTTGATTGTTATCAAAGTTTCAGAATGCTAAACAAAATGAGGGCATGATATGGATTGGTTTGCAGGATGTGCTGAGGAGTGCATCTACGGCTGCTCACATTTTCCCCATCTGGACGTCACCTGGTGAAACAATATGTCTTGCTGTTTTGTTAGAATCTGGATATATGATTAAAGTATGAAGAGAAGCACTATATATCTCTTTCTCAAACACACACACACATATACACACACATATGTTTCTAGTCATATCTTTCTGGGGACCGTCCATTACTTTCTATGGGAAAAACCCTAATCTCAACAATGACAACTTTAACCCCTAGCCAGCCCTAACATTAACCATAAGTAACCAAACAAAAATACAAGACTTTTGGTATTTTTAGTTTTTTGATTGCAGTCACAGATTTTTATAAAATTGAGTTTCCCCTTATGGGGACCGAAAAAACATCAAAAATAGGTTTTGTTCACATTGTGGGGACATTTGATCCCCTTAATGTAATATATACATAACCCACATACACACCCAGACAGACAGACAGACACACACACACTCTGAGACATCATCAGATTGGCGAGACAGACTACATCAACAGCCCTCATACTTTGGAAGTGGAGAGGGACAGATTTACAGAGTTTAAAGGTGGGCTGTAAAACTCATCTCATCGCCAGACAGCTCAGGATTTTTGGTGTGATTTTGCACCCAGAACACAAGCCAAGGCTTTGGGTGACAGTGGAGAAGGATGAGAGGAACACACAGTGTGGATGCTAACTGCTAACATATTAAAGTCATTTTCTAAATCCTATTTATGATTATTGGAAGCCATTCAAACTCGGATTTTTCGTAATTGCTGCAACCAAACACGCACAAGAGTGAAAGTCCCTTTGTATTGAGTTCAGGACGTAAATGTATGAGCCAGGACAGACAATGACAAATATAAATTATATTTAGTGAGACAACACTGGCACTGGATAGATACACTAACAAGAAACATGCACATATCAGCTAAACAAATCTGAAATGTAATATTTTTTTTTAATTGGAAAATTGAAGAAACATTGTACGACACTTACAGCAATTTTTCCAAAGTTATGGAGCACTGTTGTCGGCTATTAAAGCAGTCGTTCCACAAAGCCACGTTATTCTTTGCAGGAATATAAATATATGTTTATGTGGTCATTTAAAATAGATATTTATCTAAAAAGTCAGCCATGCTTAAGTGCACAGCAGACATGTTCATTCAGAAAGTGAAAATGCACACGTAGGTGTGGGTTATGTTTGTCTAGGTGCTCCTATGCTTAAATAACACTCATACCACTCCTTTGTTTCTCTCATGACAACGTAACGACTCTGCTATCCCTTACTGCTTTGCATTGCCTTTTTGTGCAGTACAAATTTATGAACAACAAATTGCTGCCAAAGTAAAATCACTTTGATCAAATGAATGCTACAATTATATAGTTCTTTTAAAGACACCCAAAGTGCTTTACAGAACCAATGGGCAGCCACTTCAACCACAACCACTGTGTATCCCCACCTGGATGATGATGACAGCCGTTCTGCACCAGTACGCTCACCACACAGTAGCCAAGGTGGTGAAGGGGAAGGAGAGAATTCACCAGTTAGATACAGGAGATGATTAGGAGGGCAGAATTGAAAGGGCCACAGTGGGCAGTTTTAGCCTGGACTTCGGGGCACACTTTTCTCTTTTTACTCACTTTTTACTCGCATTGTAATACTGCCTGCTGGTGTATTTGTAAAACATCCTCAAACATGTTTCAATGTATTGACCTCTGGATGTGACAGTGTGTGATGTTCTGATTACGTGACAGTTTGTGTGAATAATCATCCTTTGGAACAATTTGAAGCTCTGTTGCATTAATACTAAAACTCTGATCGCAAATGTTTACTTGCACTTCAAAAAATCTTTGTGGGATTAATTACGTACCGCTGCTCGAAACCAGCTACTGCACATTCATCTTGTGAACGATGTATTTCTGCTGCGGTCCCTGATGCTCCAGTGTGAGGAGTGATTATCTTCTGGTGATTATCGTGGCTTGAACGATAAAATAGCATCGTGATTCACCTAAAGGCAATGCTTCTCCACAAGCAGACATGAACCTTGGCATCCTCTGCTGCCTCTGAACCAACAACGTTTCAATGTAAACGTGCAAGTGCCAAAATATAAGGCTTTAAAGGAAACAGAAATCTTTCAGTAGACTTACATCCAACACTATTGTTTTTCACTGAAGACATTATGACAAATCCCTGATTTTATGCCTAGATGGGAGTACATATTTTTTTTTTAAGCATGAGATTCTTCTCTGTTTGTATGTTAAAATTCCCTGGAAGTCTAAGAAAAGAAATCGAAAATATCAAAGGTGACACGATTTGGTCATGACAGCCAGGCATCCGAATGATGAAAAATTTGATGGAAAATTTCCCTCTGTGTTGCAATTGCTTAGTAGTCAAGCTGTAGACAGAATTACAGCCCCACTGCTGTTCGAATGCAGCTCCATCATTACAACTTAGATTTAGTGTATGGCAGGCCTCTCTGTGCCCTGGGGTTTGACCACTTCTGCTGTCGTCGGTCTTGGGAACTTCAAAGCATCTGACTCAAGTTCATGCGCAATATTTTAGTCTCATACCAACAGTTGGAAATGGGCAGATAATGTTATGTAATCCAAATATTGAGGTTAAAAGTGCGGGGTGTGTTATGCTTACCTCAGTAGACCTACATCCTGTTCCCAGGAATCAAACATGCCATTGACTCACATTTATCTGTAAGTGGATGTTCCACGCTGTCAGAGAGGAGGGACTTAGAGCGTTCTCTCTCCTACAGGGATCCCAGCACTGTTGCACGGCCTCTCGTGGGCTTTTGAAGGCAATGGATTCAACTCAACAGATAAATGAAAAACAGGTTTTCATCAGTTGCTTAGAACAGTGGTTCTATAAAAGTGCAGTGACTTATTTTTTGTTGTTATTCCGGGTAAATGAGAAAGCATACTTTAATTTTATGTGTTTAAGTGCTAAGGTGGTTAATGAATTGGTGAATGTAATTGGATATATATAAAGCAAATACAGTAATATTCATCAATCCATCATATACACACACACACACACACATTTAAGAGACTAAAAAGGGTTGGATGATCAGTGACCAGATCCTGAAAAGAGCTGAACCAGAACCCAGCCAAAATTCAAGACTGGGAACAGTCCAACAGATCTAAATCACAGAGCCAAACCAGAGAACAAGAGAACAGGCACAGAATCAGAGATCCAGGAAGCCAGACTGGGAACA
Source organism: Paramormyrops kingsleyae (assembly GCF_048594095.1). NCBI lineage: Eukaryota > Metazoa > Chordata > Actinopteri > Osteoglossiformes > Mormyridae > Paramormyrops > Paramormyrops kingsleyae. Next base: position 16,195,588 of record NC_132819.1, read on the forward strand.
AGAACACCAAGCTTGAAAAATGATGCATTAACGTGACATTATGTATTTGGACAATAAATGTTTTACAAAGTATTCTTTCAGGGCATTGGTTTGTTAATACGCCTAGTGAATAATATGCCTGCTGATGAGATGAGTGTGCAGTATTTCGAAATACATGTTAAGAATTATGAAGGAACAATATAAATGTTTTCTTCATGCTAACAAAATCTCAAAGACAAAAGTAAACATTGGTATTGGACAGAGTCCACATGGATCATGTGAGTTAAAGGAAGCATTTTTACCCGTATTATTTAAGCAAATTTGTGTCTTCAGCAGGAACTATAAATAATTAACTGGCCTGTGTTTTGATTTCTTATTTTACCTCTAAGTAAAAATCATCTCCAATTTTACGCACATAGTCCTGCCCCGTGTCATTTGTGTGGCTGGCTTCTTTAGCGATTAATAACGGAATAATCTAGAAAGTGAAGGGGAAAGGACATGGTTTGAAATAAGCACTGCATATTTTTCACATTGTGATTAATAATCCCAAAGACAGGGGCCCATTTAGCAGAGTTAAAGGTTGAAAAGTCGGACTCTGTAGCTTTCATTTAAATATCTGAATATCATTGATAGCAGAAGATCACATTTCCTTACTAATGTGACAAAATAACTATACTTACGGTCAAATTTTGTCCATGTAAGCTTGATGTTGATTTGTTTTCACAAGCCTTATAATCTTAAAAATTAAATAAGTGTTTAGGGTAAATGTACAATGGTAATTGTATGGATGGACTAATGTAATCTTAATAATTAAGTTTGATTAGTTTAGTGTGGAGATTCTGATTGAAATGTGGCCAAGACAGTATTTTTGCACAAAAACAATATATATATATATATATATATATATATATATATATATATATATATATATATATATATATATATATATATATATATATATATATATATATATAATAGCTATAAAATTGTATATCTATAACAAAAATATTGAATATTTTCAAGTTTAGGAAAAACTTGCCTTTGTTACTTTACTGGCATTATTTGTTTACAGTATTCCACAGTAACTATGAATTATTAGTTGCAACATTCTAGCAACATTCTAAAGTGATTATGGATTTTAAATTGCAGGACTTTCAGAACTTGTGAATGTTTTCACTGGAATGTGTTTAGAAGAAGGGTATTGGAGAAAGTTCCCATACTATCCAGAAATAACCGTTGTATATTTAGTTTCAGTTGCTAGATCTGGTTACTTATTTGTGTTCAATTCAGACTGAACTGGCTTGTTATAGGGCTGGAATTTGGTCCCATGGTCTGCTGTTGGTAGCTCTGGAGGTTAGTGAAGTAAATGTCAATCACTAAGAGGTTTGTGCGTGTTTCAGCTGGTGGATACGTAAGTTTAGCCAATCGCGAGAGTGAGGCGGGGCTCAGAGCCACTCATCAGTCCACTTATGTTTCTCCGATGTTGCGTACGATGTTGGATATATATATATAACATACAAGTAAATAAGAGAGAGGAAGGCCTGCTTTGCAAAATATCGGCAGCGGCATGTTTGGCCTGGTGTCGGCTTGGTTTTTATAAGTGCAGTAAAAGACAAAGTGCACCCGCAAATGTAAGGGTGTCCGTATCACCCCCCCCAATGAGCCTTGTGAAGTTCTGGCCATTTCTCTGGGGGGCGTTTAATGTTCACTGGTCGCCTTTGCAAACCAATTTCTCACCTCTGTTTACTTATTTTCAGCACGTTTATCAGCTTAAATATCAGGTTTAATATAAAAGGGATTTTAATAATAATAATTTACCATCAAATGTCCATGGTTGGATGCTAGGCCAATAGAAACCAGTCACATTTAATATTTAGCCACAAAAGGCTAGTTGTTAAAACAATAGTTGGTGAGGTCCATGGAAACAAAGGGGAAATGTAATATTTATGACTCATAAATCTTTCACAGAGCTTTATAAAAGTCAGTATTGGGTGTGTTGGTGTGGGTATTCAAGTGTGTTTTTTTATGTTTTAATTACAGGAGCTGACCCAGGGGCTACATATTTACCACTCGATGGCTTTTACCCATTAATGAGTTATGGGAGAATTTAAACCATATTGTTATTAACCTCAGGTTGAAAAATACTAACTATGGAATAGTTTGGAATTCTCTGGTCAAGTGTTTTACAGAAGCTTTGAAATAAGTTGTAAAACACTTTATAAATCATTTATAAAATAATGTTTACAGAGACGTACTATGCACAGTTATGTTAAAAAGGAAAGTTTGCCATCTCTGTAAGTTTATTGGTTTTACCACTGAACAATTGTTTTCTTTTTAATGATAGCAGTCAAACTTTCCATGGATGACTTGATCTCTGGAATTGGAGTCCATATAAGGGTACCTAACAATGATGAGTCAAATTGCTGGACCTCCCACAAATAGGATAAGAGCAGATCTCCAACCTCAAGAGTATCTTTTAGAACAGTGGTTCTCAACCAGTGGGTCCCAACTTACAAATAGTTTGCTGAACCATTTTCAATGGGTTAGTTTGAATTTTTTTGTAGTGTCAGACTTGTCCCACAATCCCAGAATAGTTTTTGTGTTTGTTTGTTTTATGACAGCACCCCCCCCCCCCACCCCGAATCTTTGTGAAATAAATAAACAAACAAACAAACAAGCACACAAACAAATGAACAAATTTATAAATAAATAAAAACTTAGGGCCGTGATTTTGTACTGACCGAAGAACGATGTGGGTTCTACGGCTAAACCAATTGAGAATTCTGTTTTAGAACATCTGAGCAGCTAAAACGCTTTATCGTGTAGCCGTGATCACTCGCATTGTGTGTCAGCTGTATGTGTGAAAAGTGTGTTCATTTGTGGTTCTTCATCATGCTCGCGAATTCCTGGAAGCCACATTCAAGCCAAAGGTCACAGGAGTTAAGAGTCAGCAGGGACTCAGTTTGTACTTTGCTAATCTACACCTCTCTGCAAACTGCTCCTTATTTATGGGTATTTATTTCACAGACAATCTTCTGAATTTCTCCTGGGACACTTTTTTTGATTCGATTTTCATTCCTAACATTTAGCAGTCTGTTTCCTTAATTGATTACTCTAACTATCGTTGGTTGTCAGTATCGTTTGTATCCATTTAGCCTGTTTTCAAATTTCAGTTAAACCTCTGGGACTAACCCCATGGTCTGTGAGATAAGCGTAAGTTGACATAGTGCCTTCCAAATAAGTGTTACACAGTCCAGAACCTGAAACCTCTCCGCTCTGTTTTTAAGGCTCTGATGCTGTTGTTTTTATGTGAAAACTGAAACCACAATCTGTCACATAAGGAATCCTTTCTAAATGGGAAGCTCCTGCAGGAAAGGTAAACTTTTTGCTAGCCTCTATTAAACGAGCGCAGTAAATGGTCTGGCATGTCCTTAGATACTTTGGACAATGGTGGCAATTAAAAACGCATAACAGTGTGGCCTAAGTAAGCACACATATTACTGGAAGCTCACTGGAGACATTTCATTTGCAGAAAATAATCCATGTTCCAGCAAATAGGTCAATGGCAAAATTAAAACTAATTAGCAGGTTTAAACTTTTCCACAGCTAAAACCACAGATGTAGTGCTCCGGATTAATTTATTGACCAACATAAAATATTCTATGCCATTTTCTTTTTTTTATTAGTTAAAACATAATTATCAGTAATTATCATTTCCTAGGGCACTTTGAGTATTCAGGAAGCTTTCTATTAGATATGTTAAATTAAACCAGAAGTCAGTACTCACTGGAATTTCACTGATTTTATCTATAAAATTAATGTCACAGTCTATATTATATTTTACTTTTGATAGTGCAAAGTAAACATATAGTATCATACCGTGGAGCCCCAAAATAATATTTCTCCTTTATGGGTTTCCTGTAACTGGTAAAATTCAACATTCACTACGTACAGTAATCCATAAAGAAGCAGTGGTCCAGCAGGAGACTTATGTAATTAGCGAAGATGCTAAGTAGACATGCCTTACATTTAGTGCACATGTAGGTCTATAAAAGGCAAAACACCCAAGACTTAAAGTCAACGGCACCTTCTGCCAAAGCCATCTGCAGTCTCTGTGTACATAGGCTGCCTAGCGGAGATGCACTTAAATGTTTATGGCTTTTTTGTCTAGTGGCATTTAGGGAAACATAAAGCTGTGTTTACATGACTCTCACTTGGCCAGTGGTAATCAGGGAGAAGATATAGCATTTTTAAAAATCCCCGAAAGGGCAGCTTCTGGATTCTCGCAGCATATAAACCAAGTTAACCTTTTTGTTATATTACAGTCCAAGCTTGAAAGTATACCTGGAAACCTGTAATGTAACATCTACATCATCTGTACAAAATAAACAGAATTAGGAGACTTTTTCAATGTATCATCTCTGTTTTTTTTTTTTTTGTAAAGACACAAAAAGGTAAAATGCAATGAAAACCTCAGTTTAGTATTTCACGACCAAAGAAATGGGATGAAAAGCAAGTGTGTGTGTGTTTCTATGTGTATATATAAATGTATATGTGTATCTAGATACAGATGTTCCCTGGGTTACGATGGGGTTATATTCTGATACATCTATCGTAAAGCGAAAATATCATAAGGCGAAAATATTGTAAGGCAAAAATACATTTTGATACAGTACACCTAACCTAACAAACATTTTAATCCATTTTAATACAGTACACCTAACCTAACAAACATCATAGCCTAGCCTAGCCTACCTTAAACATGCTTAGAACACTTACCTTATCCTACAGTACTGTTGGGCAAACTCATTAACACAAAGTCTAATTTGTAATAAAGTGTTGACTGTCTCATGTTGAATGATGTACTGAAAGTGAAAAACAGAATGGAATTGGAAATTCCATCAAAAAGTCTATAATCTGTTTGGTTAAATATATAATAAGCCATTCCAGTCTATTAAATGTATGCAGTGACCTAAATCATGGGGAAAGCATTGACATTGTACTTGTTCCAGTTAGTAATATATTTCATTACAACTGAAAGTTATTGGTTTCATGTTCCCCTGTCCTCCACTGAGAGACTTTCAGCTTTAACAGCGTATCACCTGCCCACCAGAGTGGTGACCTTATTCATTTGGACTGACCCTAAGCGGGTGGGCAAAATCTCGATTAAAACCAATAGGCTCCAAACTCTGCAGAGCGAAGAGGTAGACGTGCCGGGGCTGGGCCCTCCTGGTTCACGTTAAACTTCTAAAGCCCATTGAAACGCAAGGCAGGCGGAAAAGCTCACACTCCAAACCCGTGAACAGGCTGGCTTGGCGTAATGCGTCCGAAAGCTGGCTTTAATCATTGCGATGAACGCCGAGCTGATTCCACATGTGCCCTACAAGCTCGTGATCATCTTGATTTCCTTCTTTCTGGATGGTTTAGCGTGAAGTGTGAGGTGGTATTTTCAGCTCGAAAGCGAATATTACTTTTGTCTATTTTTAGATATTCATTTTACTGCCCAGTGATGGAAATCACCCTCCATTTTCATAGAAATTTTATTAATAATAATAGTAATAATAATATTTTAAACACCTTCAAAATGTCCAGTGATTTTATTTTTTTATTTAATAACATTCAGTTCAGTCTTTGCAGTAATATACAAAACTTTAAGATTGTGGTACCACTTTACAGTAAGATTGCCCTTACAAAGGATTCATGAATGGTTTATACAGTAGCCAGTTATTAATTAGGTTCCAACATTTTGTAAATCTTTATTAGACAATTATACACAAGTTATAACATAATTCTTATTTTATGAATGAGTTACTACCATTTATAAGAGGTATAGGGGAGCCTAACTGTACAGTGAAACCTGGATTGTTAACCTACTAGTTCTAGTTTCAGTTTTAGTTCATAACCGATAAAGTAAATGGCAGGTATTTGGTCCAACGGCCCCGGAGTCCATCGGAGATGCTGCCTGCAGGACAAGAAGAGGACTGAGATCCTCAGTACATGAGGCCAAGGAGTGAAGACTGAAGTACAAACCAAAAACAAGACTCCGACACCACAGCTGCTGGAATTCTGGCTAACTGGCACCGCAAACCTGGAACAAAAAACACCAGCACATAAAACCACAAACTTAAGACGGGACACCGGCAGACGTAAGAACCAAATACCGAGACTGGAACAACCCTGCAAACCAGAAGCAGGAACCCAGACACAACCACACATTGCAAGACGCTACATTGAGTCTGGTGCTCAAGAACTGACATACCATAAGAGACTAAACCAAAGTATTTACAATAGATGGATGGGTGAATTGCTGCTTATTATATGCATGGTTTACCCAGCCAACGTTCCGCATGAGCCCTCCTGTGTTCACTTTAATCTCTATGATCAGTGTACCCAAACATGGAGGAACCATCTGAGGATTTCTGTCGCTAGGACAGCTTGTTGTGTTGTGTTGATGGCCAACAGAAAGGTAAAGTAATTGTGCACATGTAAGATTTGTGAGCCGATAGTTTTTGAAGATACTTACGACATTGCACGAAGGTGCCTCATCTGGTGTGTTTGACTTTACAGATACTTCTGAAAGACGTTAGTGAAATTTGAGGCCGGGACTGAGCTGAAAGCACTCAGTCTGTGGGAAATCATCTGTTGGTGCCGTTCCCTCTGCCCCTTTCCCAGTGAAAGCTGGGAGGTTGTCTGCTGAGCACATTCTGGTTGTGTTTCACTAGCAGCAGGTCCTTCATAGTGACCTCAGCAGACATTACGCCCACCAAGGTCTGTACTGTGCTAACATTTTGGATGAACCTTCTATCTAGACTTAAGCACAGGCCGTTACCTAGCTGATAAGCCCATGGGATTTAGGACCTGGGATCAATTACATCAAGCCATATTTGGGACTTTCAATAAAAGTTGCCATCTGCAACTTAGCTGACTTAGCTGTCTTTAGCTGACTGCAATACTGCACTTAGCTGTCCGTGATGCCTGACTGTATATATTCTTGTTTTTACTGAATGTGAACAGATATTTGCTGCAAGGTAATGATTATGCTGCGAGCGAAACCATACTGTAGAAGAGTTTGTGCCTTTCTTTCAAGTAGCCTTCCTTCTTAAAACCGGTGTACCTTGTGTCTAACGAATCTAATCAAAACAGAGGCACCCAATAAATAAAATGCAGGACGTTTTTTTCTTTAATGTTTTAATAATTTTATGCTTTTCGTGCACTGTACCTCTAGAGTAAATACTTTATTGTAGACAAATCAATTTTTGTATTGAATAAAACATCATACATGTCTTAAAAGTATAAGCACAAGCAGATCTTTTTAAAAATGATCTCTCCGATTATTGGACGTAACCCATCACTCTGTTATGACCTTCATGCACCCATTCAGGCAACGTGATGCTATATTACTTCCTGGTTTCTGGCAATGAAAGATTTTACATTGTTATTTAAAAGTTCTGAGTGTCTCAGGCACAGCCTGTAGCAGGCAGAGTGGCCCGCTTTGGGGTTTTCGAATAACTGAACGCCCACGCAGAATGGTTTTACTGCTTCCCAAAATGTATTCCTACGTTGCAGTGCATGTTTTTCTGTTCTTGATTCTCCTTGGTTCTTTCCCTTTATGACACCCAAAAGATTCAAACATCTGTCAGGCTGGATCATAGAGAGCGACAGCGGAGAGTAGCCCTCTGCTAATTTGTTTGGAAGGTCGCTCATCCACGCAGTAGATGGTAACTCATTTCCTTATTCCATTCATTTAAATTTAATCACGCCAATTTATTTCCATAATGGATAGCCTCTCTCCTTTGATCTCATTTTCATGCTCTGTTTTTTAATCCTTTGATGAAAAATGTGATAGCAATTACCCTGAAAACTCTACTTTTCCACATGAGTACAGTTTCAAACCATTTAATGCTCTTATCATTTTTGGCCTCACTGGTGAATTATTTTTGGGGCTAGAGCTCCACGTTTGCATGTTTTCTTATTGTATCCAGTGATGGGTTTGGCTTCGTGTGACAGAATTTTACAGCTTGGGACTGGTTACCGACTCACTTCATTAGACTGTTCCTTTTCAGAGCAGCACTCAAACCCCCCAGTGAGTGAAAAATAAAGCTGTTCTTGGTGTAATGAAACCCCAAGGCCTGGCCTTTGCTTTTATTCGATTGTCTAAAACCATTTTCACACAAAAACTCCAGACATTGTCTGCAGAATCAGGTTTGGACATTATCCAAAGGATCACACTTTGACATACTTTGAGAGGAGATACAAATAAATTAGTTACTCAGTTATTTCTCAAGAAGAAATTGTGAACAAAAGTATTGGGACACCTGACCATTACACCTACAGGAACTTTTATGACGTCACGTTCTAAATCCATAGGCATCAATATGGAGTTGGTTCCCCCTTTGCAGCTGTAACAGCTGCCGCTCTTCTGGGAAGGCTTTCCACAAGATTTTGGAGTGTGTCTGTAGCAATTTTTGGCCATTCATCCAGAAGAACATTTTCGAGGTCAGGCACTAATGTTGGACGTGAAGGCCTGGCTCACAATCTCCATTCTAGTTCATTTCTAAGGTGTTTGATGGAATCAAGGTCAGGACTCTGTGTGGGCCAGTCAAGTTCTTCCACACCAAACTCACCCAACCATGTCTTTATGGACCTTGCTTTGTGTTCTGGTGCACAGTCCTGCTGGAACAGTAACGGGCCTTCCCCAAACTGTTCCCACATAGTTGGAAGCATATAATTGTCTAACATGTCTTGGTAAGCTGAAGCATTAAGAGTTCCCTTCACTGAAACTAAGGGGCCAAACCCAAACCTGAAAAACAACCCCGTACTATTCTCTCTCTCCTACCAAACTTTACAGTCGACACAATGCAGTCAGACAGATAACGTTCTTCTGGCATATGCTGAACTCAGACTCGCCCATCAGACTGCCAGATATAGAAGCGTGAGTCGCCACTCCACAGAACACGTTTCCGCTGCTCCAGGGTCCAGTTGCGGCGCGCTTTACACCGCTAGATCCGACGCTTGGCATTGTGCTTGGTGATGTGAGGCTGGCATACAAGCGAAGATTGTCTGTGTCAGGTCCCTTTCAAACATGCACTGCCACCCTGAACAATTCCAGACATTACCCAGAGGGATTGTAGGTGTGAAAGCAAAGATCCACATCAGTCATATTGGACATTAAACACACTTTACCCTCCTAGCTCCTGAGTACAAAGTCCAGGTGCTTTCCGACTGAAGCCCATGTGTATTTGGAGCAGGGAGAATTACGGAGAATTCACCACCAGCAATCTGGTGAATTCCATTACGAAACTAGTGCAAAAACAGAAGAATACTAACGATGGTCATTCATACGAAGAAGACCCGAACAAACATAGCTAACTGTGGAGATGATGCCATGTGGCAACGTCTGTCTGTAGTGCTGTAAACAAGGCACTGCGATTTCCACAGCTTACTTTTTGTGTCGTGCCCTGCCTCCTGCATGCTTTACCCAGTTCAGTCTAAACTTTACACAAATAAAGGACCTCCATTCCGGTTACAAGGGCTTGCCTTTGATCAGCACACTATCTGCTTGTTCTCCAGTCCACCCACCTTGCATAATGAGGTCAGCAAGCGCTGTGGTTTCCTCTTAACATACACACCATGTACTTTTGTGTTGGTGGACAGCTCATGTCTCTTCTATTCAGCCCATGTCTTCATGGGAAGGGGCTGTTTAGGAGTAATTTAGAGTCAACCTAGCAATTTTGTATTGTGTTTGCTTGTGGGAGTTTTACTTACACAATAATGCTCTGAGGGCAGAATGAAAAATGATTGGTTCAGAGAGAAAACCAATCAGATAGTAGAGGAGGCAAGAACAAGCAACTAGAAGAGGCAGGACCAGCCATTCAGATGTCTTGATCCGGCCTCCTCTAGTTGCTTAGACCCACCTTCTATTCAATCTGATTGGTCACTTCTCTGAACCAATCATTTTTTGTTCCCTCAGAACATTTTTGTGTAAGTAAAACTCCCATGAACATTGTGTTTTCTGTTTTAACATCAGATTTGTTTTGGATAAGTGAATCTGGAAAAGGGCAATGTAATTTATAATACAAGTATTTTGGTTTTGTTTTGTGGATATCGTCATTTAGTTCTGATCCCTAGAGGATGCATAAACCCCAGAAATGTAGTGAGATATTTGTTGCATAGTAACTTTGTTTTATTCCCATACAGGGGGCTGATCCATTTTCACGTTTAGTAAAGTGTTTTCTTTAAGGAATAATTAGTAAAGCAGAAACAGACAGGATTGTATTGACTGTGCTGTTATGCCGTACAGTGTGATTCATCGTATACAATGCAGAGATGCTGAGCTCTGCAAACAAACGCTTCCTCTGTTATTTTCACTGTCACTGACCTTTCCCTGAACACAGCCCCTACTCCCTGTCAAGTGGTCAGTCACACCTGTCCCCTGCCTGTGCTGTACTGTGAAAAAAAAAACGGAAACAGGACGCGGACAAACACTGACTGAACTCCAGCTTGTCTGTATGCTATGTAAACAACTGCAGTGTTTGCTTCAGATAAAAGCACCTTTTAGTTTTTAAGATTGTGGTTTCTTTACATCTATATCAGTGTACCTGAATGATAAAGAGGGCTTTTGTAGAATTTCTGACTGATTACATAATGCCTGTTTGACATACAGGTAGCATGTGTAACTTATAGCGGTTTAACTTCAATGGTCCTGCAGTTAACGAGATAATGTTGGTATTAGATTTTAAACACTGAAAGAGCGGTCGTTTGTACATATTCAGAGTTGACTTCATACCATTAGTGAGTCTTTCTCTCTGTAGTCATTGCATCAGAGAAAAGCTAACCCTTTAATGTGAAGAACAGTTTTAATACATCATTTTTTTAAAAAAATTTTAGGGTTGCAAGAGGTAAGAGATTTTAATCTGTGCATTATCTCATTGTGCAGTTTAATAACATGTCAAATGTGCTTATGAACATGTGTTTTACCCATTCGTTATGTGTGCTGTCAGAAAAACCCTAGCTGTAGGTAATTGTAATTTTTAAGTTACAGAAATTAACTCTGAGGTACAAACAAGGTACAAACAACATTGTTGTACCCCATTAAAAGGTACAGTTACCTACAGCTAGAGTATAACTGGTAGACCCTTGAGGGTACAGCCCCAATAACAAGCAAAGGTACAAATTGGTACTGGTTTCTTATGGTGTGCTGTCCTCTCCTCGATACTGCCAGGAACAGAAGCAGGATGGAGGGTGGCATTATTTATCAGTCTGTTATTCTGGGAATTGTCTCGATGTCCTATGCAGCCTGACTCACGGAGTTAGCTGACAAAGCCGTCAGTGTTTCAAGGCTTTGCAGATTACACTAACATGATAGTCAAGAAACTTTAGCCTCTTAAAGCTACAACGTTTTTAGCACAAATGTCTGCTTAGCCTTAGAGTAACTGCGGTCACAAATTCATAAAACGCAATACGGTAGGATATGCAGAGTTAGAAATGCTTATCCCATGTTAATGCTTTTTGCGTGTGTAAGTCTTTGTCTTTTTTGTCGAACACTCAGGCAGGAGATAAAGATGAAAGGGGCTCATTTACGATAAACTTTCACTGTGTGCTCGACTATTTCCCTCCTTTGCTTCCTTCACAAATTGCCCACATCTGTTTCTGGACATCCTCCGACTCCCTGCCTGTACTCAGAGAGCTTTCCCGCGACATGAACATTTTACTGAAACTTTACGAAGGAGAGGAATTTAGTTTCCGTTCCCCCAGTCTGCGGCCCCGTCTCGGGGCGAGCTCTGCCCTCACGCCTCTGCCTTTGTGTTCCCCGGGGGCAGCTGGAGAACTACATCAAGGAGAGCATGAGGTCGGAGATGGTGCAGCTGCGGCAGAGCGCCGTGCACAACCACACCGCCGCCATGCTGGAAATGGGCACCAGCCTGCTGTCCCAGACCGCTGAGCAGACGCGGAAGCTCACGGATGTGGAGACGCAGGTACCCCCCCCCCCCACCCCCCCCCCCGCATCGCTCACTCAACTATTCCTCTTTCAGACACCTCAGAATAAAGGGCTGTGGGGAGCTATCCAAGAGAAATATCTCTTCTTCCCCCAACTATATGTGTGTCTCTGTCTGTCTGTCTGTATGTGTCTCTCTGTCTGTATATGTGTGTCTCTGTCTGTATATGTGTGTCTGTCTATGTGTCGAGATGGGATTAGGGCTATGCCCATAGAATTGAATGGATGGTCCCCACAAAGATATGAATACATGAATAATAATGAATATGTGTGTGTGCGTGTGCGCCCTGGCATTTCTGTATGTGTATGTGTCTGTTGGTGTCTGATCTTGTGCACTAGTGCGGAAAGGAATGGTTTTAAATGTCACGGTGTGTGTAGAAAAATCCTGCCTCATAACTATGATCTCACGTCTTTTATGCACAAAACTGGCTGCAGGTCCTAAATCAAACTTCACGGCTCGAGATCCAGCTGCTGGAGAACTCACTGTCCACCAACAAGCTTGAGAAGCAGCTGCTCATCCAGACCAACGAAATTGGGAAGCTGCACGACAAGAACAGGTAATGGGCCTCATGTGGGGACTAATGGTGCCCCTCTGCAGGGCCAGGGGCTCCTCTGTGTGGTTGCTGATGGGGCCCCTCTGCTGGGCCAGGGGCTCCATCGTGTGGCTGCTGATGGGGCCCCTCTGCTGGGCCAGGGGCTCCTCCGTGTGGCTGCTGATGGGGCCCCTCTGCTGGGCCAGGGGCTCCTCCGTGTGGCTGCTGATGGGGCCCCTCTGCTGGACCAGGGGCTCCTCCGTGTGGCTGCTGATGGGGCCCCTCAGCTGGGCCTGGGGCTCCTCTGTGTGGCTGCTGATGGGGCCCCTCTGCTGGGTCAGGGGCTCCTCTGTGTGGCTGCTGATGGGGCCCCTCTGCTGGGCCAGGGGCTCCTCCGTGTGGCTGCTGATGGGGCCCCTCAGCTGGGCCTGGGGCTCCTCTGTGTGGCTGCTGATGGGGCCCCTCTGCTGGGTCAGGGGCTCCTCTGTGTGGCTGCTGATGGGGCCCCTCTGCTGGGCCAGGGGCTCCTCCGTGTGGCTGCTGATGGGGCCCCTCTGCTGGGTCAGGGGCTCCTCCGTGTGACTGCTGATGGGGCCCCTCTGCTGGGCCAGGGGCTCCTCTGTGTGGCTGCTTATGGGGCCCCTCTGCTGGGCCAGGGACTCCTCTGTGTGGCTGCTGATGGGGTCCCTCAGCTGGGCCAGGGGCTCCACCGTGTGGCTTCTGATGGGGCCCCTCTGCTGAGCCAGGGGCTCCTCTGTGTGGCTGCTGATGGGGCCCCTCAGCTGAGCCAGGGGCTCCTCCATACAGCAGGTCCACACTCAGCTCATCATCTCAGACATCTGATTTTCATTCAATGCCTTAAGTATAACCGGAAAAAAGCAGACAAGGTTTTAGTTAAGGGTAGTTTCAACAATGGTTAAAACCAATTTATTCCAATGTAAGCAAATTCATATGCATGAAACTGCAAGGTTTGTGGAGATTATTGTGTTTTGCACTGTTGTAGCGTTTTCAATGTGACATATATAATTTGAAATCTAAAATGTGACTTTAATGCCTATGTGGAATGTAGCCTGTTATTCACATGTAGGTGCCGGACAGCACATAGCTTCTTGGTCTTCAACAAAGCATGGTCCTATCTTGACAGACACAACAAGGACACCTCTGATATATATTTTTGTTATGGTACTACCTGGACAGGCATGACAAGGACACCTCTGATATATATTTTTGTTATGGTACTACCTGGACAGGCATGACAAGGACACCTCTGATATATATTTTTGTTATGGTACTACCTGGACAGGCATGACAAGGACACCTCTGATATATATTTTTGTTATGGTACTATCTGGACAGGCATGACAAGGACACCTCATTTTCCTTTGTCATATGGGGTCATTATTGTGTAGAATACTGTGTTTCAGATGTGTAGTGTTCATTCTCAACAGGAAATGCTTTTGAAATCTGAATTGATCACACATAATCCAATGATGAATTTGTTGTAGAAGTATCTATAATTTTCTTGCATTCCTTGATATAATTTAAGGCCTGAATGATTGCTGCTTAAATGCTTACAATGTACAATTACTTAATTACATTTGTATATTTTTTGTTCATAAGCGGTAGGGAATGTTTATCTTACGTAACTGAAATTTGGAAAGTATATTCAGATGAGAAAATCTATAAATTTTGTATATTTCAATGTAGAAAATACTGACATTCAAAAAATATCTGCCCCAATGCGAGTATTTGTGATCAAATGGATTTATAGCTGAAAACCGCAAAGTACAGGACTTGTGAGGCTATGAAATATATAATCTGAATTCTTCTGTAACGATGTAGAATTTGAACATGGAACTTCAGAGCTGGATATTTTATGAGAAAATGGAGGGAATGAATCAAGCGGGGCGGATGACTTTCGACTGTAACCATGTCACCAGGTTCCTGGAGCAGAAGATCCAGGAGATGGAGGCCAGGCACAGCGAGGAGCTGGAGTCCCTGCGTGAGGAGAAGGTCAGCTTGCAGGAACTGGTGGCCAAGCAGAGCCACGTGATACAGGAGCTAGAGAGCCAGCTGGGCCAGGCCACCGGCAACAACACGGCCCTGCAGCGGCAGCAGCAGGAGCTGACGGACACTGTGCAGGGGCTGCTCAACCTCTGCAGCAAGGATGGAGGTATGGAGGGACCCGGCTGCCGCCGTGGGGCGCACCCCGGCTGGGGAGCCGTGGGAAGCTCGTCCCCCAACAGCATGTCGTCTTTCCCGCACTGGGTCCTGGGCTCATGATGCATCTCAGCCCCAGAAATAATCTCCGGCCACAAGAAGCTGTTTATATTAATGCTTCATTACACCACAACAGTGCGGCCGTAGAGTCCCAAGTAACATGACAAATAGGCAGTTTAATAGACTATAGAATGCACTTCCTCTTGAGTGATAATGAGGGATTGGGAACCACCAACAAAAAGGGGGCAAAACAGTGGGGGCCAGACAGTGTGCAAACCCAAGCCCTGCCTTAGCCCCCCCCCCCCACCCCCGGCGACATCGCCCGACGCTCTGGGTCACAGTAAATTTCATCTGAACACGGGGCCTGGAAGTGCCTGAGTGGGAGACCAGCCTGAACAAACTTCACCCCCCAGTCCTGCTGCTCTGTCTCAGTACCTCCTGCTGGGACACCCCCGCACCCCCCACACAGAAGGTCTTCCCATGGCTTCCAACTTGTCCGGTGCAAGATAGGAAGCGGGCCGTTAAAGAAGAGTCATGTGTCAAGTCTCAGCAATAAACACATGCCTAGTGTTAGATAAACAGTGGTCCTGCCACACTTCTGTACACTTATCATTAATAAGCATGTTTCCTGGCTATTCCATCAGTTTGCACAATTTAAATCCAGGACACAATTCAGTGAGCAATTTCATCAAGATAGGCTGAACCTGCCAGTCTTACTAATATGCTGCATGAAATTATGGGATTTAAAGAACTAATATATTTAATTAGATATTATATTACTGCTCTAGAAAGCTTCTAATCCACTTCTGGTTGTGATTTACAGAACTGTGTAAGGACAGTCCTCTGGGATCACAGTGACTGCTAGTCATTAGCTCAGCTTTCGCTGAAGAGTTTGAACAATAACCTTAGTAGAAACGTTGCCTAGCATCCGAAATAGGATTTTGCACAGCCATGAAGATCTGCATTAATCACCAGTAGATTTTTTGTTAGAAATACTACTGTATCCATAGCTGCATCAGACTGAAATATTACCGTACCCATAGCTGTGTCAAACTGAAATATTATCGTACCCATAGCTGTGTCAAACTGAAATATTATCGTACCCATAGCTGTGTCAAACTGAAATAGTACTGTACCCATAGCTGTGTCAAACTGAAATAGTACTGTACCCAGAGCTCTGTCAGACTGAAAGGCTCCCGGATCCATAGCTGTGTCAGACACAGGCCAGCTTGCCTGTCCGAAAGCTCAGTGGCAAACATTCAAATGACAGAAGCTGATAGAGCCTGCTGTCAGTCATACAGAGGTGTCAGGTTTAGGGTGATTCAGAAGCATTTCCAAGACTTGGAGGGTGAAAGTTGAACTTTGTAGGGTTTGCTTTTCCTGTGGGGCATCTGGTAACAGAATCAGAATCTCTTGTGTCCAAATAGGAGTTTTCTTGTTTCTGTTTCAGTATGATGATGTGTCAGACAGATATCTAGAGAGATTTGTGACTCCATCCTATAAGGGAAAAACAGTCATATTTGACCCCAACAACATAGGAACTGTACTGCAGGGGCTCCTCCTACAAGGGCTCCTCCTACAAGGGCCGTACCATCTATGCATTAGGGTGGGAGGCCATCTGTAACACTATCAACAGTGGTGCTGAATTCTTTGGATCACGGCATGGATTTCCCTGGGGAACATTGGGGAAATGCTCTTCTGTGATTCTGAAGAGACAATCTTTAGCGCAGTGTGCAGCACATTTCATTTATACAGAATCCAGCTTCAGGCACAAATCCCCGCTGGTAGACAGAGTGTTTGCAGCCCATAGATATTACGACATAAGTGTTTTATGTGCCGAATCATCTGTTGTTCTAGGCTGCTATCTTATGGCGGCCATCCCAGCGTTGATCGCAGCTGGTGAACTTGTAGCACATCTCAGCAAGCTGACTCTGAATTATAGTGCGGGACGTTTGTCTGACATAGATATCATTAGGCCGTCAAACGTACCCTGTAGATTCACAGCTTGCGGCAAATTGCGGCTTGACAGAGCTACCTTGTTGTGTTAGTCCCTACGGCGCGAGGTTGTGGGCCATCAACCCCTCTCAGCGTGAGATCCTTGTCGGTGACACTCAATACCACGTTAAAAAGGTCAAAACGATCCTTCCAACTGAGGGCTCGTCCATCTGAGGCGTCCCGCCCCAGGATAAGCGATCAAAGCCACGTCTGAGGAACGCTGACATATTTTGCTTTTTCAGTTACATCTCCTACGCATCAACAATCACTGCAGAAATAACAATGAGGGTGAAAGCTGAGACGAGCGGCTCGTAAAAAATCGGAAGGAATTTAGTCCGATACGACCTAAACTTGAAGGGTAAATATAAACCACTTGTTATAACAGGAACTCAAAATTTATAGCTTGTAGTGTTTTGTCCTCAGCCCCTTGCTTGGTTTCAAAATATTGTGGCCATAATTATCTGCAGATGTAAACAGATATCCAGCTGACACTTCGATAATGCTGTCAAAGTCGTGCCCTTTCTACATGGATGGTGATAGATCGTAGAGTCAATTAAGGCTTCTAATGCTCTTTGTTCAACTCACTACGAAGGCTGCAGCATTGAAGTCAAAAATATTTTCTCAGTCGATATATCGCATTAATAAAATCTACGCACACACACACGTGCAGATATTGTAGGCACACACAAACAGATTGCGTTGGTTAATTTATATAACATAAAACATAAAGCATATTTCAAGTCTTCAGATATATTTATTCATATAAGTGCAGACGCCAAGTCTTCTCAAGCTTCCAGTATGAGATCAGACAATCCGTAAAAAAATATGTTTACTGAGCCATAATAAAACATAGAATGCCAGCACAGTAATAAGTAACATCTTTCAAGTTATTTCTGGCTTTCAAAAGGTATAATGGAACAGGTGTAGCTCAAAGATAGAGCCGGAAAATGCCTGTTCTGTGGCGCTGACGGCTGTCTTTTAGCGCCTCTTATTTGGATTGCTGGGGTGGATAGAGACATTGCCTCTAATTGCCATTGTGTTTCATGTAGTGTGTGTAATCCTTTCGGCATTTATACATAACTCCCTTCTACTAGACAACCTTCGGATGATACGTTCTCATTATATTAGTCCCTACGGTGTGGAAAAAAAAAGAAAAATGATGGAAAAGATGGTGGAATATTCAGTAAAACACAAAAGCATGATTTCTGAAGTGGGCAGAGTTGTACACACATTCAGCACACCTGTCAGTCATTGTGATAGAGTGGCATCTCGTCATCGGAGAATTAAAGCTTGCCGGGTGGATCGACCGGTCATAGAGGCGTAATGACATGTTTGGCATCTGATGACATGCAGCTGAGCATTTTCGTCCCCAAGGCTGCACTGTTTCTGGTTAACGGGTTTATTTCAACTCCTTGTCCCCGTTTGTTTCCTGCGCTCCCCACGTCTGTGGTGTTTTCTTTGGAAAGCTTCTTTGCTCGCAATGCAATGTTCAAAGCTGCAGGAGGTAACCATGTGACATCTGCGCGCTGTCCTGCAGCGGTGCCGAACAGCACGAAGCAGACCGACGAGGAGAAGAAGTTCCGCGACTGTGCTGACCTCTTCCAAGCTGGCTTCACTAAGAATGGGGTCTACACGCTCTACGTTAACGTCAATGTCAACGTCCTGGAGACCAAAAAGGTGGGCAGAAGCTTTTGAGCCATTTATTGGTTAAATGTTTCAGGTCTGGGTGAGTCTTCAATGTTCTTTAACTCATTTTTGGGAGCCAATCCCTTCATTGTACGTAAATATTTGGTGGGCTGTAGGATGTGAATATGTCCTCAACTGCGGCTAGGGTTGCAAAATTCTGGGAAGTTGGAAACTTTCCTAGGAATTAACGGGAATATATAGAAATTATTGGGAATAATTGCAGGTTAACCTATAACAGGGAACTTAAATGTTGTCTTGATGGCACTAATAGTGATATCATTGTGCAACCAAGTGCTTGTGAGTAATTATGTCTGCATAATAAAATAAGCATCTGAATCAAAACACAGTGCTTATAAGTCATATTCTATGGTGTGTTATTCATACAGTTTGCTTTCCTTGCCATATAAGGCAGCTCATGTGGAGTTCCATAGTTCAATATCTCCAAAATTTTCCCATCGAAAAGTTTCTTCCCATGGAAAGTTTCTGGAAAGTTTCCAGAAATTTTCCAGTCCTTTCCAACCCTAGTTGCAGCATATGGAGTTGGGAGTGGGGGGACTTCACATACCAGATGAATGCAACATGAAGCGGTGCCCAGCCTGCCCAACCATGCAATGTTTTAGGAGGCTGTAGTCTCCAGGTGCTTATGCTGCTTCAGCTTAGTTTTACGTTTCTGGTGCTAATTAGCTAAATGGTTTATTAGATCAAATTAAAATACCTGCGAAATTAGTGTTGACTAAACCTATTTAGGTTGAGCTACGAAGTCCATCCCTGAGGTTTGGGTTTGGTCTGGGTTTAGAGGTTTTCTCTCCAATCAGGTCTGTGTCTCAGGTCTGCTCCCTGTCCACCTTTGTAGGTCTACTGCAACATGGAAGCTGCAGGTGGTGGTTGGACCGTGATTCAGCACAGGGAGGATGGCAGTTTAGACTTCCAGAAGATGTGGAAGGAGTACAAGATGGTGAGGAGCAGACTGTAAAAACACCTCCCTCAGTCTCAGTAGATGCTTTCATACTGAAGTTCCAGAACCTGGTTCCAGTCAGCAAGCCCCTGGGCTGTCTCGACCAGGAACTTTTGAAGCTCCAGGCCACTTTCATGTGTCACTTTTACACCATGCCACAGGCACTGGGACCTTCATGGTAAATAAGCCTGGGAGATGCAAAACGTTAAACTTCACATGTAGTTTCATATGAAACTACACTGCTACACAAAAAAACAGAGGATAAATAAGTCATTTTGTTAGTTATTCGCTAGTTATTGGGAGTATCGATCATGATCAAACTGGGACACAGCCATTTATTTATATTTTACTTATATGGTCCGTAACGCGATCATGATTCCTATTGAATCTGGGAAGCAGCTCAATCTTTCGGTTTCCACAGATTAAACTTTATGGTGCTAATAATCGCTGGCAGGTTTCACTGCCAGCACCAGCAATATTAGACAAAAATATATTGGTCAGGGATCGAATTTTCAGATGCAGAAATATGGAGATGAAAGCAAAGAAAATATTAATTGATGCATTAAATGTAATTGGGGTACAAAAATAATTCCATCTGCTCAATTGCAATATTAACACAACAAAAATCCCTGGTTCCGGAAAAAGGTTCTGGTTCCAGAAAAACTTTCCGGCGATGTGAAAGCACCTAATATTACTTATTACTGCAGGTCATGGGAATCAAATTTGTGATCCAGATCCTCACAATTTTGGGTGCAAACCACAGTACAGACCTTTCCTTTAAAGAGTGAAAACAAGGTTGGGGTATGTGGTCTCCACACCGACCGCCAATGAAATGATGTTCAGAGCATTCGCTCACATACCACAAACCAAAATGCCAATTTGGAAGCATGCTAACTACATTGTTTCATTAATGAATAACCAATGAGGAATCTGAGCAATAGGTTAAATAAAGAATGGATGTAAAAATACGCCAGCTATTTTGGCCATCCACATGAGAAGAAGAGATCTGAGCGATCTTAGCTGACATCAGCCTCAGAGATTGCTGCTCCCACTGGGAAATCGCTTCCCTGACAGGCCTGTAGTTTAATGGGATAGATGTGCCAAATGGAACATGACTCAATGACTCCAGAGAGCCCAGCACTGTGCACCAGGGGCTTCCCTGCACAATCGGGGGGTGGTGGGGGGTGCCACTGAAAGCGGGGGCACTGTGTGAAACAAAGAGGAGGAAGATATCCATGGAAGAAGGATGCCAGATGGCACCGGTTCTGTGCACATTCATCAATCCGCTATCCCAGATCCGGATTTGAGCGGAACGACCTGGGAAAATTCTGAGTGGCCTGTAGGTTTGGCAGTGCAGGACTGGCGAAGCACAGTAGCACCAGTCTTTACTGTATCCTGTGGTTAGTCCAGTTAGAGAACATGGAATACGAAGAGCGTTGACTCTCTTACCCAATTGACTCTTACCCAATGCAAAAGGGCCCTGGATCAATGTAATGATGATGATCTGATGGTGTGAGCATTTCATTCCAGGGACAGGTTACTCCTGTGAATAGATTTTAATGATTTTAAACTGTGACTTTCCAAGGGACCCAGAGCTTTGAGGGATAACAAACCAAGCTCCAGTAAGACTAGACTACCCCTATCTACCAAGAGACCCTTGATCATCAGAGAGGCAAAGAGGCCTGTGATGCTGAAGTGTGTCTGAGAGGTGTTATGAATGAAGACCAGTTTACTTGTGACATGTGGAAAAGACATGACACCACTCAGAGTGGGAAGTTTGGTGAATCTCTTGTTTACCCTCGCAAATCAGGACAGTTGATCAGCCAATGCTTACTGATATATGCTCTACACATATGGGTTGATCTAGAAGACCAGATGAGAAGGAGCTGTGGATTCATCCTGGGATGTCATTTCTACACACAGGGAAGTGAAATGAAGCTTGAACAGCATAGTTCACGACTAACTTCTTTCAAAGAACGTCAAAAGAAGAACTCAGCATGGAGGAGTTGATCAAACAGGCCCTTAATGCGTGGAGGGGAACACTGAATAGCACAAAAACATGAAAACATGCAAGGGTCAGGAAACAGCCAAGACAGTCTTGTTCTCGAGAACTGGCCTGTTGTTGGATTGCATGTGAGTCAATCCCGTGCAGAAACAAATGTGATGAACATCATGAAGGTCACCCACAAGGAAAGGAGAAGAAATGAACTAAAGAACTAAAAGGAACCAAGGAACTAAAACAAGAAGAAGTGGGCAGAATGCATAAACAGTTACTGTAGGGAAAAAAATCATATTAATTTGGGCCTTTTTCAAGGACTCGTGTAAAGAGAGAAGTGGGCATCATATTCGCCAGAGTGGGCTGGAGTCAAGCCATTAATTAAAAATTGGAGCCAACCTTTATGTAACTTCGGAATTTGTTCTAATATTACCAGCTGTGCATTGCAGCTGTCAAAAACAAACATCACAAGAGTTGCCGGAGTGATTTTGATCACAAATAAACTCTGCAATTGCTCAAATGGTGCAAGAGCATGAACATGACATTCAGTTGGACTGTGTAGTTTTTTTTTAGAGGCCTCAGAAAAGAGCCAAATATATAAAAAATGAAAACACAGTTTTGTGTGAATCTGCTTTCAGTTTGCATATTTTTACAGGTACAGTCATTTATGCCTGGAATTGGTTTTATGATCTAAACCAGTTATTAAATGACTACAGTGTACAAGCATTTAAGTTATGTCACTTTTGAGTGCAATTAATGTAAGGAGCCATTTTACTGAGGCGATGCTGTAATACTGTCTAGTACAGTTTTTCCCAACCCAGTCCTCGGGGATCCCCAGATTTTTGCTCCCTCCCAGCTCCCAACAAACCTAAACCAGGTATTCGGAGTTCTTGGTTGCCTGATGCTTTAGTTCTGGTGTGCTAGAACCTGGGAGGGAGCAAAAATGTGGACTGTCTGGGGGAGCCCAAGGATTAGGCTGAGAAACACTGGTGTAGAACATGTCAACACAGCTCATCTGGTCCTCAAACTCTTGGTCATCCAGAAATGTCCCTCAGGATCAATGAAGTGTCTGTCTGTCTGATCTAAATGATGTCACCAATAAAGGATGGGCCCTTTCTCTCCCTCACGCAGGGTTTCGGAAGTGTATCTGGAGAGCACTGGCTGGGGAACGAGTTTGTGTTCCTCCTCACCAACCAGCGGCAGTACAGCCTGCGGGTGGAGCTGATGGACTGGGATGGGCGGCAGGCCTTCTCACAGTACGATAGCTTCCGCCTGGAAAACGAGAAGCTGAATTACAGGTATGGGGGGGAGGGAGAGTCCTTAGTACAGCAGACTGACTTCCGCCCCTGTTAAAAGATCAACTGCATATAGTTTAAAATAGATAATTATGGTACTGTATATTCAAAATTTTGACTGATACTGACAGATTTATGAGGAAACTGCACTGTCAGAAGAAAGGGTACAAACAACATTAATGTTCCCCCAGTGGTACAAAAATGTTCCTCAACATTTATTTCTGTACCTTAGAGTAGACTAAAAGGTATATTTACCTGTCTAGGGTACAATTGGCAGACCCTTGAGGGCACAACCCCAGTGACAAGTAATTGTACCCTCAAAGGTACAAATCGGTACTTTTTTCAGACAGCGTGCCTGACCACTTCACTTAGTCCATCTTTGCCGTTCACCTCGCTTCAGATTAAGGCCCCTTTGTTGTATTTTCTTTTTGTATTTTGCTTTTTTTTCGACACCCCTTCGCACTTCAAGGCTGAAAACACAGGGGTCCCTCCAGCTGGGAGGATCAGGGCAGGATTTTTGGTGCCACCAACATTTTTATGGGCTTAACCGCTTGTCACTTGTCATTTAAGGAGACTTCCTGAATTGTGAGATGACAGCACAGGTCTTAGGTTCCTGTCTCCAAGTGCTAAGTCCCGTCCTGAACTCACTTTGTGTTTCTGTGGGATGTATAAATTAATTTCATATGCGACGCTGTTGTGAATCGTAGGAACTACACCGTAAAAACCTCCCGCTGTGATTAGATTTGGAAAATGGCATCAGCTTTTGGGTTCAGCAAAATGAATGAGGTCATGTGAGACAAGGGCAGCAATAAAATGAACTATCAGGAAGGGACTGAGCGGTGACTTATCAATCAAACCTCATATTCCCAGATATTCCCAGTCGGACCACGGCGACATCTCCAGCCAGCTTAATTATTTTCACTAAAGAAGTTATTGCATAAGCTTGTTAGAAGTCACGAAGATGTTCTGCGAGCTTCTGAACAACGCTTCACTGCTCTCCTGGAATCTAATCAGCATCTCTATAAATAGATTTGTTCTCTGAAGTACTCGCGGTATGATAATCAGGCTGTGCCTTACAGGGGAGGAGACCAAGACACACCATCAGTCTCAGACCTAAGCCAACCAGGGGAGAGAGAGCGCTGTCTGCTGATTGTGATTTGGCAGTGTATCCCAGCACGACCTGTGACACCCCCACCCGCGACAGCCCCCCCCCCCGCAATAGCCCCCCACATCCACCTTCCTCTGTCCGTCGTGATGCATGTGCAGGAGCGTGCAGACACATTCCTGTCTTTTTACCCTCTCATTAGTCTCCTCTCTACTGTAGCAAAAAAAATGTTCAGCAATATTAAACGCACGCTATAAACCACACACGCTTAGAGGCACGCACTTTAATCTGAAAATGATTATTTCGAGATCATTTGCAGGACTACAATGCCTAATAATTGTCATTTATCAAATTTTGAGTATTTTGCAATGAAGAAATGTTCCCTTTATTGCAAACCATTCGATTTCTGCAATATCTATACTTATAGGGAAATGGCTTGGTCTACAACAAATAGTAGTTACTGCTCCAAGTAATATGTGAAATAAATCCCCATATCTTTTTTTTTAGTATACAGTATCCTTGTATCTGTAATTCTTTTTTTTTACCTTATTATATTTTTGTGCTTTATTATTTTATTTGCGGTTCGTCATGAAGTACATTAAAAAAAAAGCAGCATAATTGCGACATTACTCCTTGGGAAAGGTACTTTAAGAAACCCTGGGTTATGAACTCTTAAAGCAATGTGGGGTCATTGCAGCGTTGTACAGTATTTAAGTGGTTGGTGTCTCCTGGGGCTCAGTCTTAGCTGGGGAGGGATCTGGGAATGGTGTTAGCCTGATAAACAGGAGTCTGCAAAAAATCTCAGTAACACTTTACTTAAAGCAGTCATCATAATGCATTATAGATACCTTCATAATGCATTATAATGCATTCATAAAGTATTATTGCATTCTGAAGGTATCTACAGTGCATTGCAGACGAGAGCTTCATAGAGCATTCATAATGCATAATAAACATGGCTAAAATGTGTTATGCCTTTTTATAAATATATTCGTGTTTATGAATGCATTATAATGCATTATGAACATATCTATAATGCATTATACGAGTGGTTTAAGAAAAGTGTTCCCAAATTGACTTAGGTTGGCAGAGACGTGGAATCAGTGGAAACATCTTTGCCATCTGTGAGCACCTTCTGCTGTATCTGTGCGAGGGGCCACCTGGCCAACTAACCCTTGTCTTCCTCATACTTCCCACGCTACATGCTATTTCCCCTCTTATAAAGTGCCTGCTTTCCATGCTCGCAAAAAAAGAAATATCTTTTTATTTTCCAGACTACACGCTGTTAAGCAAGCTCTTTAATTTTCACTGTACGAACAGCTCTGAAGTGGAACGGGGAACATTTATGACCTGACCCCGCAACCCCAATGCGGACTGTCCCGATACAACCTCGTGAAATCCGCGTTGAATGGCTCTGATCCAGCTCACCGTAATTATATATTGGCTTCCTCGATGAAAGAGTTTATAAAATGAGTCAGAGATCATATCTGGGTCTCCAGCAGTGTACAAGACCTTCATTTAATGGCAACCAGGTCAACAAAAAACAATGTGCCACATATACTGTAATAAGCCTTGTGAAATTCTTTGATTACAAAAAGGGAAGGTATCATTTCAAATCGTTTGCCACAAAACACTATAAAACTATTATAATAAAATTAAGGTTAGACTGCATACCCATCCATAACATCCCAGCTAAATATGTAAGTCAGCTAAATTGCAGTGTATGTCCTACAGTACTGTTTTATATAACTGTTAGGCTTTAAGTCTTAACAGCAAATTTTAAAAAGTACCAAATTAGAAGTAACAATTGAGGCATATTCCACCCCCAAAAATTGCCAAGATTATATGTTTCATTTCTCATAAACAGCTGAAAATGGCAAACCTCAATTTACATTATGGGACAGAGAAACAGTTTTTTAAATTGTGTTTACACACAGAATGTTTCGTTCTTAAAATTCTCTAATCTGTTTAGCGAAATTGAATTCGCACTGAAATGATCAATGCTGTTTTCACGAATGACACGAATAGCCTGCATATATCTGCATATATAACTGTGTTGGATGCAAGAGTCCAATATGGTTCCAATAAAAAAAAAAATGTAGTGATGTTTTAAACATTCACAGTAGTATTGTTTTAATAAGCTATTTCTGAACAGTTTAAGAAAACAAGGAAAAGCAATATTTCAGCATAATCATTCTCTGAGAAAATTAAGCTTGCAGTTTCTGAGGACAGGTGCAGTCAGCCAAAAATGTTGACTTTAATGTGCTAGAAGGACTGAGTATCACAGGATCTCCATTTGTACTCCTCATTAATGTGCATGGTGTGCCTGCACGTGCTGTTGTAACATTTCAGACATGAAATACAACATTTCCCAGAACTCAAGACTTTGGAAAAGCTGCTGTGTCCATATTTTTTTTCTCCCATCCCGGATCAGATATGGAGTCATCAGACAAGGGTCACGGCAGCCTAGGAATTAAAGATGGACATGGAGGTGCTTATCTTGTCCTCTGTATTGGACACAGAGGGATAGAGGTAACATAAAGGTGATGGAGGCTTCCGGAAGTGAAC
This sequence comes from Paramormyrops kingsleyae, assembly GCF_048594095.1. Taxonomy (NCBI): domain Eukaryota; kingdom Metazoa; phylum Chordata; class Actinopteri; order Osteoglossiformes; family Mormyridae; genus Paramormyrops; species Paramormyrops kingsleyae. Next base: position 16,221,915 of record NC_132819.1, read on the forward strand.
TCTTGAAACATGCGTGCCGACACTGACCTTCACCAGAGAGTTACACTCTATGTTTACTGTTTGGGATGCTTTACATCTTTATTTAATATACTTTTCCTCCAGTTGGCCGGTTCCTCAATCCAGGGATTTCTCTCTACTGTAATGGAAAGATTTGTTCTGGATTCAGACGATTTTCTCAGATATAATTGATGTGCTTTCTATTGTGGCCTTGCCAAAATGCGGTTTTGAGAAGTCTTGGGGGAGGTTGGTCTTTGTATCATGATGTTATGGGATGTCAGAATCACCTCCGTACGAGCTCCAAGCTGCCCATTCATTGTAGTATGCCTTATAGCAACAGATGGGAATAGAAGGTTGAAGACTATAACTCAGGAGAGCGTAAATCCAAGGGAACACATCAGTTAAGCTTTAAGGATTCTGAAAAGTGTATTTTAGATCAAAGTCAATATTCACACTGTCATGCAGTGTAACACTCTGGTGTCTTTTCTGAGTGATAGTGACTTTGGCATAATTTGGCATAACCTTCTTGGATGGTTAGAGTAATGTGCACATCTCTACATATTTAGTGAAACCATGTTTCCGTGATAATGGTTGATCCTCACAGTAAGAAGTGACTGAATAGCCAAACACGTCTGGGGACCACAGCAGGAAATGGTGCATGGGATGATTCACTGCAGAAAGCCCTAGAATGTAGCATGACTGAGTCTGTGAGCTAGGAAGGATTCTCACCTAGCAACGGGCCCGTTGTCTTGTAGCATGCCCAATCACGATTGTACCCCCTCCCGACTCCCCCGCTGGTCTGTGCTCACATTGTGCTGTTCTGGGCCTGAGAACACCTGCATCATCACCGTGTGATGTTTCGTGTTGAAGAAGTCATAGGAAATCATTATTACATGGCACAATGGAGTGTCCTTATTTTGTGGCTTATTTGGAGTCTTTTTGGCCACAATGACACACACAGCCCTCTTATTATCGAATATGCACTGCAGTGATTTTCATTTAATCTTGCTGCACGTATAAGCAGATTTCTCATATTTTACCAAATATCTCTGTGTTTCTGTGTTGCACCCAGTCGTTCTTGGATACTCTCGTCAGCCAAACTTTCCGGCAAACTGCACCTTTGCTGCCATATTTATTAAATGGCCAGTTGCATTCACTGACCTCATACCTGAGTTCCTTGTTCTGGCATGATTAACAATTACACTAGATGCGTACCTTGAAACTGAGTCATGCCCAGACCCACCTCTTCAAGCAGTCACACTAAAGAGTTGGATTTGTGGATTAACCACGTTATGTCTGGGCAGCCACATGGTGAACCTAGCATATCGAAGGTGACCTTCACTCATAATATTCAGCAATGTAATGGGGGTACAAAGGATTGTGGGAACGCAAGAGCCTGGAGCTGCTCTATTAGCCACTGCCAAGAGTGTCTGAAGCTAACACACTATAAAAGAGATGGTTTACACCGTTCTCGCATCCTAAAACCTTCATCATGTGTGAAGATGGAGGTTCTCTCTGCAGCCCATAAACGTCACCCCTATGCAGATAACTCCTTCCTCAGCTGATTCTGAGCAGTACTCTCCCGATCGCCAGCGGCATGTAGCTCTGGAAACACAGTAAGGGAATCTCCAGTTACCAAGTTAGCTGGATGGTTTGATTGCCGAAATGGTCAAGGATGCCATTCCATCAACTCAATTCTCAGTGCCAAGGACAGAGCCACCCTGACACATACTCGACATCTTTGGTACGGCTCTGAAGGAAGGAATTTACGAGCACAGGGTATCAGGACAAAACCACAAAGTCACTGTAACATTACCGTCGTGAATTGGCCATTTGATGTTATTCCAGTGAGCAAAGTAAGCATCGGCGAACCAATCCTTAAATTGCTGAATTTGGGTAAAGGGAACAGGCTCATTTGGCAAATGTTACAGGCACAAGGAGGTGTTTCGTGGCAGTGATGAATTCATGCGGCTTTGCAGGGGAAAGTAAACAGGACCCGTCGAAACAGTGAACTGGAAAAGGTCATTTACATGACTTTTCGTTTCTGTCGTTTGTCAGCACTAACGAGATGTAAAGAAACAGCCCATTCTCGGCTTTGATGGTGATTATTTATAACATGGTACACTGAGTGGGTTCATTGTTTTCTTAAGCTAAGCCGTTGTGCGTATTGCGTTTGCCGTTCAGACGCAGCGAATCACTTAGTGACGGCTGGCTTTCCGATTGATTTTACCTTCGCTTTGTCAGCCTTTCTCCTCCAGTTTTACTTTTGTGCTACATTTTGATATGAATGTAAACATACAAGAATATTTACTCTTAAATTTAAGTAGCGGTGATTTCATTCATTCATCTTATTTGTTGGTGACACTACGGTTTACTTTCCTCATTACATTATATTTAGGCTCTACAAGTATTATAAATAAATAAAAAAGCTACCCTTTATTTTATAATAAACTGCCATAGTGTTTACTTCTTATACTGAGCAGCGCAAGTGGTTATTTATTGTCACGTATTCAGCAGCCAAGCAACGTGAAGACATTTATGAAGTGCATTGTACTCATTTCACCACAACAATTCCACTATAATGGCTTGTTGGCTCCGTCTAGCTAAATGGCAGCAGTTTGCGGGGTGCACTTTGGACAGAGGAACGATGCTGGACATGTGGATAGGATTAAAGAAGTTATTGTACTTCGCTATTTCAGTCCCATGCCGGGAACCTGGAATTTTGCAATAGGCACAACACTATGTAGGCGTGTTGGGTAATTGTGCCCGATATACTGCCATGGCAGAAATCAGAACTATTTACCATATTAAACCACAATCAATTGTAGCAATGAAATAACGCCAAGAAATCTAGGGCCACTTTTCATATTATGCTAATTCAGTGCTATGTTTGCACTGCAGCCAAACGTATTGTTGGATATGGCTACACTTTCGCTTAGCACTCTACACAACATGTGCTGTTAAACACTTCCATTAGAAGAGATGTTGTTTGTTGCCAAAAAAAGAGAGCACTACACAGGCCATAAACAAACAGTAATGGCTGCCAGTGAAGACAACTTGGTGATTATGCCTAAGAGTGGCTAAAGGACTTTCTGCAGACAGTTAGCACAGCTGGTTGCGTTATGTGATGCAAGTGTGAATAAAGTACAGTAAATCTCCGTTCTCCGTTTTTCATAAGAAACACAGACAAATTTTATGTAGGGCTCCCATGACATCAGAAGACAGACAAGTGCACTATGGGAAAAGTAGTGATGGCCAGCCGCCGACCGCCCGTGAGCAGCCCCGCTGGGTCCCCACACTGCGGAGGGGGGGTCGGGGACTCACAGGCAGGGTCTGACACGTCTCCCTTTCAGGAAAGTTAGGGTTATTTACAGGCTTCCATTCTGCAGTGTGGTGGAAGGAATGCCACTTCCATAGCAGAGTTCCCTGAACTGTAACCCCCCCTGTAGCAAACTGGGTGTTCAGCCGTGCCTGAACACGGATCTCCATCCACGTTGGGCCCTTTCTCTCTCTCTGCTCAGAGGACAGTGCAATGAACATGTACCGTATGTGCAAACATGACCCTCTGCTTCCTGTTCCACATGACTCCATAAGCACAGCACGTTTACACCCACGCTAGAATGACGTGTGTGTACGTACGCGCATTCAGCGCGATTTAAATGCGATGGCGAGACAGCACTGATTTAAGCAGTGCGCATGGGAAACACTTTTTGCAAACCTTAAGCTAGCGTACCACTGACCAGCTGATTAACACGAGGAGTTGACTATGAATTGATACTTTGTGTGAGCAGACAGGTATGTAAAATATATGCTGAATAACAACCTGACATAGGTGATACACAGCAACATTTGCACTGGAGAGTGGCAGCTTTCTGTAAGCATGGCATTGCCCTTCCGTCCTTGGGTCCTATAACGCTTGTATGCCCTGCACAGCCCAGTTCTATAGATAAAATCATAACGAGGACTGGCTGCCTGAGACTTTTTTTTCTGTTTCTAATGAAGTCGATTGGGTTCACAGAAAGGCCCTAATGGGGAAATCCCTCGGGTGCTCGTCTTTACAGATGTCTGGCCCTCGGTTGTATCGCGGCTTGACTCGCTCTGCCCTCTGGCATCCGTCGTAGAGTAGCCACATTCACTAGGGACCCGTCTGGGTAATTTTCCCCTTCCGGCGAGCGTGCCGTGTTTGATTGCCTTGCCAAACAATAGACAGTGTGTCACGAGGACAAAAAAAGGAGTGCAGCAACTTCAGCTTAATGGGCTTCATTGTGAAAGAGGGTGATAACATCTACATTCTCAAGAGGAATAACTGCAATGAAATAACAAATCTATCCATTTCCATCCATCTTTGTCTAATTTCTATAACTTCTTACCCAGTGCAGGCTTGTGGTAGGCCTGGAACCTGTCTTAGGAAAGATAGGGGACAAGAGACTTCCAGGCCAGGACTAAAATTAAAAACCAAATTAGAAGGTGACTTACTTATGATGCTGGGATATACGTATGACAATGTTCTCTTTTGCATATAATTTTCTTTGCCTTAATTAAAGTAATACTACTTCTACTATCAATCTGGGGTGCTTTTTCAGTCTACAGTCACCATGTCCGAGCCCAACTCACTGGATATATGCTGTGCTATTAGCGTTAGCATCCTGTGACTGCACTTATGTCCACATGGTATGCTTTTAGAGAGGCCAGTGTTCGAAACGCCACCCGTAACACGCCTGTCTGAGTGCGAGCTATGTTTCCGGAAATGGTTTCGTAAATCAGAACATGTTTCATTTTTCTGGCTCTGCTTCTCAGCCGCTGTTCCAAGGCCCTGAAATCTCATCTTAAGGGTTCTACCATATATTAATGGGGGGTAACAAAAGGACAGCAGGAGTTAATCAACATCTGTGTCTGATAGGAAGAAATGCCAAATTACCTTTTAATAGTACTCAAGAGCAGTTTGAAAGTGAAGCAGAATTCAAGTTTACGATAAATTTAAATGTAAGTTTAATGTCTGGAGATTCAAAATTACATTATGGCACTGATTTAATATTGTAGCTATTTATTAACTAAACAAACCACATAAAATATTATATATAATAATTTTAGTGCTTTTTAGCTGATAAAATAGTTTGTGTGTGTAGGCTGCTTATTACTGTATTCAATCTCTGTAATTAATGTATGATGTTGTTTCCATAGTTGCCAAATGCCTTGCATTGCCCAGGTCAGCCACTTACACGCATGGACATGTTATATAAATCAGGCGCGTAACTCTCTGCTGTCCGACTGACAGTCGCCGCTGGCATTCATGCACCAGGAGCCAAGTTATTAGCGTTAGAGGTCCTTATGCGCAGGTTAAGCAGTAATCCTGCCTGGCTGTGCGTTAAGGCCTTTCCTACAGATGCAGCCTTGGCTTTGATGGTGGCGAGCTCGGCTCTGTAACCCAGGAATGGCATAGCGAACTATGGAGAAATGCTGGACAGTTTATAGCAGATTCAGCTGGAGTTATGTGTTCAAGGAAAACGGAGCAGCACCTCTGTCACTCCATGTTTGTGATGTCACATCCTGTATAAAAAAATAAAAAACCTTGACACATGTTGCTATATTGCAGTGCTGCCCAATCCCGCCCCAGGAGAGCTACCACCCTGCAGAGCTTAGGTGCAGCCCTAATTTAACATGCCTGATATAAATAATCAGCCCAATGCAGCCCTGCTGTACTATCTCTGTCCCTGGTATTTTTGAGACATGACTTTATGATAATAGAAACAGGACGTTGAACGAACCACATAGTTTTTGTTTTTATATCACTCATCCTCGGAAGGTTTTTTCAGGCTGTCCGATCAAAGACATCAGAATGTGAGACAGTTTGTGTGATTGCCGAATCAGTATATTCTGCCCTTGAGGAAATGTTCTTAAATTTTGCCGGTGACCACATTTCCACCCCCGGCCCACCATTTCTTGTTACCATTCTTTCTGTCCTCTTTCTCTCAGACTCTTCCTGAAGAGTCACAGCGGCACAGCGGGACGGCAGAGCAGCATGGTGGTCCACGGGGCGGACTTCAGCACCAAGGACCTGGACAACGACAACTGCATGTGCAAGTGTGCTGTCATGCTGACGGGCGGTAAGAGCTGCTTTCGCCATGCGCTCTGGGGCGGCGCGTTTAATAATGAACATTGCAGCAGATATGAGGGCCCCAAAGGTCAAACTGAAGACCAATCCATCAGATGAAGCCCAACGGATGAAGCCAAAACAAATTAATTCTGAACATACTTCTTCAACCAAAGGTAGATGTGGTTTATGTCAGTGCCACAAAAGCTGCAATAACTCTCCAGAAGAGGAGACATGTTGGGGAAATGAAAGACTGAAATTACTCACTGAAACCTAGTTTTTGGATGACTGTCAGTCACCCAAGATGCAGTGCACATGTGAATAATGAAATCTGTATGGGCGTCCACACTGCATGCTCTCTGCAGCCAGTGTCTGCACATCTTGATTTGAAACATACTACTTGGTCTCTTTTCAGGCAAGGCTTTCTGTGATTAAAAAGCAGCCGCTATCCAAGAAAAGTGAACGTCGATCGCTGGCTGCCTCTCAACCCAAACTGTGGCACAGGCTCCCACCTCGAACGGCTTAGAAATCAAAGATGCAGCAAGCGTGACCGTATTTTCAATTGTCCACCCATCTCTGAACGTGTAATTTCTTCATTTTTATTTCTAAAAGCTGTGCAGTAAATTAAAAGTAGGGTTGTGGATTCATATTTACATACAGTGAGAGAGGAAATAAAAATCTGCTTTCGTTCATCTGTCCTATTTTATTTGGATTCTAATGTGTAGGCACGACAGTGAATGCTCAACAAATGCTCTTCATTATATCCTTATTACCTGGCCACTGGAGTCTGCCAACTTTTTCCAAGTATCACTTTTTCACATATCTTTGTCGAGCTATGTCTATCGAGCCAGCATCTCAACAGAGCATGCAGAGAGTACGGCATTAAAGTTGCTTAATGCTGCCTTTCGGACTGTACAGTGCACCAGGGCAGTAGGGAGCATTGGACTCCAAACGCAGTGTTGTATTTTAGCACTGCTATTCCAGCTGGTATTTCAGCTGGTTAGGGTGAGACCTGGCCTGCCATTTACTCGTTGACTGGCACGTGAAATTGGCACCTGTGACACACTCAGTGTTTGCCTAGCCAAGTGGAAAAATGTGTGACCTCAGAAAGGGTCATTGGGTTGAGGATGGATCTTAAACTGTAGTCATGAATTCTGATGAATGGTGTAGGCTGAACAGCTAAGTATGGATTGTATGTTTACTAACTTTACTACATTAAGTTACTTAGCTGATGATGCAAACAACTTAAGCCATATTCACACAGGATTAGTTTTACCTAAGGAGGTTGGGTATTTTGTTTGTAAAGTGAGTTGACTGGCTGATTCAGACGAGTATAATTCCCCAAAATTACCAGAGATAATGGAGGTATTAATCTAATCCTGACCATTGATGTTAATGTCAGAGTTAGCATGTCTAGAAAGCAGATGACGACAGAATTTTAATTTTTGGCCGACCTGTCCATTTAACATAGTATTCAAGCACAACAAAAACAGAACTTTTCCCTCCCAACCATATATTAGCTTACAAATTGGTGTATTCAGTAGTGCTGCTCTTCTCCGCGCCTACTGAAAACCTTGATGCAGGAGAAACTGTAGAGGTATGTTGACAGATGTTTATGTGGAAAACTCAGTAGCCTATTCAAGCTCCATTTTTAGCGTCTACAGGCAGTCCTCGGGTCCTATAAAAAAAAAAAATCGAGACGGGATTGATTCAGCTTACGCCGTTAGCGTCGTTCTTACGGACTATGCGAGCAAACTAGTTTGGTTGCACGCGGCGGAAGAATACGCAAAACCGTGAAAAAGGAAAGCCATCACGATGGAAGTAAAATTAGACATCGTAAAGAGATCAGAAAAAGGGTGTGTTTAGACCAAAATTCGGGTTACGTCACTGTCACGGAACTGTGTCGTGACCTGAGCACCCCCTGTATGTTATTTCCACCTTATAAAAATTGGCATGCCTTTATAGATATAACCTTATTACCAAGAGGACAGTTCAGACTGGATTACTGTTACTGAAAGAGGCCCCTGTTCACTGACATACAGAAGGTAATTTGCTCCTGAATTTTCACCCTGGAGGCAGATTCAGACTGGATTAAAATTATGGACCATGCTGGCAATTATGTCCCCGGGTAAAGCTAATCCTGTCCAAATAGGGCTTTATAGTTTCAACCCATAACTGAGAGCAGTGTTTCCCAATCTGGGTCTCGGAGACCCACAGACAGTCTACATTTTTGCTCCCCCCCTGCTCCCTGAGGACTGGCTTGGGAAACACTGATTTAGACAATTCATGATAGATGATGATCTTAAAGATTCAAACCCCTTCCCAAGATTTCAGCTGGCATATTGGCCGTAAGGCAAGGTGACCTGCCTCCTGATTCTGTCCTGTGTGCACGTTTTATCGCAGGAACATAAACGTATGGTCCTCTCTCACCCTTAATCCTCTCAGGACGTACCTCATTCGCCACATCTAATCATCGTCGCCACCTGTACCAGCTCCCATCATTCAGACTGCCATTCCAAGCATTGTGTCCCCGTGCTAACGCCTAGCCTTTCTCAAAATACCACCCATGGTTGTTTGTGACCCAGATGCATCCAGCAACACACACTGTCAATCAGTGCTAACCTATGGTAGTGGAGAGGTGAAGATCTGTGGAATGGAGGTTGAGAGCCACTCCTTTAAAGTCTACATGTTCGGGAGGGATGTGATCGCTGGCTGTGGTTTCAGGGATGAGTGTAGCTCACCCAAGATTATAAAACCTGCCCAGTGATATCTATTCTTACGGGGGTGTAGAGTTGCTTCTACGCCACCATTTCTTCATGCGTGCTATGGACACTTTCTGCATCCAGGCCTGTTGTGCCATTGATGTCACAAGAACAACCTGCTCTCTCTTCTGCTTACTGGCTTTTTCCATATGCTGATCATACTAAGAAGATAATCTGGTAACACTTTACTTGAAACTGTCATCTACTGTATAATGCACTATCAAAACCTTAATAATGCATTATAATGGTCGGTTTCAACATTAAGGATGCTTTGTAGTGCATTATGAACGTATCTACAGTGATTTTTAGATAGATTCATAAAGTTTTCATAATGCATAATAAACATGGGTATAATTAATTTCAATTTTCAAATTCAATTGTATTTGTACAGCGCATTTTCACAGTATTACATTGTCTCAAAGTGCTGTACATCTTCCCTGCCCAAAGCCCCCACTGAACAAACCAAGGGAAAACTCACTAGTAGGAAGAAACTTTGGGATGAAGCAGACTCAAGGGGGAGTCCATCCTTTAAGGGCTGGCTGAGGAAGTCAAACGAGCAAGATGGCAAAATCCTAATCTTCAGAGTCCAAATTTTACGATTCGAGTGTCAATGCAGGGGACAGGCAGGTGCAGGTGCTGGTGATGCTTCTGACGAGCAGGATGAATGTTGGTACAGACAACGATAATGTGTTATGCCTTTGCGTAAATATTTATAATGTTTTCTGAATTCAGCATAATGTTTTATGAAGGTGTTCATAGATTTTTCTAAGGCGTGGGATTCAAAGAAAGTGTTACCATAAATTTGTCAAAGCATTTCGCATAAGCTGTTGGTTAATGTGCTATGTTCCAGAAATATTGACCTATCCCCCCCACAACTCTGTCTTTGGTACAGGCTGGTGGTTTGACGCCTGTGGCCCATCCAACCTCAACGGGATGTACTACAACAAAGGACAACATGTCGGCAAGCTTAACGGCATCAAGTGGCACTACTTCAAAGGTCCGAGTTACTCTCTTCGCGCCACGACCATGATGATTCGCCCATCTGACTTCTGAAGGAAGCCTCCTTCCAGCGAATGATGTTCATGGAGTCATCACCCGAGAGGAAAAGACATCTTGGTCTTGCAAGTTTTCCCCAAGACCAGTACTGGAGATGAAAGACATGGCATGGTCATGCTTTTTGGTGACAACTGAACTGTAAAGGCTATTAGCTGCAGGTTACAGTTACAGCCGGTCTATAATGGAAACATTACCTGAAATCACAGGATTGTTGACACTTGTGCTTTCTGTTGCTGGCACAGAGAAAATGCTGTTGAGCATTAGCATATATCCGCAAAAGAATAAACTGTGCTTGTTTATCCAGGTTATTTTTTTCTCCTGGTAGTGGAATCTGTTGCTCAGTCACCGAAATCATTAGTGCCATTTTCGGACACAATGCGAATCGCAAGGTGACTTTGAGCAGAGGCCCCGAAAGGCGCGTATCATCCGGGACGACGGACGTTCATGGCCCGCTGGAGGGCAGATAGCTGAGCCGCCAGAAGCTGTGGCGTAGAGCTGCCGAACGGACTCGCCAACGTACAGCCTGCCGCCGTATTCCTGACTGATAAGCACATATCGGGGTAAACCTGAAACCCATCCACATGGGATTTTTCTACATGTGATGGTCCACATTCTGGGACCTTGGATATGGAAGGACTCTGCATAAAAGAAGAAGACAAAGATTTAATACAATCATAACTTACTTTGTTTATTTTTTGTAAGCAGTATTAATATGAATTTCTTTGCATTCTCGGTACTTTAAAAGCATATATGGTGCTTTAACTGTGTCCTTATTAACATTAAACCATGTTATTAGTTTCTGAGAACACCGCAAATGTATAACGGTGAGTTGACTTGTACACACGAGTGAGAGAAATGTGCTGGATTATAGGTTATTTTGGTAAAATACAAGTAAAAGCAACACTTGAAAATGGTGAAGTGTTGGTGAAAAACAACTAATCTCATTAAAGAAAACCATGTTAAACATCCATCTCATAGAGAACTTTCCATATAAATCTGTGATGATGAAAGAGGGGGTGATGAAGATGGTCTCCAAAATGGCTATAAAAATAAGACCCAATGTTCACCCAACTATAATCATTCATCTTCCATATCAGTTTGTCCTGGTGTAATACTAATAAGGGTGTAATACTTGCAGTAAAAACAATATAAATATTCATGATTAGGAGTGATTCATGTCAATATTGTTGACTTACAATCTAATGAATTTTTCATAAAGGAAGCGTTGCAAAAATTAAGACTCTCTGGAGATGCCTGGATTCACATTCTCCAACTCAGTCGAGACCGTTCGTTTTAATAAAGCAATGGTGTTTAGATGTGCCCTCATGTTTCATAAACACAAGCAGAAATGTCAGTTTTGTTGCTCATTTTGTCTTTTTCCTTTGATGATATGTTTTATAAATCTTCGGTTATGTGAACGCACTTGTACAATGGTGACATTTTTATTGTTGCAGCTCAGTTGTTACTGAAGGCTAGCGAGGATTTTTAAATCTTCGGCATCTTTTTAATAAGGTTACAGCTAACTTTAGGGCATAGGGACAGCGTGAAGATGGCAGAAATGCCCCTCTCAGCTGTTTTAAATACCTAAATATTCTCCAACCATGTTTGCCTGAGTGGGCACTGGTGTGTCCTTGGGTACTCCAGTGTGTCCTCGGGTACTCCAGCGTGTCCTCGGGTACTCCAGCGTGTCCTCGGGTACTCCAGTGTGTCCTCGGGTACTCCAGTGAAATTCAAAGCCATTTCTCCCTATACTTCATACTGCAAGGCTGTAGGACAACATAAATAATGATGTGTCGGTGCACAGTGTGTACTGTTATGTGAAAAAGCAACTGTTTTTGTTCTGTTAAATATTACTGACAGGTACTTTGAAACAGGCAAAAGGTACTTTGAAACAGCTTTTGGAGCATGTAAAACTTTGCAATAACAAGTTTATAAATAGACTAAAACGGTGTAATATGATGTGTGTACATGTAAAAAAAATAACTTTCCCAAGGAAAGCTGTGTATTAGTTTCATTTCAGAGCCAGAGGTGCTTCAGGTACCCATGGCAGAGTGCGGGAAAAATGCTTCTGGACGACATGGATTTTAGCTCGAGGAAGCGTTTTAATTTTGTTTCAGTTAAATCCTTTTTGTAGAATGTGAAAAACCATGGATAATAAAAGCATGTGATGCGGCAACGTTTTTCACTCTGGGTGTGAAGCAGACCTTTACTCAATGGGTGCATGAAAATTACAATAATGTAAGATATACTGTCTAAAAATAAAACAAGGTGTATAAATGTGCAAAGTATTTGTATTGTATTACAGATATAACGGCCCAGGAGAATGACACCGATGTGCTGCACTGCTGCTTGTGAGGAGGGTATCACCAGGGGCCTCTTACGTCAGACCCAGTATCTCCAAAAAGTGCATAGGCATTCTGTCAAGGACGCGACTCGAACCGATAACCCTCGCTCGCTGAGCCACACTCTGCACCAGTAGGACCTAAGTTCCACATCTTGCTTAAGAGGATGAGGTGATGATTAATACGCAACTGGGTCACGGGATGCTGGAAAACAAAGTTTGTGGCAGTTTCTGAGCTGCTTCTGCACATGTTCCTCATGGAGTCTGTAACCCCCCCCCCCTCCATGTTCGCTCAGGGGCCACCGTCGCTGTTCCCGCCCGGGAAGAATCCCGCGGCTCACGTTGAGTCAAGCGAAACAGAAGAGGGTCGGATTTCCCCGCCCGCTCCTCATGGTGGCCTTTCTGCCGTCGTGAGTGCCGGCCTGGCTTTGTAACCGGCCTATCGGCGGTGACGGATGGCCAAGGTGCCACACGGTGCTGTCTGGGCCGCCGGCCTGCCCGTCGCTCACATTCCTGAGCCTAATCAGCGGTCAAACAAATTACCGCGGCTCGGAAACTGCAGCGTATCTCTCAGCGCTGTGACCCGCTGTGACCCGACCCCCCGGCAGGAATGCGTTTCGCATGCGGGGGTCCTGGTGCCCATGGCTGTCAGCAGCACAGCCTGCGGCACTGCAAGAAAAACAACACACTCTAGTAACAAAACTGTGTACTGAGGGAAACCCAGACAAATAGACAAACAGCAAAATCCAGAACATAAGTTCCGCACAACTAATATTGATGGTTTTGACACGTTGCTGCTCCAGATCTAACCAGCCTGGAGGTCTCGTGGTCCCAGGATTCAGTGAGGTCTCCTCAGAATTCAGCCCCCAGCAGGCATGCATGACCGGCCAGTTCCTGTTCCTGCAAACAGACAGGAAGGAGCTCCCAGTGGGATGGTCATGGCCAGCATGTCGGGGGGTGTTTGGACACTACCTGTGACGTTGACGGCGATGGAGAGTAGACCTCCCGTTTATAAAACTGAACTAATACACACCGTCCGAAAGTACAAAGTTCATTAAGACTGATTTTTCTGACATTTCATCTAGAGCAGGGGTGGGCAATCTTATCAACAAAGGGCCAGTGTGTATGCAGGCCCCCTGAGCAAGGCATCCCCCCAAGCACTGCTCCCCGGGCGCTGAATTAGCTGCCCCCTGCTGTGTCACGATGTCATATATAGGTTAAAGGCAGAGGACTCATTTTGTGTGCTGTGGTGTGTCAACAATGACCACTGATCACCAAATTCAAATTCTAATTATAACCTTTAGGTCAACTGTTCAAACCCAGGTTTGAGGACTATTCAGCCAATCAGTTCTCTAATTAGTAATCTAATTAGGGAGTTGCAGTGAAATCCTGCATACACAGCAGCCCTTTCTGGATAAGATCTGATCTAAAGGGAAAAACCACAGACGCTTATTTAGTAATTGACTGTAAGGACATGTTAAAGCTAAAAGCATTAAAATACACCAAGCTTAAAAAGCAAGATATGCAGTAACCTACAGATTCCACAATTTGGTCTGATCTCCAAGTCTAAGGTTCAGAGAACTATGCATAACCCATTTAGAAGATGAGAGCTGAATGTGCTTTTTAAAGCCACCTAAAGACCACTGAACGAGTGAAATGCTGTTTTCAGCCAGAACCTGAAATGAAAAAAGTGTGTAGCTTGGGTAAAAAATGTGCCAACAGCAGGGGAGACCTCAGCAAAATCTCCGCAGCAAAATGTAACCCTGCTGCAGGTGGGGCTGCGTTATTATTTTTTAGTTTGTAAAGGAAATTTGATTAGAAATAATGTGTGCCTGATGTTCGCATTATTACATTTCAGGACTAGGGAGGCAGGCCACAGACACTGCTGTTCCCCGGGCTGAGCGCTCTAGCGTGGCTGCGAGTCACGTGTTAAAGTCCAGCTGATGGATCAGCTCAACAACACGGCCTCTGAGGCGAGCTAAAGGCCAGCGGGAGCCGCAGGAACACTTCACAATGTGGTCCGAGAAAAATCCTGTCCTTACAAATAACTAAACTCCAACCAGTGTCCATACATGTGAGGCTGGACTCTTATCAAAGCACTTTTATGTCTTAGTAAATAAGATGGAAATGTGTCCTTTACAATAGGTGTAGCAGTTAATCTTCACCCCTATTGGTCTACCTGTTTCTCTGTGACTTTTAAGGCTTAAACATCTTCATTAAGGCCTCCGTAAGAGAGGAACAGCAGTTTATTACCTCCTGATATGCAAATCAGATTGAAAGTGTTTCAGAGTTCTGCTCAAAGCCAGATCCCTAAAGTCTATGTCTGTAATGTGTATTGGCTGGCAGTTTCCATGGTTCTGCATAGAGTATAAATGCCCTCCCCCCCCACGCCCGTCCCTCCCCAACACTTCAAACGCAGAGCACAGGGACTCCACATTCCTTACTAAAGGTCAGTGATATTTAATCTCTCACGCTTTATGTGCAAATAGTGGTTATTGGCAGAACATATTGGCTTTACTATTATAAGTGTTTAGCTTGGTGTGGTGGGAAACAAAACGACCATCTAGCTAATCCAAAAGAACGTTTGTACGTTAAAGAGGGCCCATGCTTATTTAGCAAACAAAATGACAAGGGCCAGATGTTTATAGGGAGTGTTGCAATGAAGGCGTCCAACTTCATGCCATGAAAAAAAAACTCTGAAAGGTGTGCAAAATGATGGATGTTGCCCGGTTGTGAAAGTGACACTAGTTACAACACAATTATGCATGAGGTAACTGGTTTAGGCAGTTTGAGGCACAGGATAGCAGAGCTAACCTCCACCCTTGCAGGGAGCCCTGTATTCATGCAATTCTCCATTAACCACTCGCGACAAACCAGTTAGCTAGAGATGCCAATTCACCTAACTGCTTATTTTTGAATTGCAGGAAGGGACAGAGAAGACCAGCAGAAGTCAAACTGCAGGTAGCTTTTCATTCTACTTTTTTCTAGCGTTCATTTACAAGGTCTGAGAAACTTTTTTTAAACGACAGAGTGACAGAACATCAGATTTTGGTCCATGTTTATTGGGCATCGGGGGGGAGGTTTACGCCCCCCCGTCGTTAAACTCTCAGTCAAATGAAACCTAAAGATGCAGAGAGAAATTAGCGATAAAAACAGTCTTACTGACTGACGTGACTGTGCCTGGAGAAACAAAAATACTGCATTTGGTCACAAACACAAACACGCCCTGAAAAACATCTCACGTGGTGAAGAGAAAACGAAGATTACCCAAAGACAACACTGTTAAGATGGAACACCAGCTGCATCTGAAGACCATCAACGCAGCAGAACCAACAAAGCGGCAAAGCAGGAATATATACTCTTTACATTTGCAGTGCAAATTGTTAGTGATTGTTAGTGTGTTAAAGCCATTAAATTGAATATTTGTTTAACCTTTCCAAAGATCTCATAAAAAATGTACTGCCGCCTTCACAGGCGTCAATAAAATCTTTCATGTAGAATTAGTGCCGTTGTCTGTGCTCAAGGGCACCATAAGTCTGGCACAGTTCAGGGAGTTGTATATTATCTTAATGGATTTATCTAGGCTCCTCTTACGAAAGGACGTCTCAGCCTCTACATCCAGGACAATGCAGCACTTTTTAGTGAAAGATCTGGCGTTTTAACAAAACGAGGAAAGCGTTTAGCAGAAGTGTACGATCCTCCATCAACAGCCCATCACTTTGACAAGGCTCTCTCATTTCCAGACAGGTACTAGGCGAGCTGCCCACAGTTAATATGAGTTTTTGGGGTTTGAGTTTGGTTTATAAGAATTTTTGTCACTGTCTGACTCTGTCTCCCCTGTCGTGTTTCAGTTTGACCAGCAGAGGTCTCTGTTGGCCACCCTGTTTCCTTCCCTTTTTCTCCCAGTCATTCACACCTGTTCCTTGTCTGGTCCTCATTATCCCTGTATATAGGTACCTGCTTGTGTCATGTTCTCTAGCTCAGTCATGATCAGTGTTAGCCTATGTAGTGGTGATTGTTGGTGTTGCTCTGTTCCCCTTGCTGTAGTTAGTCAGTGAGTTCTTTGTTTTGTTTCCCTGAACCTCATCTCAGTGTAGCTCTTATTGGTAATCCTGCCTCCTGTTTTTAATTCCTCGCAGTCCAACTGTTTCTATTCAGTTGTGTTTTGTTGCTTTAATAAACCCCTTCAGTTTCCATGAAGGCTGTGTCTGGGTTGTCCCTTCTTTTCTCATGTCAATCTGTCCTAAAAACTGTCAGAAAATAATGAGAAGAATCAATGCTGGGAATGTCATTGCTGGCAAGGATGGAGAGGTTCCATGAAACAAACTGTACCTATGTACTGATGTCCAAAGTCCGACGTCAACCAAGGAGCCCAGTCTGTCACACTGACAATCCATCTGAAGCAACAAGAAAAGAAATCTAACATTTTTTGGCCAAACCAGAGTTTTAGCCTTTGTTAGGAAAGCGTTAAGAAAATGATAGCAAATGGGCATGACTAACAGGCTGAGTATTAAGCTAAACGCATCTAATCAGCACCGGGAATCGTGTTCCCTTCCAGGAATGAGGCATTCCATGGAAATTGATATGCAAATATTTAAATAGCATGGTGTGTTATTCCAGAGCTCTCCTGAATAACCCTTAGCCATACATGTGTCATGTGTCTGCACGCCTGATCCAGCTAGCTAATGACCTGAAGATCAGCTGGTTCGATTAAGCAGATTGCTAGTTGCTGGTGTAGAACAAATGGCTGGGGATCCAGGGCTTTGGAAACCATTCACCTAAAGTAACCTAGAGACAATGTCAATAGTAACCGTTTCTACCAAAAGACACACTTTAGACCATGGAAACATTATATAAACATTGTACTATCTCTTCATTTAGAAGCAGTGAACCATGAAATGCAGTGAATGGGAAAAATGATGTTTAAAAATGCATGACCCGAGTAGGAGGGGGTGCGTGATGGAGTGACGGAGAGCTCCGCTGAGCAAAAGCCCGCAGCGTGGACCTCAAACCGTGAACCTGAAAGAAGCCCTCCCTGTTTGCTGGCCTCAGCCTGGGGCTATTAGGCTGACTGCAGTGTCCAGTTCTGTTTATATTGGAAATCACCAAAAGAGAACCCTGGTTAGACCCCTTTTTTGTAAATGTACAAACAAAGTGTGTGAGAAACACCGGTAGAGTAAGAAAGGATGCACAGAAGCACATATTCAGAAATGCAAGATAGTAACCTGAGATTCTGTGGGTTAGGACTCTATGTCTGTGATTATACGGTCATCGGTTCAAATCCCATGGCTGGCGGGATGACTCGACCCTAACTCCAGGAACTCTGGTTGACCCTGCTCTCTGATCCACAACCGTATGTTGCTTTGGCAAACAGCATCTGCAAAATAAATGGAGCTTTGGAGCATATACTGTATAGCAGCATACTTAAGAGGACCAGAGTGTGCAGAAGCATGCATTGAGTAGCAGAACATGTAACAGGGCACACGCTGAGTAAGTGCAGTGAAGTCTGGACCTGAAAGAATAGACATAGAGTAACAGAGCCTGTGTGTAAGACACAACAATGATCAGCGGAAGCGTAAAACTGTATTTGTAAGACCTACATTCAACAAGTTCCTTAATAGAGACATGTTGTTGTACTTGCACTGAGGGCCATCTAACGAGGAAAGTAAGAAAACTTGTATTAACTTTGACAGGTGACATCATAACGGTTCCATGAATTAAATGAGAGTTGTTACACATACAGCTTCAGCCAGTGGAGCACATTTTTAGAGAATGACTGCAGAAAAGCAAAATAAACTCTGCCTCTGACTAAATTCCAGTGCACCTTACAGGAAGTGGTTAAGAACTTGTAGGGCAATTTCCAGCCAGACAATGGGCAACACCCCCAGTGGTGAGATGGCACATTACTATATGACATCATCTATCAACCAGGTGGGAGGAAACCCACACAGAACAAGGAAAACATGCTAATTCCACACACACAGAATTCCTATGTATTGCACATACATTTCACATATCAATACACTCTGGGTTTCACCAGTCACCAGCATGTGATCTCTAGGGAAATACAGAAACAGGTAATCCAGTGTACAAATTTATTTGTGCTATCAATGATGTAGTGAATTATCACAGCATTATGAACCTATTCACAAGTATTCTGCTGATTAGGATCTGAAATAAGGACCCAGTGCTGGATTCTGTCCAAGGTGGAATCAGCAGAAACACTCCAGCACTGTAATACGAAAACCTTCAAGCCACACTGCAGTCCAGAGGGATTATTTAGCAAGCAGTGAACGTTCCCAGAACCATAAGAGCATCACTCGTCAGAATGAAACTGTGCAGTTTCAGGAAAATGACGACCAAGTTCAGTACAATGCTAATTTATGGACAAACTGCTCAGATAAGAGGGGATCTACCAGAATCCTTCCCAGCTGTCACATCACAAATATATGGTAAAAGGAAAAATCACATTCTGAGTTCTGTTCTGCGTTCTGGTGTCTCAAATACCAGACAGAGTCCATACTGTGCTTTGTAATAGAATTTATACTTTTATATGTTTATTTTAAAAATGTCCTCAGAGGTTTGTGCAGGAGGGTTGAAAATGAACCCCAATAGAATTTTTGCAAAACCAAGTTGCTGTGAAATACCCATACGGTTTCTGTTCTGCTGAGGTTTTAAATATCGTAATCGATATCCAAATCCAAAGTTTAGTTAATTCAAAAAGAAATGGTGTTTGCTTGATTGATTACAACTGTTTATATGTGATTTGTGTAAACTCTGTATGACTTCAGTCTTTCAGGTAAAATTTCGCTCTTGTGTGATTAACTTTTGCATAAATGTGTGTGACATTCTGATCAGGTTTGTTTCAGACCATCCGTCATGCTGACACCTTGCAGTGCTTCCGTGGTGGCATGGTAGTTAAGTGCACGGACTTGTAGATATTTGGGACAAACAGCAGCCAGTGAGCGTGAGACCAAGCTGTTTTGCTCCAGTGAAACGTCCAGCTGTATAAATGAACTGTAAGTTGTTTTCGATAGAAGCATCAGCTAATCAGCTAAATTTAATATAAAGCAAACATTCCTTTGAGTGTTCCCAATGGCCACTTAAAGAAAGTGTTGTAAATTTGTGAAACACCTCTAATATGTCCTCTGGTACCAAGCCTGTGCGGTCATGGCTCCCCAGACCCCACTGTGAAAGGCGTCATGTGACTGAGGTGACAGGGTGCCGATTGGCCCCGCTGTCATTCTGTAACACTCCATCTACCTTCTTCCAGGAAACTGGAAATGGCCACAGGCCTCTGGGCAGATGGTGAACCTCAGGGGTCAGAAGCTCTCACCTCAGCCCCAGGGCTCCCGCCAGCTGCTCCATCTGAACGTTCTGGTCCAAATCCCACACGCACGAGCCAAGTAATGATTGATTTGCTGATTTGATGGTATCAGGATTGAGGTGAGAGCTGCTCTGTGTTATACAGATGGATATGAGAGATATTTACTCAGCCAGCCCTGGGATTTGAGCTTCCGGTAACAAGCACAACATCCTAACCTGCTTATCTACACACTGCCCATGTTTGACTCCACACACAACAGTTATACAGTGTAAAAAACTAAAAACATATTCCTGGAATATCACATACTGGCAATACAAGGGACATTGATTATATATACAGCTCTGGAAAAATTAAGAGACCGCTCTATATTTTAAAAAATATATATTTGTAAGACAGTAGTCCCCAAGAATGAGGTGAAGCGGGAGACACTGGGAATGACCAAAAACCAGCCAGGCAGAGGGCAGAAGTGACTTTCTAATGCCAGAGATGACCATCCACTTATCCCGCAGTACCCCATAAATCAGAGGATGACCTCAACTGACCTTCAAAAGGATTGGGAGACATTAAGTGGTGTGAAGAGCACGGCTAGGACAGTTCATATCAGGCTCCTAGAAGCAGGACTGAAGACCCATAAAGCCAGGAAGAAGCCCTTTAGCAATGTGAAGCAGAGAAGAGCCAGGCTGGAGTTTGCAAAAAAAATGTATTTTACACTGGGGCATATCCATAAATTGAGAAATGACTGAAAATTTTTCTGTGGTCTCTTCATTTTTTCCAGAGCTGTAGATGTTAAATATATCTCTCTCTCTCTCTCTCTCTCTCTCTACCTCACCTCATTTTCTAACCTCCCAATTTCTGTCAAGAAAATGCCATTTGCCAAGATGTCTGGCCACCTAAATACCAGCTCAGAGTTTAAACATCTGCCAGTATAATACAATCCGGTATTTAGTGAAAACTCCGTATGCTGTTAATTGGTTCCTGTTTATCATTTGTCAAATGTCCCAGATTTAACAGCAGCTGATGGGACCTGAAAAGAAAAACTTGTCAGGATCGTTCTCGTCTGCATAGGCAATTATGATGACATTTTATACCAGACATATAAGCTATGGGGATACAGTGATTGTTGTATAATAATGACAAAGTTTATCTGGATTTCAGTCCGTGAAGATACTCCACAAAGACGCCAGAAATTTCATAAACGCTTCTAATAATTTGGCATGCATTTTCCAAAAACACTATTACCCGCAGCAGTAATGGTTGCGGGATTTCAAATGTGTCCAAACATAGCAAAGTCAAAATATACTGTACGCCTACTCTTCAACATCGAAAGCTCTGAGTCCACCAAGATGTGAAGTAGTCAATCTGAAAAGGGAACATGGCTTTTATAATGATATATCGCTTCTCCTCCGGGAATAAAAAAAGTATATTCACCCTTTTCGGGTGTTTGCGCTTTATTTCAGCACAGTCTGTTCGTCATCGCACTATTTTCTGTCCTTGTATTGTGTTTTTAAACCTGCTCCACGTGCATTTAGCGTTGTCCTCTTTGAACATCGGTTTAGTGTTTCTGATCGAGTTGCATCTCTTTTAAAGTGGAGAGACGCGATAAGGGACGCAGAAAGGAGAAAGGCGAATGCAGATAGTAGACCTACAGCTACAAATTTAGGAGCAAATAAAGGCAACAGCACAACCCGGGGGAGCGCAACGCAGACAGATAGACAGATAAACTTCACTAATCCCGAATGGGAAATTAAAGGTGCGAACAGAGCGCCATAAAACATTCAATACTACAAGACGAATAGTGCAATCACGGGATGAAAGACAGGCAACACGGGGTGCAATCAAATGGGGTACGATCCCACAGTGAACAGCAATATAAGTCACATTTTGCTCTTGCAACTCTTGATCATTAAACTTCTTGCAACAACATGAAGTTCTGATTTATTTTATCAGCAGTAACGTGTCCTTATATGTTATTTCACAATGAAAAACAACGTTTCTCTGTTGGCGGCTATAGACACAGAACGCTGCACACCAGTGAACTATAAAATTGGTCTTGACCTCTCAATACTAATAGAGCCGACACTGAATGGAGAGGAGATCGGTTTGTCCCCAACGATCACTGGGCTTATTATCACCAAGAATTACATCTGTGTAAGAACCTCTGACTTGAACAGTGAGACTATTTATTCTCAAGCATTATGTGCCACCGTTAATAAACATTCACGTGTTTATTAAGCAGTCGCTTTTGTCCAAAGCAACGTGAGGGACCGAAAAACCGTACACCGGCCACAGGCACACAGCTACTGTGTCAGCGCTGGTATAATTGCTGCCAGGCTGAGCTTCCAGTGAGTGACTGTGGGCTACAGTATAAAGTACACAATTATTTTAAAATGTCGAAAATGAGATCGAGAGCAAACATTCTTCCATCCTTTCCATCCCCGAGACAGTACAGCATCTTACTGAAAAGAATGAATGAATGAAGGAATGAATGTATGAAAATGGATTAAAAAGAAAACTATTAACATAGAGATGTTTTTTGCCCATTACAAACAGACATTCGATCAATCAAAGCGATGTGTTGCATTATGTTTTAGCAACAGTTGTTTTGGCAAAAACAGGCTATAACTGTGAACTTCAAAATATCCTGGGAAAATCGCAACACCTCCATAACTAATAAGAACATAAGAACATAAGAAATTTACAAACGAGAGGAGGCCATTCGGCCCATCAAGCTCGTTTGGGGAGAACTTAGCTAATAGCTCAGAGTTGTTAAAATCTTATCCAGCTCTGATTTAAAGGAACCCATGGTTTTAGCTTCCACTACAATAGCAGGAAGACTATTCCATACTCTAACTACACGCTGTGTAAAGAAGTGCTTCCTCAAATTTGTTTTAAAATGTTCTCCCGCTAATTTCCACTTATGGCCACGAGTTCTAGTATTTAGACTAATATTGAAATAGTCATTTGGCTGAACAGCATCCAGACCCGTTAGAATCTTATAGACCTGAATCATATCCCCCCTTAGTCTCCTTTGCTCAAGGCTGAACAGATTCAGTTCCGTTAGACTTAGTAAAACAGGCTATGTTCTGAGAATGAACGCAAAAGTGTGCACCTCTATGTAGGTCTAGGTTTATCTGTTCTTTATCTACGTTTATCTGTGTGATTGAAAGGAGGAAAGAGGCCGTCTGCAGTTCACCCGGCTTGGGGGTGGGGATCAGGTTATCCCTCCGCGAGGTTAACGCTGAGACGATGTTGATCATTCATTTATAACTGTATAATAACTCACAAGGTGATTAAATGCTTCTTTTACCCTGTGTTTTTCTTATCCGGGAGGAACAACACAAGAGCTGTGCCGTGCCGGTCAGTTCCAGTATAAGTGTGATTGCAAGGCACTTCAGAAGAATATAGTTTCTCAAAGAAGAGATCAAAGACTCAGATATAATATTAATGTAAATACAAATGATGTACGTATTAAAAACCCAGCTCACAGTTACAGAAAAGAATAGGAATATAGAAATATGGATCTTTAAACTGCAATAGCTTTTAGGGTAGGGCCACCATTACATCACGTGTCTTTGTCCAAACAAAACAACAACAGCTGTTTTGTTCGGGGGAATGAGGCAGAATTAAGCACAAAGCCAGGCCAATTAAACCCGATTTAAGTTCAATTTCCTTTGAGATTTGCTCAAGACATTCATCTCTGAACAAGGGTAAGTTAATAGTTTTTGACCTTAATCCTTTGAATCGTTTGATTTGTTTTAGCAAAAACCTTACAAATAGTATCATTTAAGATGATTCAATAATACAGCTATTTAACTAGGAACATAATTTATATAAGTAAATATGAAATATGTATATTTTTATAAATATTACAGAATTAATAAGAAAATATGCACATATTGTTATTGTGAAAGAAGTATATTCCACAGACATACATGAAAAGATTAAAAACTTAAGAAGGTGCCCAGCTGAGAATCAAAATTCAATGAAGGGTTCAAAAAGGTATCAGTCATCAAGATCTCAGATGGAGCTGAAACGACAAAGCAGCTCCATCTCCAAATGATTCTAATCTCGCAATCCTTTTTCGTCTAATGAAACCCCCCACCAGTACCCCCCTCGGTTGGATCATAACAGACTGTCTGGGAATTCTACTGAACCACAGGTGACAAGACTCTTTAAGCTGTGTTTGGTACATATATTCATAAAAGAGGCTTTGGATTGTGTGCAACAAGCTGTATTGTTTACACTGATCTCAATCGACAGCCATAGTAAAGAAATCGTATGGAAAACTACTTTATTTTTACCAATGAACATGACAGAACTGGGAGTTGGAATATAAAGTATCCCCCTGCTGGTTCCCTCTGGGTACTACAGTTTAATTCCATTAATCCAAAGACTAACCCATCTGTCCATGCATTCATCCATCTATCCATTTTTTATACCTGATTGTCCTATGCAGAGTTGCAAGGTCTGGACTCTAGGCAGTGAACAGCCCAGGATGGGGTGCCAAGCCATCACAGGGCACACACATCATTCACACTCACATGAGTAAAATTCCCACAAGCCATGCAAACCACCTCGCTACCCTTCCAACCTCCAAAGACTAATGTTCAGGACCCTGTTTCTCAAAACCTTCTTAATGCTACATCGTCCATAAATTCTATGTTAAAAGATAGAACTTACTAACAACGTAAGAAGGCTTTGATAAACTCACCCCAGGTCAGTTAATGACTCTGAGTTGCCCCTAGTGATGAGAGTGTGAGTGATTGCATTACAGCGGTCTAGCATGCTACAGTGCTGCTAAAATTAGGCCACAACTGGCAGTGGTGTTGTGTAACTGGCAGTGGGTGTTGGGTAACTGGCAATGGATGTTGGGTAACTGACAGTGGGTCTTGGGTAACTGGCAATGAGTGTTGGGTAACTGGCAGTGGGTGTTGAGTAACTGGCAATAAGTGCTGGGTAACTGGAAGTGGGTGTTGGGTAACTGGCAATGACTGTTGGGTAACTGGCAGTGGGTGTTGGGTAACTGGCAATGAATGTTGGGTAACTGGCAATGAGTGCTGGGTAACTGGCAGTGGGTGTTGTGTAACTTCATTTATTTACGAAATGGAAAAAAGTCCATCCATCTTTTGTACCCGCTTGTCCTTTGTAGGGTCAAGGGAGTCCGGAGTCTATCCTGGAAGCCGCGTACGCAAAGCTGGGAAAAGCCAAAGATGAGAAAAATAAATAAATAAATAAATGTTCACTCAGGACCCATATCTAATATTAGATTTTTTGTGAATATCTGAAGCAGATGATGAAACAGATGACGGAGCCACATGCACTGTACAGCAATGCTTTTGTGGTTTCGACCAGATGAGGACCTGGAGATGACATTTATCACTTTCTCTGTAAACAGTACAGGAATTCTCCGCAGTCCCTGAAGCCTGTTGGGTAGGCCGTTGTCATGCTCACTGATACTGTACATCCATTTCCGCCCCTTTGCTGGTGATTTCTTGCATGGCTTCTGGTCGGTCTTACTCACAGGAGTTATAATTTGCACAACACATCAAAAGTAGCTGTTTTAGGGTCATTCACTGTGTTTTTTCTCCACATCCTGGAATATGCACATCATTTCTTGTGCTGACTGTATAGATATGTGCTAAGTGAAAGCTACAGATTTATTTCTGGGAGATAAAAGATTAAACCATGAGTTCGCCCCCTTCCAGAATTTGTGTGTGACCCCAGGGCCGGACATCATCCATCTCCCATTGCAGTTTCTGTCCTCTTTTTTCTGGGTGTATCTCAAGGTTCTGGAGGTCTGGAATCCTCCATCTCACTCTGTCACTGCATCCCGCCACTATGGTGCGACTCTCCAGTCTAGAACGAAGTAGCAATGCAGTTTTGGTGCAATGAATAACAACAAAAATACATGGAAACCAGTTGTAAAAAATTTTTATTTTATTTACAAACTTTGCGTATAAAACATGAAACTCATTTTGGGATTGAACTTCTCTTTCTCTATATTCATTGATGAAGAACAGCATCACAGTACAAACAAAAATGTCATGCATTTGCTACAATAAGGCCAGGAGGCAAAAAGACAATGGCCAGGGAAAATAAATCAGGCACTGCAAGAAATTAAAAAGCCAGAAACAAGAGCCAAATGAGCTAAAATGCTCCTCCGTCTCGAGTTCTTCTTTTGTAGGCTAAACGATAAATAGCTGGGTTACTTTAAAGACTTAAATAGTCAATAAATGACAAAATACAAAATTTTAAATTTTAAAATATGGACTATAGTATCATGCTACTTGTGAATGTTTAATATCTAACAGTAGCCAGTTTCTTTTATCAATGCACCTGGTTTTGGGCACAGAAAATGCAAATGTTAATTAATATCAAATGATGTTTTTTTTTCTTCTTTTTTCCCAGCTTGCTCTGCTCTATATCCCGCAGGTCTGTCCTTCTAAGGACCTCTACTCAGTAGGAATGATTACAGCCATCCTCAGAATGGGAACGGCACCCGGGCAATGCTTTTGGGCTACAGGCTTGTCTGTACCTAGGAAATGGCTCCCTCTGCTGGACAGAAGCAACGCCGATCAACGGGACCTGAGTCTACTACTACAACGTATCGTCAAGAAAGTGACACATCATTCTGTTGTGTCTGTTGTTACTATAAAACCAAACAGACCATGCAGAATTGTTCATCCTCCCTGCCTGCTTTCTGTCATTCGCCAGAGGAAGCACTCAGCCCTTATTTCAGGCTACTATTAAACATACTGTATGACTGGGAAAGACAGCATGTGTCCATTGATTAACTGCCATTCCCTTCTAGCCAGGAAAATTTGAATTGTGTCTTGTATAAAGTGTTTTTTTTTCCCCGCACTTGCACTATTAACTGCGGTCTATGCCTGAAATGCATGATTTGGAGCTTTTCATAAGTAAAAAAAATAATAAAAAAAAAAGCGTTATCACCTGCAACACTGTAGGCCTACTGGATTAGCAGGGATGGATGAATGGATGGATGAATGGATGGATGGATGTTATTTATCAGTGGGGTAGAGTCTTTGCATTTATGGCATATGTTTATGTTAAAGCTGTGTATAAAGTCATGCATTGGTCCTGTCTGATCTTGTTTTGTCAGCATTTATTTGTTCATTGTCATGTAATGTGGTGAGCCTTTAAATCCCAGACACATCGATCAGAGACTAGACCAGCGGGAGCCTGCCAGCCACTGTGATCACGCACCGTCGAGTCAGACTAGGACCCCTGAGAGCTGAATCTCTGAGCATGCTCAGTGCCCACCTTCCATTATGCATGACTGACCACCAACAGCTGTCTCTTTCCCATCTGTTTCTGCACCCTCCAGACGCTAAAAATAAAGAAATCCCTGCTTCCAATATACGCACAGTCACTCCCCAGAAGAATATGTGCTGCTGCGTAAAATTAAAAAAAAAAAAAAAAAAAAGAATTGAATGACAATTTAAAAGCTCTTAAACATGTAACTGTAAAACTGTCACTGCAAAAATAAAGTGTCAGTAAACTGCTTTATGCAGGAATCCTACAGCTGACTTTTGGAGGTGAGGGCAAGGCAACCTTTCCAGGTGTCAAATTTTTACTGAGCTGCAGAGTGTAACATTCTTCTCTGGGTCATGTGACTCCTTTCTCCGAAACAAGTCAGTGGGACCTGTGGTTTCTGTAAAGCTGCCCTCAACTTCAAACCAGACACCACAACCCTTTCTTCGGAATATACCCTATCTATTCAACCTATCGACAAAAACTGTATATAAGATATTATATTCAGTGCATGCACACATATGCACACACTGCTGTACCGCATCACACACTATGCCTGAATATTTTATATGCATGGAAATACCACATACAAAAGTAACTAAACAGAGGTATCTGACATATATATATATACTACCGATTCCAAATTTATAATATTAATTAAGTAATATTCTTACAGTTTTATGAACCAACAACGTGCAGGGGAACATATTATAAGAATGCTATGTGCACTATGCTAAATCCTAAAATAGCGTGACGAGGGCGATATGGGTTTGGAAGCCAGAGACGGATCACTGCTCACGGAGTCGTAACCCCAACTTTAGCTGCAGATGCACAGAGGAGCCCAGCTCAGAGAACACACTGCAAACCGTCCATGCCAGTGTGGTCATGTAGGTTCACCAGTGCAGTATAAGATGGACCACACTGAATGTGTTCAGTATGAGGATCAAAACAGCTATGAGCTTAACAAACTGAATGTACTGCCTAAACGTTATTACAGTTATATATGTTTTTTTTAACCACAGTGTAGAGTCATGTGTTACAGGGTGTCATATTACACTTCTGAATAAATATTGCCGTGATGCATGCGGACTGGGACTGTCAAGCCAAGATCTGGGACGATACCCGTGAATCGCAGCCATCCGCTTCTTTAATTAATCCGGACAGTTGATTCAAATGTTTATGGCCTCTGAGAGATTTAAGAAGCCTTTAAAGAGTAGTCCTGTTTACCATTTTTGAGAAGCATAGTCTGTGATGAAATTCGAGCCTTAGGGGATGGGTCTAAGTGTCAGAGAAAGGCGATCGACGGAGAGGTGAACGTGATCCGAATACTTTCCACCGTCAGAATACATTCACTTGCGAAGACTTGCGGCACACGGTGGCCAGGCAATGGCGGGATAGGCTGCGGAAGAGAGAACGGCCTGTAAGAGTACAGCAAAACGCAGCTGCAGGGTGGAGGACCACAGCAAATAGCAAGACGTACATATACATGTGCAGAAATGTCAGAGAAGGTCCTCAGTCCGGAAGTGACCAATCAGAAGCCTTCAGCCAAGAAGAACATCAAGAAACTGCGGGTGCTGAGCACAGTATGCAGCCTGGCAAAAAGCTGGCAGCAGTGGGTGACGGACAATGAGCAGAAGCAAGCCAACGAGCCTTCGGGCTGGAGTCCCTCCTCAGGCAAGCAGGATGAGGAGAAGCCGAACTCGAAGAGAGTCCTCTCCAAAAAGCAGACCCGTCCAACCTCGGCTCCCCCCAGTGCAGCAGAGTATACCTTGGTGTCCCTACAGCCCCTGGAGGAGGTCAACAGCAACATCCCAGGAGCCTCCAAGATCAAGACCAAGCAGGTGGCAAAGTCGGTGACGAGTAGCGTGCAGGAGAAAGGCGTGGGAATCGGGTTGCTCACCGAGCGCTACGGCAAAGAGGCCACGGAGGACGTCGACAGGATGTTAAAGGCCAGGGGCTCGCCGACGCGCCGACGCAAATGTGCTAACGTGGTGTCGGAGCTCACCAAAGGATGGAAGCAGGTGGAGAAGGGGCGACGGCAGAAGGAGGCCGACAGCCTAGAGGGTGACTGGGCCTGCAACATGGACACGAAGGACAGTAGCTTCTCAGAGGTGGACAAGAGGAGTCTGGAGAGTGACATCACGCCTGGCAAACCCATACAGACAGGCAACACCCAAGACTACTCAATAAGCAAAGACAAAAGGGATGCAATAGACACGCCTGAATCGTGGGTTAGGATAAAAAGACCTTCCTCCACAGTGTAAGTCTAACAGTTTCCCTATAGTTTGATTGTACAAAGATGCTCATGCATACTAAAATTCAAATGCTACTCTATATTCATCTCTTTTTCTCTATATTTGTCTCTTTATGCCTGTGTCTGGATGCCACTTTTCTAGGGTAAACAGGGACGTGGACGAGACTAAAAGGCTGAGTTCGGTGTCAAAGAAGTACAGTCCCGTCGGGAACCTGGCGAACAAGTGGCAGAACTGGGCCTCACAGCACGAGATCAACCAAAAGCTGAACCCGTTCAGCGACGAGTTTGACTACCAGCTGTCTATGTCCACGCGCCTCCACAAGGGCCAGGAGGGCTACGGGAGGCCCAAGGAAGGCAGCATGACGGCGGAGAGGGCCAAGCGAGCCGAGGCCCACATCCACCGCGAGATCGACGACATGTGCTTCATCATCCGCACCATGACCGAGCCGGGTGCCGACGGCCGGATACGAGTCACGTTCGGCGAGCTGTTTGACAGATACGTACGCATCTCAGACAAGGTGGTGGGCATCCTGATGAGAGCCAGGAAGCACAGCAAGGTGGCCTTCGAGGGCGAGATGCTGTGGCAAGGCCAGGACGACCACGTCGTTATCACACTCCTTGTTTGACGGCAAAAACTGCGACCAAAACAGCTGTACGAAGCAAGAAAGCAGCTGTCTCTTCATGCAGCACATATTTCATTAAGACTGATGTTACGGCAGGTGACATAGAGCTAACAGAACACACCTAAGAAACTTCTGTGCGATAAATATGACTGTATTTTTTCCAGATTTAAAGTTAAACTACATAGACAGGTAGAAACGTCAGATGTAGTTACTCTGGATAAAGGATGCACTAGCGAGGCTCAATAAATAGTTATACCTTTTATCTCAGCGTTTTGGGAAACAAACAGTTCAAAGTTGTGTTTAAAGTTGCTTTTTTTCTCATTATGTTTTGAATTTATATTCTTGGTTTTATAACATCATAAACTTTTCATAGTGAAAAATGGGACACTGGAGTTTGTAAAGCATATTGTTTTGGTATAATAAAACATTAGGTACTGAGACGGGTGATGGTGTGAATTGGCAATGTAGCTGGCAGGCAAGATCTTAGTCATAGGGAAAATGACAGATTGAAATACTTACAGCTCTGCTGTTTGATCTGAACCTAGGGCTGCTGTCATTTGAATCCAGTTTTTTTTAAAAAAATCTGTCAGGCTTGTCACATAAACCACGTGCAAAAGAAATTAATCGCACATTGCATTTTCACTTCCGGGAATTAGCTGTAAAAAATGTGAAAATCTGTTAAAGAAAAGTTATAACGAGTACAACATGTAGTGAAATGAACCCTGACCGATCCAGACTGTGCAAAAAAGAGTAAACAAGAATTTAAAATTACAATTTACAATAGCATATTATAAGCATAATTATAAGATTTGGTTTGCGATATAGGTCTTTTGATTTTATCATTAAATTATGTTACCATTACCGTTAATCACTGGAGACTGGAATTAGTACTTCTGAAAAGAACGTACGTAGCTCAATTTCTACTTTTTAACATTCTCCCAGCAGATGGCGCTCTATTACCATCAGCCAATTCTACGCAAGCTGAACCTTGTAAATAGACACCTCGGACACCCCAGCAAAGCTGCCATCTCCGCTAGTGGGTAGTCTGCCATCTCCGCTAGTGGGTAGTCTGGGAGACGGTGTACAGACTGTCCTTTGTGGCTGGCTGGCCTTCCTTTAAGCTCCATAACATATCCAGTGCGACAGAGTCTCTTTTAATAAAATCCACTGAAATATCCTCCTGAGACCCGACCTATTCATTTATGTCCATTGTAGTGGACATTGTATTTTTGCATTTATTTTTTCACTGATGTTGGGAAACGTATTTATTCTTGTTGTGCACTAAAGAGGACATGCTGTGGAATTAAAATAAGAATAAATTTGAAAAAAATCTAAATTGTAAGATGTCTTATTTCCTCCAAAGACAAATAACCTACAATTGAAGGACATTTTTTTCCTTGGGTCTCAGGAGGATATAGAAATTGACCATTTTAAAAGTTTACAGGAATGCATCCTCAGTGAGGTTGTAAGGCGTGGATGTTGCTATTTTCCATTCCATATGTGTTATCCAGTTAAGAAAAGGAACCGATTGTCCATAGTATGTGATGAGCCGTGGGTATGAGGATGGAAACCAGCTCAGTGCTTTCTGGTCTTTCTGGGACAAACATCAGGCTCGCTTTGACCCTGTATAGGATACGTGGTCTTGTGAAATGGTTGCATGGACACATGACTGTAATAACTTTGCTGTTGCCGTTCTTCGACGTCATTCTCAGCTCCAGCGTTAAAAGCCATCTGCACCTACTAGTAATCGATTAAGCGACGGTGATGCTGGGGAGAACTTTAAATTCACTTCCCGTTTTCAGCTTCATATTCTTCAATGACGCACACACGGGTATACTTTGTGTTATTTTTGGAAAACCCCTCTACCCTGTGCCTGACGCGTTTGGGAAATTACACATAATAATCCCAAAAGGCAATCCCTTCCCGAGAATGAAAAGGTATCTGTAACCCGTTGAACGGACTGGGAGGAATTATAAAGAAGCGTTTCACATTCCACAGTAAAACAATAGGCGTGCATTCTCTACATATCATCACACGTTTCGCCCATTTAGATGTGCACATCACCAAATTATTTAAGAGATCACTCCTAACAGACACACAATTCTCATTTTGCCAGTATCATATTTTCGTTAACACTTTACTTGACGGGGCACAAATAATATAGTATTATGCTATTACTTATGTATTAATTAACCACAAACTAAGTCTTAGTTACAGACTGATGTCATGTTAATTCATCATTAATGAATCGTGCCGCATATTTTGTCTCAAGCAGTTACTGTTGCTGTGCCTAGTTACAATATTTGTTACTGCATCTGTTAATTCTGTAAACCTTTGTGAACTACTGAAGGAACTACGAAATGAACATAATGAATAACAGAAGTGAAATACTGACGTCATGTTTGTTCATCATTAATGAATTGTGACGCAGTTGTCAAGTACCTGCTATATTTGTTTATGATTTGTACTTCAGTAGTAACTGAGTTATTACTAAGTATTTGTGCCCCGTAAAGTGAAGTGTTGCCATTTTTTCTTTATAGCCATTAACACTAAATATTTTTCCCTCCCACCCCCCAAGACAGGCAAAAATCATTTCACAAAAACTTTTGGCCCCCACATAAACTTTGGGTCCCTAAAAACACATTGACTTTAATCTTGTCCTCCTGCTTCTGTATATTACATATTAGCTTGATATTGTTAAACTGGATGTCATTTGTATGAGTAAATCTTAACAAATAATAATGTAGACTTCAGCTGCACAAACAGGAACTTCTTAAATGAAACATTAGTGAATGCATTTAATTCATTGGCAGACATTTTGAATGATGCACTTGCATTTTTTCAGTCCCTTCTCAAACACTATGCTGGATTTTTTCCTAAAATTCAAGCTAAGTACCTTTTCTCAGGGGTGTGACAGAAGAGTGTCTCAAGGGACTGGAACCAACAACCTTCAAGTAATAAAATAGCTTGAAGCACACAGCAGGATCTAAGGCACACTCACACACCATGGGCACCATCCATCCATCCATTTTATGAAACCACTTATCCTATTCAGTGGGAGTCTGGGCCTAAGGGCACAAGGCAGGGAACAACCCAGGATGGGGTGCCAACCCCTCTCAGGGAACAAGGCAAGGAACAACCCAGGATGGGGCGCCAAACCCTCTCAGGGAACAACCCAGGATGGGGCGGCAACCTCTCTCAGGGAACAACCCAGGATGGGGCGCAAACCACTCTCAGGACTCACTCACACACCATTCTGTAACACACTCACCCCTATAGGCAGTTTGGCCACTCCAATTAACTTGAGGATATTTTTGGACACCAGGAGGAAACCAGAGTACCCAGAGGAAACCCCACAGGGAGAACATGCAAACCCCACACATATGGATCCATACTGGAAACACAAACCCTGGTCTCAGGGGTGTGAGGCAACAGTGCCAACCACTGCGCCACCATGCCGACCCACAATAGACACCAGTTAATCTAAACTGCATATCTTTGGTCTGAGGGAAGAATTCATCTAGAAACATGCAGAAAATGTGAATGAACTGAAACCACAATCATGGAGATATTATAATGCAGTGTTTCCAGCAAATGTATAATAGTATTTTATTATTTAGTTTGAAAAATCAATTTACATTTTTTTTTTATATTCTGAAGTGACACGGTACACCCGTGTGTATGTGGTGATTTATTGTTCAGTTCCTGGCAACCCTCTGAATGAGAAGAAATATTTACCGTCTCTTTCAATTAGACGTCTAGGTGTCACGTAATGACGGTCGTCAATTAATCGGAGCAATGTGAAACTCACTGCAGTCTTCCGCATACCTTCAGCTGCCAGCCTTTTCATCAAAATATGAAGTACGTGCTGTTTGCGGTTTGTTCATACCTACATGACAAAGTCAGTAGCGTCACAGGAGATATAAGAAAAGGCGAGCTAAACCTTTATTAGGGGGGCCTAATTTTAATGAAAACCAATGAGAACACCCTTTTTCAACTAATTATTTTACATTTATTTCGGGGGGGTTATGCCCCCCAAACAAATGCCAGTATCCTAAGGCATTAATCATACCTCGATGAAACTCAACATCATGGTACAAATATGCAAAGACCGCACGAGCAGACCGGACAGCGTTCAGACCTTCACATACGCTTAATTATTCACCGCGTACCTATACAGGTCTGTGGAGGGCGATCTGACGATACTTCCATTATTGTAGCACAGTTTATTAATTAATGAAATGCTAGATATTTTAAGTAGGCCTACTTAAATATAAGTGACATATGACAAACCATTCCGAGAAACGCATAATATGTAAACGACTATAAAACAAATGCACATTAAAGTAAACAAAGGTTTTGGTATTTTGTGCGGAGAGGGCATTAAACACGAATCACTAGTGAAAATTAACCAATGTGAGTAAATGTTGCACCGTCACTCACACGACGTGTGTATAATTTTCAGTGTTTTCTTTCAAACAGCAGAAGATCCCTTCCACTCAGCAAAGGATGCCTTGTGAATACAATTCCCAATCTTAAAAAACAATGGAAACTGAAATCACTGGCATATAAAATGACTAGTGTATATATATGCAAATCACTCAGATTGGCTGGAGATGTGTAGTACTGTGACGATTAGGCTTCATCTTTAATTTGGACATTTCTTTTACATGTCAGAGAGCGAACTGGAGCAGAGCATTCAGGCAGGCTCACCCTCCCAGTCCCCCAAACCGGTTATTCTAACTACAGTCCCCACAATCCTCTGAACGCGAAACCACTCGGCTTTCTGCGGCTCGCTTGATTTTGTCAGCGCTGGTCTGCAGCAGGAAGGGAAAATGCTGCTTAAATAATAATGTACAAAGCTTTGAATGTAACGCCGAATCCACAGCCGCCCGAATAATGAGCGCATTAGAAGATGACTAGCATAATGGCTGTTGAAGGTAAGGCTGCACCGGGTGACTCATGGAAATCAACACGTTTTTGGCGTTTGCTGCTGGTTCAGTGCTTGGGAGATGCGACCATGATGAATACAGATTACAGGCACCTGGAAAGTTGTGAGATCGCGATTGGATACCGCAGATATTAAGTCACGTATGGAAAAATCCAGGCTTGCTTTGAGATAGCTGAGACAGAAAGACAGAAAAGGGGGCTCTGTGGGTATTGTTAGTAGGGCTTGCGGACAGGTCGAGGGAGGTTTTCGCGGAGCGTCATTTTGGTTTCCTTATTTTTTATTGTAGTTGTGTGGATGCACCTGTTAAAATTGGTCACCGTGCAGATTGGGATTTTATCAGAAATGCATCAAAATGCAGTCCGACTTTCATGCGGTAGCGACCTAAGACAGGTGATATTTAGGGGGTCAGTAACATTTGCGCTGCACCTCAGCGAGTCATTTTTCTAAGGCTGTCATTGAGTTAAAGCATCGCTTTCAGCTTCCAGACTCGTCTTATTTCGGCGATCTGTGGTGTATGCGGGCGCCATGTGGACAAACCGGCTGCGATCACATTAGATGGCATTGCTTTGTAAACTGCCATTTTGAACATACGTTTACTATCCAGATATATAGCATATTCCAGGTGTTTCTTGGGTTTTGCTGGGGCACTGGGCAGTCATATCACCTTAGCGGAGGGATCCCGTGGATTCAGAATCCGATGAGAGGTGGGTAAGTTCAGGGCGAATGTGCGCAACCCCCCGCTATAAATCGATTTAAACAGTTTCCCCCCATAAAATTGTTTCCATATATGGTGTTCAGACGTAGGCTGCTGTTAATGTCATTTTATCGGTAAATCTATCGCAACTCAACCAATGTTCTTAAAATAGCTACTTCTGGCAGTCTAGGGGATGATGTTATGATTGGTATAGAACTTTAAAAAGAGGTATTATTATTATTGTTGTTGTTGTTGTTAATGAATATGATGATTATACTCTGCATTTTATTGTCCATAGTTACCAAGCTCTGTATTTTTATTTTCACACTCGCTTCCCCATGCTGATGATGGACAGTGTCAAACTTACGAACTGCGAGGTGTCATAATGTGAAATAGCGAGTTAGTTGACAGTCCTGACACTGATCGTTTGCGTTCGTGCTTGTTGCCTATAGTCCTGCAACTTCACGGAAAAAGCCGATGTTGCTTCACGTCGCCCAGCGAGGTTGTACCATATCGACACGTTCAGCACTTAGAAAAGTTTCCTTCTAGGCCTGCCGAGGGAACTTAATGGGATAAGTGTACAAGAATTATATGTAAGAATAATAACGAACACCAGAACCAAAATATACAAAACTGACGCGACTAAATGTTGTCCCGTTCTTATTCGATTACCATTTTATAGTGTTTCATAGTCATTACTAATTTGAATGTAATATTAGGCAGCACCATGATACAGTTTTATACCTGTGACCTACTTCTCTGCCTTTGATCTTTAAGACGGTTAGAGATCATACAGACAATAGCTGCCTCACTTTGTGCTTACTTCAGTATATAAGCTTACTAATTTAGCCTTAAAGTGCTTAAAAGTACATCTCCGGGGTGCAATAAAATTTGTAGCCAGTGTTTTGATTTGCAGCAAGGGCATAACTTTGGGTTGAGCATTGGGATGGTTGAGGTGTCCACTAATTTAAGGGTGTTGAATTGGCTGGTTTTGATTACTGGGGGTTACAACCCCCCCTCCCCCAAAGTGTTGGTGAAATGGTCTGAAAACACTTCTCGTTAATAACTTTTATTGTAAATGAAGGATTGCCATCTTCGGCCTTGTAGAGATCTGCAGGCAAATGTGGAGTAAGATTCGTACCTCAAGTAGGTATAAGGTGATGTCAGGAAAATGATTGTATACATGCAATAAGTTTTATGAAATGTTACGTTGCTAAGGAAGGAGAGAAATGACAACACGGCTTGATTGCAGTCCGGCGACGTTACGGTGGTCACACAAAATGACAGCATGATGGATTTTATTTATTTTTGGATGAGATGGGCTTCGGTCGGGAGTGCCAGTATAGCGTGAAATCGCCGTATATAGCACTTGTGACAGTGATCGCCGATTTCTGTAGGGGCTTAATCGCGGGTATTTATTCGGAAATTGGGTTTTGTCTATGTACCGCACATGACGTTAGCCGTTTGGAAAGTGTACAAAGCTAACTGGCTTATGTTCAGAAACTTAATGCTAGGCTACCTTCTTTTCGTTGCGAAACTGGATCACGGATGACTGAAGTTATAATTAGTCTGTTTTAGCTATCATGCATTTCTGTGAACTGGGCTCTGAAAATGTGAATAAAACTGCTGCGTGGCTTTTAAAAGGAAAAATGTAGGGCAGCTATTAAACATTTAAAACAAGTGGCAAAGATAAGCTGGCGGGGGAGGCGGCCTTGCACTGCCTTAACCCCTGATTTCAGCGAAACCTCAGTCCACCCCCCCACCCCCATATCTTAACGTTCAGTTTTCAGATTATTTAAAACGCAACTTGTACTTGTAACTCCGCTAAAATGATGTACTGAAAGCATCAATGAGCATTGTATACCCACTGTGGCTGGGATCTCAGGCTGCTGTCAATCGGAGACGTTTTAATCAATTTCCTGTTGTTTCATTAGACCCGATTGGCTTACCCCAGGCAGTGACGGACAACATGCAGTAACTCCAATTAGTGTTAGTTTCCAACAATTCTTTCTCCTGTCACTAGGTAAATCATAATTTTGTGGTTTGCATTCTCCTCTCTCTACAGTGATCCATATTTAAATCGGTTTGCCAGGCCTGTCTTGGTAGTGAACCCTGTTCTGTTGGTAATTGCACAATGTTCTCTAAATTGATATTTCCAACCAGAAACTTTTTCCATGTTATGGGAAGTTAAGATGGGGGAAGTTTGAAACTTTCCATAGGAATTAATGGGAATATATGGGGATTAATGTGAAAAATCCTAGAATTTTGCAGCCCTAGTTGTAACAAGCAAGATCCCCAAGTGTGGGATCAATAAAGTCCTGTCTTGTCCTGTTCAATATGGAGCACTGGTGGTCAGGCAGATAATGAAACTGTCATGCAGAGTAGCCGGCTTTACAGACACTGATGTCAAGCAGACAGCATCCAGATTCCTTTGCACAGCACGTCTGACCCATTTAGTTTAATTCTCTCACGTTTTTTCTTCTGGGAAAAGGGGCCGGTGTAACCTGAGTAGATAATCACTTTGGATGGAAGTATCCTGTTACCAGTATAGTTTAATGTTTAATACAAGAAACGGCCAATGTCTCACAGGTCTGTCTGAGCGGAAAATGCAGGGGGGTGTTCTCAGGTCACTGCAGCTGGTTATGGAGAGTAAAGTTACCGGTGTTTGCCAAGCCTCCCGTCTTGGTACAATATGA
Organism: Paramormyrops kingsleyae; assembly: GCF_048594095.1. NCBI lineage: Eukaryota > Metazoa > Chordata > Actinopteri > Osteoglossiformes > Mormyridae > Paramormyrops > Paramormyrops kingsleyae. Next base: position 16,259,979 of record NC_132819.1, read on the forward strand.
AAGAGAAGTCTATCTGAACATACACTGAAATGATTAGTCATAGATATTGACTTCCTGACCATGAGGAAAACTTCCTGATTATTAAGGGGACGTCCTGTGTCAAAATTTCCAAAGAGATAATGTCTAAATTATTCTCATGCATGTTTTCTAGAAGCAGTGAGCACTGGTTTTGGACTATATCAAGAAAATTGGCTAAATCAAATGTTTTATTCTGTTGTTTTTTTGTAAGACTTTATATGCCTATGTTGTATGCATCACACACACATTGCACTTAGTTTAATTGGCTTCCTCTTATTGCCTCTTAATGCACCCTAAAATTTCAATGTACTTTCTCTGTAGAAAAAACACAAAGGGACAAAGAAATGAGAGAAGTCACAAATAGTTTTAATTTTCAGAATCCAATATGCTTTTTGCATTTATTATTTTTATTTATTTGCTGTAATGCCAGTAAGCAGTGTATCAGCTACATGCATAAAGACATTCGACAGCTTGTCTTTTTCTTTTGATGAATGCAGAGTAGAGACTCCTGCCATTCAAAAAGTACTTTGGTTTGGAGTAGTCCCTGTGTAACATGCTCTGACGTTGACCTGCCTGTGCTCCATCGCACTAGTGATCATATTTATATGGAATTATTACATGGTGATATGAATACCATAAGCCCCATTCTCAAACAGAACTTAAACTATACACTCATTGGCCACTTTATTAGGTACACCCGTTCAACTGCTAATTGAAGCAAATATCTAAGCAGCTAATCATATGTCAGCGGCACAGTGTAGAAAATCATGCAGATACAGGATACAGGTCAGGAGCTTCAATTCTATGTTCACATCAAACACCAGAATGGGGAAGAAAGGTGATTTAAGTGCCTTTGAAGGTGGCATGGTTATCGGTGCCAGATGGGCTGGTATGAGTCTTTCAGAAACTGCTGATCATCTGGTATTTTCGCGCAGCCATCTCTAGTGTTTACAGAGAATGGGCCAAAAAAAACATCCACTGAGTGACAGTTCTCTGGGTGAAAATACCTTCTTGATGGCAGAGAGCAGAGAAGAATGGCCAGACTGGTTCAAGCTGATAGAAAGGCAACAGTAACTCAACCACTTGTTACAACCAAGGCATGCAGAAGAGCATCTCTGAATGCACAACATGACGAAACGTGAAGCAGATGGGCTACAGCAGCAGAAGACCACACCAGGTGCCACTCCTGTTAGCTAAGAACAGGAAGCTGAGGCTACAGTGGGCACAGACTCACCAAAACTGATCAATGGAACAATGGAAAACATTGCCTGGTCAGATGAGTCTCGATTTCTGCTGCACCATTCAGGTGGTCAGAATTTGGCAAAAAATACCATCATAGCATTGATTCATCCTGCCTTGTATCAACAATTCAGGCTGGTGCTGGTGGGGTAGAGATATCTTCTTGGCATGCTTTGGGTCATTTAGTACCAACTGAGCATTGTTTAAATGCCACAGCCTACCTGAATATTGTTGCTGACCATGTCCATCACTTCATAACCACAGCATACCCAGCTTCTAGTGAATATTCCAGCAGGATAATGCACCATGTCACAAAACATGTATCATCTCGGAGGGTTTCCTTGAATTTGGAAATGAGTTCACTGTACTCAAATGGCCTCCACAATCACCAGATCTCAATCCAACAGAGCTCCTATGGGATGAGATGGAATGGGAGATTTGCATCATGAAGGTGCAGCTGACAAATCTGCAGCAACTGTGTGATAGTATCATATCTACATGGACCAAAGTCTCTGAGGAATGTTTCAATCACCTTGTTGAATCTACCATGAAGAATTAAGGTAATTCTGAAGTCAAAGACAGCGTCCATCCCTGCACTAGCAAGGTGTACCAAATAAAGTGGCCAATTAATGTCTTTTTTTTTATTGAACATAATATGCTGAAATATTTTCACCTGACGAGTCCACCCCCTGCATCCTCAGTAAAATCGCCTATACTCCACTTTACCTTCCATTTTGTTATTTAAGCTATTCATTTTATATAATCACTTCTTGCAAATGTAAACTCCTGATTTCTTCTCAATAGTGAGAATGCTTATTTACTGAAAAATATGATTGTATTTTTGGTTGAATTTCTTTATGCTTATTTTTCTGCTGTTATTGAAACATGATTTAATATTTAATTTTGGTTTATTTCAGCAATTCTGACAAAAAGAAATACTGGGAAAATGTATAGGTAAATGGGACTGAATGAACAAGTTCTCTCAACTTCTCTGGTCTTTGTACTGACTGGTACACGATACTCATTCTATATGATAAATCGATCAGAATGCTATGAATGCTCACCCTAGATTTTCATCTTACTTTCTGAATGGGAGTTGTTCCAAATGCTTGTGCATAGTTCACAGCCATAAACACCCATTTCAGAATGGGCTAAACATCCATTTACGTATATTTTAATATCCGTCAGATGAGATTCAGTTATTTGTATATAAATAATTAAAAGCATCGTTTCACATAGCCCGTACACTGCAGAAACAATATCCGCGAGATTCGTCTCGCATCAATCACTGTTTATACTGCAACAGATTCCAAAAAAACAGGAAAGTGGTTTCTTATTTTAGCAGTGATAAATATTCATTACCCGAGACGCACAGACAGCAGTAACTGCTTTTCTGTCCAAACTAAACCTTTACCATCTAAATCAGACACGGATTTGCTTTTTAACAGTTCCTTTTGTAAAGGATAGTGGATTTTTTTGTGCATTGCTATGATTTATATTAATAGAGGTCAACAATACCCATCAGCGAATGCAACAGAAAAAAAGTTTATAAAATAATTGGAGGATGTTAGACATGCCTACTTCACGAGCCTTAAAAAGATGGAGGATGTCATGACGCAGCTATTATCTGGCGTTACCATTTATAAAATATTGCGAAATGTAGGTCTTTATCTCTGGAGGCACTTGAATGGTTGTGCTGCAAGCATGAGACCCTCCTCCGTACTTTTTCCCCCTCTAAGGTTCCGGAAGCACTTTGCATGACTTTGCATGTATTAAAATAAGACTCTTGAAACATTCCCTGTTGTGCCGTATTAAATATTTATAATCTTCACTTTCTTCCTGTTAGCTGTGTTGCGCGGCTGTGCTATTTATATTTTATTTACGTCTTTGATGCTGTGGATATAAAAAATAATTCGGAATTTATGCTCCAGCGTGAGTGGTTAAGCAGAGTCGGGGATATTTCGGAGTGATTGTGACTGGGTAAACTGGGACACTCCTTTGATAACCCAGGGGAGTCGTGGGGATTAGATGATGTTTTCTCTGTGCTGGGGGAGCCTTATACAGTAGCTTGAATTAGGCGCTATATAGGTGCTCCGGAGAGCAGCAAAGTTAGCAGAAATAGGATTCGCATGTTATTTAATCAGAGGCATTAGATGCAGCCGTGGATATGTAGGCTGAGAGCGAGGAGTGGAGGATTTGCATCATGACCCATTTCGGACGATCGGGTGTTTTAATCTGCAGCTTGTGTGCACAAACAGCTGCCGTGGGCCGGGTGAAGGGGAGGGCGAGTTGGGCGGGCTCCAGCAGCGCCGGGCCGTCTGTGTTCGGGCTTCCAGAGAGACCAATTAAGACTCCGCCGATCTGGTGGCCAGCTGTCGGATCTCCCGCGGATGGCACGGGCATAGATGGAAGCTGGATCCTGGGGTAGACCGCTGGAGGATGGATTTGTATTTTTTTTTGCAGGCGTAGAGAAGTTTCCATAAAGTAGTTTCGATAACACTGCGGGTCGGCGGTGTCATCGCACTTTGCCGGAGGAGAGTGAGAGCAAGTGCAGCCTCTGTAGAAGGATGCCAGTGGTATCTTATATACAGTACTAGGCTAATTATCATAATACTGTAATTTACTTTGAATGCAAATTAATTTCTTATTCCTGTAGATAAGACCAAAGAAATTAAATATATACCCTGGGGTAATTTCAGTGGGCGAAAGAGTCTCCTCTTAATTATTTGTTGTCATTCGGATTATAGAACCTATTCACATTCTGGGTAAAACAAAATCTCCAGAATATATAGAATATATTGTTGGTGGAAATTACATTTTCTTTTGAGAGACTGCTATGAGCTGAATTAAACTAAATGAGAGATCCGTTGTTTAATTGATAGGTATAGCATAGATATGGCGGGTAATTCTGTGAACGATTCTTTTCTGTGCCAACGTTTTCAGACGCCATACAGAGCTGTACACTGTAACCTACAGTCTTGTAACATCTGCTCATCCTATGCAAGAGTGACTAGAATTGCCGGTATTTAAAGTCCGTCCCAATCCGGCCATAGTAAAATTGTTGCCATCGATCAGTAGAAAATATGAATATGTAAATGCAGTACAGCGTTAGGATAGGCGGATTTAATGGTGTGGCATAGGGTGCCATTTGCCACCATAAGAAAATTATGTGCCACCTCAGTTTTAAGCGATGTGACTGTTTTATAAAACATATTCAACATAATTAATAACCAAGTTTCCCCTGACTTAAAGCACGTCAAATATCACGTCAATGATGGTTTGTTCCACTTCCTTTCATTTCACCCGCTCACCGGCTTCAAATTTCAGCGTGCTATTTGTGAGAGAGGTAATGCTAAAATATTGTTTTCTAATTAAGGAAATAATTTACACGAATCAGCAGTTTTGTGCATCTTTGTGGCAGGGCGGAGCAATTTAAAAATATATATAAAAAAATGCGTGATATTTAAATTTGGAATATCGTGATAGATATCGAGTTCTGCAATGATATTCCTCAAGACCAACAGAGGGCAGCTGTCACCTAGGTCTAAATTAAGCTTACGCAAAAGTAGAATGAGATACAGTTTATAACTGCAAGTTTCAAGTCGTCTTGGGTTTTTAAAACAACAAAAAAACAACTTTCTTTTGTAAAACTACTTAACTGATGTCGGCTTTGTCTCCCAAACAATTTGGACAGTAAATATAGCTATTATTTACCTCTGCCCAATCACATTTCTCATTGAAAGTACTTTTTGATTCTTGTGATAAAGTATGATTTTTACATATAATTCAGTAATAATCAAGACATAGGTGCAATATATGAAGCCTCAAAAAGTTCAGGGTGGGAAAATATTTTTTGAAATAGTTCTGTGTCCCCTCGCAATACTTTTGCATTCTCACGCAATACTTTTGTCATACCTTGCAATAGTTTTCTGTCTGCAACTGAATGGGTTTGTGGAAAGGTGTGAATTGGCTTTAAAGAAGTAGTTCACAACCTTTAAATGGTAACCCTAGCTGAGTATCACAGTTATAACTAACGTTATACAGTGACACCTCCACACCAAGTAATAAGTGTTTTTTAACTGTGTCGGAAATGTTGGCTAGAAGACTGAACTAGAATTGTGCAACAAGAGTGAGAGACGAGGCTGGGCACAGGCAGGATCCAGTGGTCAGAATTAAACTCGTGGAATAAATGCTGGAAAATAAATAATTGCATTCCCAGACTTTCAGGGCACATCCGCCAAAGTGGCAGAAGTGTTGGTGTGTAAGGCGATATCTCAGAAACAGTTTGACGGATCTTTTTTGAACTTTACACAAACATTGTATGGGTGAGGAACTAAAACTGACTACATTTTCAGACAAATTCCCCCAAAGTTGAAGTAGTGCTGTGTAATGATGGCAAAAAAGGACCATTTGTACACTTGATTGTGTTAAGCCAATAACTCAAAAACTGTTTGATGACTGTTTTCAAACTTCATAGATGCACTATGGCTACTGAACTGGAACCAATTAAAGGTGCCATAGAATGAAAATCTGACTTTACAGTACCTAGGCATAGTTGAACAAGGAGAGCTGGGTACATGGAACTGACATGCCTTGAATCTCAAACAATGTTCCCCTTTTCCAATATACATCCCACATATTTAAAAGAAGGCAGTAAAATGGCCTAATCCAAAAATCTTAGACTGTTACGTAGCAGTTATTTATTATACATAGCGGGAACTATTCAGTTGTATGGTAGATTGTAGGCAAGAAGCTTCTGTACCGCTTGCAGCCTACTTTGTTAGCTAAAGAAATATCTAATCAATAATGAAGCTTTAAAAAAAATAAAAAATTGGAAGTGGAAGTCCAAATTCACTATAAACAGTACTTTTATGAGCTGCTCAGCTTGCTGTTGGCATTCTTAATAAAATTTGCACGCCAAAGCTAGCATCATAAAATCATTTATTAACTGTAACGCAAAATAATTACACTGGTTTTGTTACAATGCAAAAAACAAAGCTATGACTATGCTAAAATTGTGCCTAGGCTGAAGTGGGAGTATAACAGTTACATGTAGAAGAGTACTCTCTTAAGTAACAATAAGTACACTATAGTATAGTCGACCCTTCCACATCGCGGGGGTTTGGGGTGCAGACCCCCCGCAATCTTGAAAAACTTCGTAACTTTTTGGCAAGTGAAGTGAAAAAATGAGAAACGTGTGATACAAAGATCACTGTGAGTTACAAAGATCACTGTGAGTTACAAAGATCACTGAGATATCACACCAGAGGCTGCCATAAGCATGCTGGCATCCTTCAGACCGGCACTATACATATATTTTATGCATTTATGAGCTGCTAAACTTTTTTTGTTTTGTCTGCAGGCCTTTGCGTGTTCTCTGCTTCTAAAAATGTACATTTAATTTCTTAAGCCAATCTCGTGATGAAACACAATGGGGAAAGTCACAATGTAGGAATGTAAATACATAACCCAGTAACACAGTTGTTCATTAATATTATCAAGTGTTACACTTCACATATCTGGATGTGCTAAAGTTTTGTAAGACTGGCAGTGCAGCAGGTTTGTTTACACTAACATCACCACAAACATTAATAACGTGTTGCAGTACGACGTCACTGTGATAGGAATTTTTCAGCTCTGTTATTATCTTATGGGACCGCCGTTGTAAATGTGGTATATCGTTGACTGAAATGTAATTTGGCACATGACTAGAAATGTTGGTTGTGTGTGAGCCATCGCAGTGTCTTACTGTAAGCCAGCCAATCAGAGTACAGCTCATAACATATTAATAAGCCCACCAAAAAAGGGAAAACTGCCTGTTTTGGTCTAGGGCCAAATAATAGGGCAAGTAAAACCGTTCCTGGGCATTTTTTGACCAAACCAAGTTCAAATACCTTCTATGTAGACACCAGAGAACAATTTAAAATACTGAAAAAACTGTATACCATGGCACCTTTTAAAGTTTGAGACCAATCGCTGCAGAATTGAAGCAATGTCACCTAGCAGCATGGAAGGATGAAAGCAGAAGGTATCTAACCTTGTGAATGTAATGGTCTAAAAATGGATTTTATTACTGCTTCCCAAAAACATTATATGGTGAAGATCTACATGTGGCTGAAGACCTGAACTGGATCAAATTTTGACACCAATCGCACCACAATTGTGGCAGCGCTGTACAGTGATGGAAAAGATAAGACCAGCTCAGACACTTGATCTTGTCAGCATGAGAACGCAAACATTTTATTTGCCTGATTTTTCCCCAAACTTTTGGTGATGATCTGGATCTACTCAAATTTTGAGACAAATCACACCAAAGCTGAAACATGCGCTTAGTGACAGCAAAGAGAAGGATGAGGTGATCAGGGGCTTTTCCTTGTGAACAGGATCAATCTATTTGTCATTATTTACTCTGTTAGATGGATGTTATGGCTGCTTCACGAAATCATTATATGGATAAAAATCTACTCCTAAACATGTACAGTTAATCATTCTCAATCACCTCAAAGTCGTAACTACACTCACGGAGGGTAGCTAAACTGGAACCGCGAGACAGAGGACAGCCGAGAGTGACGATAAAGCCTTCGGCTGCCATCGGAACTTATTCCGTGGATCTTTTTGCGAACTTTTGAGAAACATCGTACAGGTCAGTAATAATAAAGCTGTAGTACAAGATAATTTTCCAAATATTTCATAATAAAATTTATATTGATTTTTGGTCACTACCCTCCCTTGTTCAGCAAATTTTACCTGTAACATTCCAGTAGCTGGTTGGCAAAATGTATCATAGGGAGGTGAAATTTGTTGTGGGAGAATTAAATCTTGTCACTTTTTTTTGGAGACTTGGAGAGAGAGTGCAAAGTAGGTTTGTAAGAATATTTGCTTTAGACTGCAAATGTTCGGCGGTTCTTTTATTAGGTGAAATTTGTCACATGAAGCACTTCAGGTGGTATTGTGCTCGTTAGCAGCCGTACCACCTGCAATTCAGACTAGGTAATGCACCTGAAGCTAAGCAAGTTTGGGTCTGACCGGTACTTGGATGGTTGACCAACAAGGAAAGCTGGGCTGCTGCTGGAAGAGGTGTTGGTGTTGGTGTAGCCAACGGGGGAGCCACCTCCCGTGATCCATTTGGAACCCAGTGCCCTAGTGCAGTGATGGGGACACAGCTGTAAAGATGTAAAACTGAGGTCCTCACTCTCGGAGGTCATAAAAGATATCTGGGTGTCTTTTTAAAGAGTAGGGGTGGTACCCTGATGTCCTGGTTCACATCTGACCTCCTAATCATCCCCTACATCTAACTGGTGAATTCTCTCCTTCCCCTTCACCACCTTAGCTACTGTGTGCTGAGCGTACTGGTGCAGAACGGCTGCCGTTGCATCACCCAGGTGGGTGAAACACTGGTGGTGGTTGAAGTGGTTCCCCATTGCTGTGTCTGTTAACAGTAAAACCTGTATGTCACAGAACATTTAGGCCACGGTGCTAAACAGACCTAAATACAATATAAATATTTAAACATATATAACAACATTTTCATACATGGACATTAAAACACAAAGTAATACAAGTAACCACCTAACTGTCGGGGAAAGATTCTGCAAATTGTCACAGAGGTGTGATGTGCAATAAATGAATAAGCATACTTACATATTACAACAAAGACTCAGTATTCAGGTAAAAAACACATTGGGGTAGTGTATGGCTCAGGGGGATAATCTGTGCCTGTCGGGGGAAGGTCGCCGGTTCGAGCCTGCCTTTGGCTGAGTAGTCATGTGTCTGGGCCCTTGAGCAAGGCCCTTCACCCCCCAGCTCCATGGACACCACTACAGGTGGCTGCCCTTTGCTGCCAAGCTCGCATTCACCTCCATTTGTGTTTGTGAGTTATGGAGAGCAAGATAGGTAGGGATCAGTGAAGTGTCACTGTTATTATTTATTTTTTATTAACGTCTACATTTCCAGGTGATCCTTCCCGGGCTTCTAGAAAATGTGCAAATTGGTGCGTGTGGGAGGAGTATGGAGTAGATGGCGGCACCAAATGTCTAGGGAATGCGATGTTGTCATTTCTGTCATTGTCATTTCTGACAGCACCAAATCTAGTTGTTATATTCAGTAAAACTCCAGCATAACTTCTAATAAAAACCGAATAGATTATACATATATACTGGGGCTTCAGACTAACGTTCTGTACTGGTCTGCATAACCATCTCTGACAGGTGCACTGCCACAACATTTAGGGCCACCCACGTCAAAGGGTACCATTTTGTCATTTCCCGTACACATTGATAGTTATGTAAATGACCATAAACAGGAATAAAGGTGTAGGTAAATGTTTGTCTTTATTTGAATCACAGCAACAAACAAAGAATTGCAAAAACTTCATCATTCTGAAACAAAACTTAAGCACTTTACACGTCAGCGCTTTTTAACAAACTGAAAATTTCAGAGGCTCAGTTGACTCAAAAGTATGTGCTGCTCCGAGACACTTGTAGAAAATGCTTTAGTTAGCCCCTTCCTGATGCTGAAATGCTGCCGGGGGGCGGGGCATTCTGGTGCTCACACACTTGTCATGACACAGGCTTTGTTTCTTATACCAGTGTTTCTGAAACTGTGTTTGCGAATGTTTTAAAAGTGCTTTATTATTAAAAGTCATTTACCTTTAGCTTGATAGTATAACCGACATGTTTTATTAACTATCAATGTGTTTTTATCTCAATAGTGGCAGCAAGCTTTAATAAAATAGGCTTACATCAGCGAATGATTTCAAAAATGTGTGTTTTTATTAATTATTTCAAATCGTTTACATTTATTTTGATAATATTACCAACTTGTTTTATTAGATTGATGTCTATATTTAGGTCAATTTGAAGCAGGTAGTGTTTACCTCAGAAAAATATACAACGATCTATACTATCTGTAGGTTTTTAAAAAGGTATGTCAGGATTATGTGTAATATAATTAGACCTGTGTCTGCAAATACATGTATATAATGGTAAAGCAAAATCCCTACAATCGATATATCAAGGTATTTATAATCCTGCAGGTTAAGCAAACATATTTCTATCAAACTAAATATACGGTTATAACAACATATCACTATAGAGTTAAATGTCCATTAATAATCTAATAAAACATGTCGATTATACTATCAAGATAAATGTAAACGATTTTATAATTTATAAAAATATACCTTTTTAAAACATTCGTAAACGTATACTTTCAGAAACGCTAGTCTAAATTGGCGAAGAACCGCTCTGGCCCTGAAAACAGACCTGTGAAAATTTTGGCACACCAGTGCGACCAAGGAAAAGATTTAGTCGCAGTTGACAGATTTTTGGTGCCATGGAGCCTTAGATACCTGCACGTTGGAAAGATGATGTTTTTTCACGTTGCAGCCCCTTAAAATCTTCATGCCGCCCTCTTGCCTCCGCATGAAAAATTCTCTAGATCCGCCCCTGGCTGTTACATAATGGCACATAATGCTTCAAAACGCTTTTTGTTCTGAAGGGCTACAGGATGGCTTAAACGCTGTTATGCCATAAGGCTGCAATGCTGTCAAGTAATTATGCTAATATACTGCATGAAGCTGCATAATGCTTCACAATGCCATTAGGCCACAAAGCTATAATGTTGTGTAATACTCTCCTTTTGGGAAGTGATGTTATGAAATGGTCCGTAATGGTGTATAATGTTTCATAATGCTGCTGTGCTATTTTGCTATTAAATCTAAGAGGAAGGCAGCATATATATGTGTAAGTCACAGTGAAGACTTATTGTGAGATACTGAGTTACAGTAACAGTTTAGAAGATACTGGTCCTCACCTCACTAAGACCGTGGGTGCTCCTTCAGGGACCTATCTGATTGATCATATTGTTTTCTGTGAAATGGATCGACATACGTTCATTGCCGGCAATAAGTCTGGAGGACACAAGCTGACCGATTCTGCACGGAAAACCTTTGCACAGTCATAAGCTGCGTCATGTGCCCTGGTGCGGCACAGCGGGTGAGACAGTTAGCGCACAGCCGCAGGGCTGACTGTCCAGTGCCCGTGACAGGCAGCCTTTTAAGATAATTACAGTTAAAACACACCCCCCCCCCCCCCCTGGAGCAGCAGACAAGGTGAGGGCGGGTCAGTGGAGAACCAGTGAACTTGTAACATGAAGTCGTCCAGGTGTGTTTCGGGAGGGGTGGGAGGGGGTGGCACCCAGTGCTCTCTCCATGTTGCTTTCCCGGAATTGCTTCACTGAAGTACCCAGCTGTAAGCATGAGGTAATCCGTAAGACGATTGAAAGGCAGAGGAGTGACTGTTCGCATAAATATGCTGAAACATATTGGTGACATTTGCGGGTTACAAGCTTGGTGGGTAAAGATACAAATGTTTCAAACAGCTCTCAGTTCCTTGAATTGCTTTGGTACTTTTGTATCAAGCTGTGTAAATGATGAGGAAATTGTCAATGGGGAAAGTCACTTTGGACAAAACACTTTGGTATTAAAATAAAATAATGATCAATCCTCCTGCAGTGATTTATGTGATTAGTGCTGATTTTTTTTTTCATCTTTTTCTTTTGTTAACGCTGTAAACAGAGGACTTCCATAGCTGGGTTGGCGACCTGGAATTACTGGTGAAAGTAACTGTTGAGTAAATTGGATGCTTGTCGCTAGGTGGTAATTTCCCCAAGCATCTGGAGCTTCCCTGGGATGTCGTGATGTGGCATGTTTCTCCAGAGGATGTTACAGTGAATGTGCAGTTTGCTGTCCATAAAGCACGCCAGTTAACAAGGATGTCAGCACTTGGAACAGATAGTGTTCATTGTGGGACATATTATCTGTACTGAAATGAAAAGGCATGTTGAAGGTGCCGATGACTGTCAGGGGGAGGGTGACGGGATCCCGGAGGTGCCGGTGACTGTCAGGGGGAGGGAGACGGGATCCCGGAGGTGCCGGTGACTGTCAGGGGGAGGGAGACGGGATCCCGGAGGTGCCGATGACTGTCAGGGGGAGGGTGACGGAATCCCGGAGGTGCCGGTGACTGTCAGGGGGAGGGAGACGGGATCCCGGAGGTGCCGATGACTGTCAGGGGGAGGGAGACGGGATCCCGGAGGTGCCGATGACTGTCAGGGGGAGGGTGACGGGATCCCGGAGGTGCCGGTGACTGTCAGGGGGAGGGTGACGGGATCCCGGAGGTGCCGGTGACTGTCAGGGGGAGGGAGACGGGATCCCGGAGGTGCCGGTGACTGTCAGGGGGAGGGAGACGGGATCCCGGAGGTGCCGGTGACTGTCAGGGGGAGGGAGACGGGATCCCGGAGGTGCCGGTGACTGTCAGGGGGAGGGAGACGGGATCCCGGAGGTGCCGGTGACTGTCAGGGGGAGGGAGACGGGATCCCGGAGGTGCCGGTGACTGTCAGGGGGAGGGAGACGGGATCCCGGAGGTGCCGGTGACTGTCAGGGGGAGGGAGACGGGATCCCGGAGGTGCCGGTGACTGTCAGGGGGAGGGAGACGGGATCCCGGAGGTGCCGGTGACTGTCAGGGGGAGGGAGACGGGATCCCGGAGGTGCCGGTGACTGTCAGGGGGAGGGCGAGACGGCGAGAGCCGCTCTGGAGGCGCCTTCCTCACCTCCTGCAGGGCGTTACAGCGATGGGGAAGTGAGGGCTTGGCTATTTATAGCAACTGTTGCAGGAAGAAGCAACATCCTCTTCTCTCCCCCTCCCCCCCACACCCACACTTACCTAATACCCCCCCAGCCACTGCCCCGGGGGCTGCTGGGAAGCAGACCCCTGCAGAACCGGCTGGCGTAGGAGATGCCATAGCTCTCTGTCATTGTGTCATTCCCTGTCTCTTTATCTCTCTTCCTCATTCTCAGGCCCTATCATTAAAGATGTGCTGCTCATTTTAATGGGGAGCATTTCAACAGGCCGCTATTGTGCGGATGAGCGGGTGTGGGAGGGAGATAAGCATGGGCCCTGTCCGCCATTCCCTTTGTCAGGTCCTATCTGTCCCTGTAAGACTGAAAAAGACATGGGGTACCGTCAGTATCAGGGACAGTAGAGCTCTGCAGTGGTTTCTACCTTCCGTCTGACAGAAAACCGCATCATAGGGTTGTATGGCTTGATTGTATTTGGTGTGTTTCTTGTGACTCCAGGTGTACAAAGGTCACACTTGAGCCTGAACTGGAAAGGCTTTTTTTTTTGGATGTCAGACCTGGAACGATGGGGCATGGTTGAAAAAAATTAGTTTGTGTATTCATGCTGTAGATGATATGATGAAGGTTGTCACATTCACATCACAGCTAACAGACTGAAGGTTTGTGTATTTACGCTGTAGATGATATGAAGGCTCGTGTATTCATGCTAGATGATGTGGTGACGGATCCTGTATTCGCGTTGTAGATGATGTGGTGACGGATCCTGTATTCGCGTTGTAGATGATGTGGTGACGGATCCTGTATTCGCGCTGCGGATGATGTGGTGATGGATCCTGTATTCGCGTTGTAGATGATGTGGTGACGGATCCTGTATTCGCGCTGTAAATGATGTGGTGATGGATCCTGTATTCGCGCTGTAGATGATGTGGTGACGGTTCCTGTATTCGCGCTGTAGATGATGTGGTGACGCTTCCTGTATTCGCGCTGTAAATGATGTGGTGATGGATCCTGTATTCGCGCTGTAGATGATGTGGTGACGGTTCCTGTATTCGCGCTGTAGATGATGTGGTGACGGATCCTGTATTCGCGCTGTAGATGATGTGGTGACGGATCCTGTATTCGCGCTGTAGATGATGTGGTGACGGATCCTGTATTCGCGCTGCGGATGATGTGGTGACGGATCCTGTATTCGCGCTGTAGATGGTGTGGTGACGGATCCTGTATTCGCGCTGTAGATGATGTGGTGATGGATCCTGTATTCGCGCTGTAGATGATGTGGTGACGGATCCTGTATTCGCGCTGTAGATGATGTGGTGACGGATCCTGTATTCGCGCTGTAGATGATGTGGTGACAGATCCTGTATTCGCGCTGTAGATGGTGTGGTGACGGATCCTGTATTCATGCTGTAGATGATGTGGTGATGGATCCTGTATTCGCGCTGTAGATGGTGTGGTGATGGATCCTGTATTCGCGCTGTAGATGATGTGGTGACGGTTCCTGTATTCGCGCTGTAGATGATGTGGTGACGGTTCCTGTATTCGCGCTGTAGATGATGTGGTGACGGTTCCTGTATTCGCGCTGTAGATGATGTGGTGACGGATCCTGTATTCGCGCTGTAGATGATGTGGTGACGGTTCCTGTATTCACGCTGTAGATGATGTGGTGATGGATCCTGTATTCGCGCTGTAGATGATGTGGTGACCGATCCTGTATTCGCGCTGTAAATGATGTGGTGATGGATCCTGTATTCGCGCTGTAGATGATGTGGTGACGGTTCCTGTATTCGCGCTGTAGATGATGTGGTGACGCTTCCTGTATTCGCGCTGTAGATGATGTGGTGAAGGATCCTGTATTCGCGCTGTAGATGATGTGGTGACGGTTCCTGTATTCGCGTTGTAGATGATGTGGTGAAGGATCCCGTATTCGCGCTGTAGATGATGTGGTGAAGGATCCCGTATTTACGCTGTAGATGTGGTGATGGTTCCCGTATTCACGATGTAGATATGGCGATGGTTCGTTTATTCACGCTGTGGATGATGTGCCAAAGGCCTATTCACACTGTACCTGGTACATATCTGTAATTCAGATTTGTCCTTGCTTCTGGATTGGTGCCACAGATTCTTCATCTTATAGTTAAATACTTGGTAGGTTTCTTCTTAGGCTGCTCAACGTATATACGCAACAGTATGTCTTTATTTGTTGTTGGAGGACTGGGTGCCAAAGAGAATATAAGTAAAGAGACTGTTTCTACCCACCTCCCATGGGACCATATACTCAAAACACTGCTGATGTGGGAAGCAGTGCCCTACTGATCACATCTCATGCTGCACTGGAGTGGCAGTTTGAATCACTGTAAGATTAGCATGTCACATTGTTCCTACACACTTAGTCAGTGACTACTGCCTCTATTAACATCACTGCAGCATTAAAAAAAAAACCCTACCAAACTTAATTAAAACTTTGGACAAGGAATGTAACTAGGATATTTTACAATCGAGGATAGATTGTTTTGGTAAATTAATTCATTGTATGGGTGCAGAAGAGACATCCTTTCATTTTCTTGTGAGGTAGCACCATCTAGTGGTTATTTTCAAAAGTGCATGTAATCGGTGGGGCCCTGGGGAAATGTAATAGCAGAAGATATGTAAACATGCAAACATCTCTGTCTTTCCAGCTAATTAACACTAAGTAATTGCATGCAAAATATGAAAAATTAAGCCCTGTTGCGTGCAAAATATGGAAAATTAAGTGCCATCTTTTCTCTGCAGGTGGGTCTTTTCTCCACTGGAGCTTTTAGGAAATTTGCCCACTGACCTTTCTGTGTTGTCTTCACCCCACAGCTTTCCACTGCAACCTTAGGCAGAATGGCATAGACCACCAGGTGTGCACAGAGGAAGTGACCTCACACCTGGAGGAAGAGTCTGTGCATCAAAACCCAGGCCTGAATGACCGAAGCCCCGGCTTCCATGACCCGAGGGGGAGTCCCAGACATCAGCAGGTGTCCGAAACTGATGGCACAAAGGTGCATCCCATGTTTTTCCATTTGCTTACGCCAGGCGGGTGGGGGGGCACATCGGGAATACCCTGGTCAGGATGCCAGTTCATGTCGAGGTGCATGCACACTTTGGGCAGTTTTAGAAATGCCAATTAACCTAGTTGCCTCCCTTAGAACTGCTGGAAGAAACTCGAAGAAGACGGGGCACACTGGGCACAGTCGCTAGGGTCATACTCACAGGGCACACGCACACGGGGCACAGTCGCTCAAGTTACACTCACGGGGTACACGCACACGGGGCACAGTCGCTAGGGTCATACTCACAGGGCACAGTCGCTCAAGTTACACTCATGGGGTACACGCACATTGGGCACAGTCACTCGGGTCACAGTCACGGGGTACACGCTCATGGGGCACAGTCACTCGGGTCACACTCACGGGGTACACGCACACTGGGCACAGTCACTCGGGTCACACTCACGGGGTACACGCACATGGGGCACAGTCACTCGGGTCACACTCACGGGGTACACGCACACTGGGCACAGTCACTCGGGTCACACTCACGGGGTACACGCACACTGGGCACAGTCACTCGGGTCACACTCACGGGGTACACGCACACTGGGCACAGTCACTCGGGTCACACTCACGGGGTACACGCACACTGGGCACAGTCACTCGGGTCACACTCACGGGGCACACGCACACTGGGCTCAATCGCTTGGGTCACACTCACGGGGTGCACGCACACGGGGCACAGTCACTCGGGTCACACTCACGGGGTACACGCACACGGGGCACAGTCACTCGGGTCACACTCACGGGGTACACGCCCATGGGGCACAGTCACTCGGGTCACACTCACGGGGTACACGCACACGGGGCACAGTCACTCGGGTCACACTCATGGGGTACACGCACACGGGGCACAGTCACTCGGGTCACACTCACGGGGTACACGCACACTGGGCACAGTCACTCGGGTCACACTCACGGGGTACACGCACACTGGGCACAGTCACTCGGGTCACACTCACGGGGCACACGCACACTGGGCACAGTCACTCAAGTTACACTCACGGGGCACACGCACACTGGGCACAGTCACTCAAGTTACACTCACGGGGCACACGCACACTGGGCACAGTCACTCAAGTTACACTCACGGGGCACACGCACACTGGGCACAGTCACTCGGGTCACACTCACGGGGTACACGCACACTGGGCACAGTCACTCGGGTCACACTCACGGGGTACACGCACACGGGGCACAGTCACTCGGGTCACACTCACGGGGCACACGCACACGGGGCACAGTCACTCGGGTCACACTCACGGGGCACACGCACACTGGGCACAGTCACTCGGGTCACACTCACGGGGCACACGCACACTGGGCACAGTCACTCGGGTCACACTCAAGGGGCACACGCACACTGGGCACAGTCACTCGGGTCACACTCACGGGGCACACGCACACTGGGCACAGTCACTCGGGTCACACTCACGGGGTACACGCACACGGGGCACAGTCACTCGGGTCACACTCACGGGGTACACGCACACGGGGCACAGTCACTCGGGTCACACTCACGGGGTACACGCACACTGGGCACAGTCACTCGGGTCACACTCACGGGGTACACGCACACTGGGCACAGTCACTCGGGTCACACTCACGGGGCACACGCACACTGGGCACAGTCACTCGGGTCACACTCACGAGGCACACGCACACTGGGCACAGTCACTCGGGTCACACTCACGGGGTACACGCACACGGGGCAGTCACTCGGGTCACACTCACGGGGCACACGCACATGGGGCACAGTCACTCGGGTCACACTCACGGGGCACACGCACACTGGGCACAGTCACTCGGGTCACACTCACGGGGCACACGCACACTGGGCACAGTCACTCGGGTCACACTCACGGGGCACACGCACACGGGGCACAGTCACTCGGGTCACACTCACGGGGCACACGCACACGGGGCACAGTCACTCGGGTCACACTCACGGGGTACACGCACACTGGGCACAGTCACTCGGGTCACACTCACGGGGCACACGGGGCACAGTCACTCGGGTCACACTCACGGGGCACACGCACACTGGGCACAGTCACTCGGGTCACACTCACGGGGTACACGCACACTGGGCACAGTCACTCGGGTCACACTCACGGGGCACACGCACACTGGGCACAGTCACTCGGGTCACACTCACGGGGCACACGCACACTGGGCACAGTCACTCGGGTCACACTCACGGGGTACACGCACACGGGGCACAGTCACTCGGGTCACACTCACGGGGCACACGCACACGGGGCACAGTCACTCGGGTCACACTCACGGGGCACACGCACACTGGGCACAGTCACTCGGGTCACACTCACGGGGCACACGCACACTGGGCACAGTCACTCGGGTCACACTCACGGGGCACACGCACACTGGGCACAGTCACTCGGGTCACACTCACGGGGCACACGCACACTGGGCTCAATCGCTCGGGTCACACTCACGGTGTACACGCACACTGGGCTCAATCGCTCGGGTCATACTCACGGGGTACACGCACACGGGGCACAGTCGCTCGGGTCACACTCACGGGGTACACGCACACGGGGCACAGTCGCTCGGGTCACACTCACGGGGTACACGCACACGGGGCACAGTCACTCGGGTCACACTCACGGGGTACACGCACACGGGGCACAGTCACTCGGGTCACACTCACGGGGTACACGCACACTGGGCACAGTCACTCGGGTCACACTCACGGGGCACACGCACACTGGGCTCAATCGCTCAGGTCACACTCACAGGGCACACCCACACGGGGCACATTCGCACGGGTCACACTCAATAATTTGGGTCACACTTAATAATTCATTCTTCATGCTTCCAGCTTCTTGCATCTAATGGCTCATTTAATGTAGCGTCATGCTGAGTTTGAAGACGCAAAGTTCAGGGGATGTTGCAAGGTAAACACACGCTGCACCTTAGATTGACAAACCCACCTTAACACATAAAATGTGCTAACTCCGCCCTCTCAGAGTAGGGACAGGACCCACACCCACAGGCCTGACAGGGTGAGGTCACAGTGATTGCCACCAAGGCGTCATGGTCACCATATTAAATGTTCACAGGGATTAGGTGATATGTGACCAGCTTTTCAGTGAAAAATGCTTATGTATCGCCTTTGTTTAGGAGCAGGTGTGTCTCTGTTCCTTGGTATTGGGCTGTAATTTTGTAACTGTCTGCCCTGCCTTGCAAAACACCTGCTAGCTTCAGATAAATGTATCCGTTTTGCCTAAACAGTATGTCTTTGTGTTTAATAAGCAGCTATGCTGCCTGGATCCATTGACATGTTACCCATCATGCACTGCACAATAAGCAAGAAGGATTGGAACTTATACAGGAGCTCGAGGTTCAGGAAATGCTTGGGATTGACTTGGAATTGCTGCATGGAGAAATTCACTCACTGACTTATCATCTAACTTCCCATTTGCCAAAGCTGTAAATCTTTAAATATAAGTATAGTAAAGAAAAAAGAAAAAAAAGATGAATTTGGTCTGTTATTTATTGCTATTAATGTAAATTGTCAATCGTGTTCATTGTTCCATGCAAGTTAATTCTTTAGCGAAATGCTGACAGTTCAGTGCCTAGTTAATCTTCATTCTGTTACTCTGCGGAGTTGAGGAGATCTGCCTGTCGATAGCAGACCGGGCTTCCGCTGCAAGAGCTGAGGGGTTTAGAGAGCATTCACTGCCCAAGCACACTTACTAAATTTAATTTTAACTGTATTCTTGGTGCACTTAGACACCCAGATCGCATCCATTTCTAGAATAATTAAGTCTGCTGAGCTGTGGCCTTGTGACAATGGCGGATTAGTGTGCCGTCGGAGCCCCGTGTTCGAGTACTACGAGCGTTGCTCTGCAATGCCTGGATAAATATCCGGTGATGGTGGGGACATAAACACAGTAAGACGTGTTTATTATTATGTTTTGGACGGTTAGCAGGGTTTCCAACTTTGGTCAGCTGGCTGGAGTGAGATTTTCAGTCTGAGACAGGTCTGCACCCATATTTACATATATGTAAGAGTTTTATTACCTTGTTAATAATCTGTAGGGTTTGCAGACCTACCCCCAACGCTTTGGGTGTAGCTAATTTTAGGTTTATAATGTAAATTTGCCATAAGGTTCCTGCGTGAATGTGACGTCAAAAGCGTGACAGTTGGCAACCCTGGGTTAGTATACGCTAATATGGTAAGGAAGGCTGGGGAAGATTATACGTGTCCCACAAAATGGTTTACCTTCATTTCACGCAGGTCCGGCCTTCTCCTGACCTTCCTGTAGTCAGAAGTACGCAGCATTTCTTCACAGATACATGATCAGTTTCATTTCCTCACCACGCCGATAAGAGCGGTCACCACCGATTGCCCTAAACGATAAATGGAAGCCGAAGCAGTTCCTCATTATAGACACCAGATGGTGCTGTGTAGTCACGATAGCTGACTGCTGTACCTCCGCCGTTGACTTGGCACAGTTGCGTGATGTACCCATTTACGTGTTTTTATGTCTTTACTGAACCTCTGTAGCATCCATATATATGAAATGGCTCTGATTAGTTATCCTTAAGGCTGTCTCTGCTTGTGTGTGTGGGGGGGGGGGTTTAATGGAGGGGTGACTGATGACCTGGCCAGTGGCTTGTTGTCTTGGCACATCGGTGAGCCTGTTTGCGGGGATCGGGTTTTTTGTTTCTGGCCAGCATGAAGTGGAGGATGACATCCGAGACGGCAGGTTCTGGGGCGTTCTGTTTCAGAGATGTTAGCACCTGAGCATCACCCCACCCCCTCTCCCTGGGGATCTGAACATGTCTGTTGCATGACTGGTATTTGGGCCACAGTTCAAGAACCAGGTGATCCAAGAGTATTCATTTCAGATGCCTCTCGCGTGTTGAGACTGTCCCATGGATCTCTGAGCAACGTGGGGCTCTGCGTTTTTAAGCGGAATGATGGGGGTGTATTTGCATTTGTGTGATTTGTCAGGCATGGTTACTTTTCAGGCTTGGTCGTTCCACACATTATGTTGTAGCCTTAGAAAGTTTGCATTTTCCTGTCAGTGGATCAAGACACAAATCCTCTGGGGATTGCAAAATACCAAAACTGGAACTAGATACAATGTGCGGACGTGTGCATTGTATTCAGTCCATAAATTCCTACTCGTAAAAATCTGTACTGTCAGCAATGTGCACGACAAAATCAATGCGGGAGCATTTTTTTTCGTACAAGGAACCAAAACAAAAATATCAGGAGTTTGAAAACATGAATCGCAAGCTGGGCTATTGTATATGTGGTATTGTATGAGTGTGTTTTCATCCTGGGCTCATATTAATGCAAATGTGCACTGGCATTTTAGTCAGGGTTCAGGGAATATTTGTATTGGCAGTCATTCAAGCACTAACGCTACCTTTCTGCCTTACAATATGTGTCTGACATTTTGGATTCAGCTCAGTTAAGAGAAATGTAATTTACTTGGAATGCTTTTACCACAGTTAGGGACATGAGATCCAGATGTCTATCTGAAGGCTTTAATGCCATAAACAATGCTCATCACCTTCTAAATGCCACCAAAACGTCTTTCCATTTTGATGCAGACAGAGAGCGTTTCCAGGAAGGAGGAGACTTTGTCCGAAATGGGTTAGCTTTGATCTCTGCCAATGTCAGAAACAGTCTGCAAGCCCACGTTTTTGAAGTAGGTTGGATTAAACATTGATAATTAATGTTTTCGCATGACGGATCCCAGTAGCTCTAGATTTGAGGAGATGGAGATTTAACAGTGACTCGCTTCATGTGGACCGCTCCCTAGATGAGTGTCTGTGTTATTGCAGCTGGAAATGGGCACTCAGCCCTCTGGAACTGGCTCTCCACAAGTTTTATGCACGCCTTTCACTTCACGTCAAGGAAATTTGCGTCTCTGTCCTTGTGCTTGTGAAGGGGTAGACAGAGATCCCTGAGGCCTCAGAATGACCCCAGCGCCACCCTAATACTCAGCCTCAGCCTCGGGGCTTTCAGGCTCCTGTCTCTCCATCACTGGCCCCCTCTGAGATATGACTATGAACAGAAGAGACCCACTGCAAGGAGATTGAGAGCCACAACAGTGAAACGCGGATGGCTGGTAGACCAATGGAGACGGAGTATAGCTTTGAAATTCCTGTCAGCTGGCATGCTGGCAAGATATCACTAATTAGCTCTATGTCTGTTACTCAAAATGTGCTTTAACGACAGGAATTGCCTTCAGTAGGATTTGATTGCTTGATGAATCAACCATACGGTAGGTATGGGGGAAAAACAAGGTTTCAAAACTCGCAGGAACTACAATCCTGAGGGTTTAAGTTTCATTTTTCCGATTGCTAGTGGCATTTACAGCATTTCTGTCTATCTGTTACTGTATTGGCTGCTTCTGTCCTACAGTCGCTCATTGGACATGTCTTCCCTGGTGGAAAATAAAAAGCTTTTGAGGGGTATTGGGCACCAATAAAGTTATTTGTCTTATTACGCTTAAATATCAAAGGAAGAGCATGATTTAATTTGTGACGATGAAAACGGCTGATGAAAGCTTCCGGAATCAAAGCAGAGCTGGTCTTTGTTCAGGTTGCCGCCATTGAAGTTCTCAGGCCTCACCAGGTTAAATTAAATTTAAATATGACGTCCAGACTATCTCTCTCACTCATTATTCTGGGAGCCGGCAGTGTACACTGCTAGTTTCCGAAAGGAACACGGACTTACGTTGTCCAACAGAGCTTAATTAAAAAGATGTTTGAAGATAAAACGGTAATGGTGAAGATGGGGCAGAACGTGAGGCCGGCCCGCTTACGACGGAGGAGTCCATTTGCGGGGCGTTTTGACAATGCCGTATATTTCAGTGTGCTGTCGGCCCCTTAAACTTTCCACACATTTATGTGACTGTCGCCCCAGGGTCCGATCGCAGGAACCAGGGCCAGTGAAAGATCAGCTCGCTTTTCACCTTCGTAATGTGTGACCAGGAAGCCTGAGGCCAAGTTAGCGTGTTATTGTTACGCGGTCTTAGCCTGCTGGAGGATCTGCTCCAGGTGGGGAGATGGCTCTCTGTGCCAGGAAGGGAGGGAGAAATGATAAACGGCAGCAGGAGAACAGGTTTGGAAAGGACCGTGACGGAATGCGAGATCCGATGTCCGTGTTTGGCCCTGGGAAGATACACCGAACGCAATCATATTTGATCAGTAATAAGGCCGGGGCGAATGAATGGTGATGAACGTCTTTGTCACCGGAGTTTGCTCTGCGCCAGAAGAGCCACGGGCCCACCCCCACATTATACCCGCGGTTATCTTTGTAGCTAGCCTGCTAATCACCTGCCATAGAGAGAAGCACGTTCAGTCATCCAAGAAGCCGTTGTTTAAAGTTGTATTATTAAACACGTGATTGTATGCCTGTCCTTGCCTGGGTATTTCAAGATTACTTTGGTTTCTTGAATATTCTTTTTCCCGTTGCATGGGAACGTCTAATTGATCATTAGACTTGTATAATAGATTGACATTTTTGAGTCTATTTTTAGGCATATGTATTGATTTCTTGTTTTTCTTCATGGTGTGTTGCTATGGTAGCATACCTGAATAGCACATTTCTGCTAATTAAGCGGAGGATGGAGTGAAGCTCTGTTTTAAGCTGGAAATAGCGCTGTTCTTCATACTTTGATTATATTTGGAAAATATTAAAAATTCGGCAGATTTTATGTCGCCAATTCAGTAACTCCGTGTCTCGTCCTGAGAAACAGCCGCTCTCTTCTGCGGAGGTGCACCTCATACTTCATTCAAAACGTCTGGCTTCGGGTTGATTTTGGCAGCGACCACACACCCGCAGCCTTCCCTGCGGCTCTCAGACGGTGGGGTTAATTAGCGCTGAACTATATTTATTGGCAAATTTGCTTCTGACCAGCTCCCCGCGGCGACGCCTTCCCCGGCGGAATTCGCTGGCCTCATCGGCGACCAGCTGTCCCCTTCCCGCGGAGCACAGCGGGTGACCCTCGGGAAGGTAAATGTCAACTTTACCGCAGGTGTCGGCTTGCAGGAGTCACAGAAGAAAGCCCGGAAGGCTCGAGCTTGAAAAACTTACACCGCTATTTTCCGAGAGACCATGGAGGGCGTTCCGGATTCGCTCTGTGGTGTCGATGCCCAGCATCCACGCTTCCTCTCCAGATGGTCCTCACACAGGTGCTCCAGGTGAAGGTTGACCCACGATCTGATCGCAGTCCGTTCCTGCGGATAGTTCCGCTCTTCGAGTTTAGTTTTTTCTCCGCGGATCCTCTCTAGCTGTTGAGTCCAACTGGCTGAGGAAGTTGACCCCGCAGTCCCCTGGAATCCTCGCAGAGCACGGCCCCATTTCGGGGGGGTGAAGGTGCTCTTTCTGTCCAAGTCCTGCAAGCCTGACTTCACACAATGCCCGCCAGGCCGTTGGAGCATCAGCGTCCAACATGCCTCCGGCGTCCTCCACCCGGTGGCTTTTTGGCAGAAGCTCCCCTCCCTTTGGCGGTATTTGGCAGACGAGCAGGGCTTGTTTTGGTTGGATGGGGCCCAGCTGATGTCAAAGTCAGAGCCTCACGGTCTTCCAGAGTGCTTCCAGAGTTCGGGGTCCCCGGGTCTTATCAAAACCAGCTGCCTGACAGAAGGGCATCATCACACAACATGTGCCCCATTGTGCTGACGTGGGGGTTTTCCGTTAAAATGCCACCTTCCTGTCCGCGACTTGCTCATGTCTTGCTTTAAATGTTGGTGGCCTTTTCAGATTACAGGTGAATGCTTCCGCGTACACAGGCTTTATAGGATCAGGCTGCTTCTGTCAGGCCCAAAATCCCAGGTTTTAGACCTGTCCCATGAGACGATGTTTGCACCAAAAGTGTAAATATTATGATACCCATGTGCAAAAATTCAGTATTGGGAGTGTTTCTCCGCTCTGGAGATTTCCATACAGGCCAGCCAGTTTTAATTAGCTATGTGCTAGTACGAGTTTTTTGATATTTACTTCTTTTTGTGTTTACCGCCTGTAGTGGAGAAGAAAAAACGCTTCAAAGTTTACTTTTTGTTCCAAATCTCTCTGCTGCAATTAAGAGGAATAAATAAATATTTAAAGGTTTACGGGCTGCTGCTTTCCGGCCTAATAAGGCTGCCACTCTTGCCCATGCGCAGTCAGGCGTGGACCGTCGCTATTCCGTTATCATCCGCAATTAGCATTTTTATGGCTGGTTTATGTGGGATTGTCCCCTGGAGGTGAACAGTCACATCGTGACTCACGCCGGATGAGGGCCGCATGCTGAAATTATGATACGACGTCTGTTTATTCTAGAAACAAACCGAGGCCGGATGGAAAAGAAGTGTTAATGGAATCCAAAAGGACCGATTTTGTGCACTTTTAAACAGCTCACCCCAGGAAATGTCTGTTTTGGGACAACGCTGCGGTTCTGTGTTTTCGGTTCCTTGACGGACACGCTGAAAATGAGCGCCGTGCCTCTTATCTAGCTGCCGACATCACTGAGGATGGAATGCTGGGTTTGTCTGGCAGCACTGTGGGAATGCAAGCTTCCGATATGAGCAGCCAGGGCCTGAGCCCGCCCTCCACGCATACGCCGGTGCCAGGGGACCTCGCCACAGTGCAGACCACCTCTCCGATTGGGCTTGTCATCACACACGCGGTGTGATGTCATCACAGGCCTTCACAGGAGATTTTGACCCTGATGGAGCGCAGAAGTCTGGGAGGCGGAGTTCATCCTGATGGCGATACGCATCCCCGTCTCTCCAGATTATTGCATGCGGTCCGAAGCGTGTGTCATGAACAGTGTTGATTTATAGCTCTACCCAGCAACAGTGCTGAAGTCACGTACATGGCTTCCGAACCCATTTTAAGCTTCAGTGTCGATTTGAGTGTGGATTTCACCAGACGACTTGCTACACTTCAGGGTCTCGCAGTGGGGATTGTTGGTTTTTTTTTACTTATTTTAAAGATAATTTTGTTATTTTTGTGCGTCAGAATAATCCATTCGTTGTGGTTGTCAGAAAAGGACAAACAGAGCAGCTGAACAGATGGGGGGGGCGTTGGACGCTCGGACCCTTGGCCCCCTGGGTATTTTATTTGTAGAATTTAAGGTGAACTTGTGTCCAGGACAAAATCCAACACAAATCATCTCTCATTTTTTTTCATGTACTTTTCTTTTTCTTTCCATACTTCTAACTATTAGCTGTCCCTCCAGCAAGTGAACCCAAAAGTATATAATCATGTATAACTTCACACATACTGTCACTTCATTATTTCTAACAAAACCACCATTAACGCAAATAATCCTTTTAGATATTGACACTGATTCGCTAGCAATATAAGGCTAACCACATGATCCTATCAAAACTACAAATAAAATATCGGCAGACCCAGTTTAGGAACAAGTCCTGTTCCCTAAGTCTGTTTTTAAGTTGAATAATAAAAAAATAAGAACAACAGTAATAATGATCAAAGTAACTAAATACAGTACTGTGCTGTACGTCAAGCTAACGAACCACTGAGGCTGTGCAGTATTTTCACGAGCGTCACAAACTAGTGCGTGCATTCGTTATTATGAACCAGGCTTTACGGTGATCCATCTTAAGTAGAGATGCTCCTCAACTTACGATGGGGTTATGTTCCGATGAACCCATCGCAAGTTGAAAATATGTAAGCCGAATATGATATGATAAATAAGTGACTGTAAGATACGTTGTTAAACAGTATGTGATATGTATGTATGTCTGCCTGTATGTATGTATGTCTGCCTGTATGTTTGTATGTATGCATGTATGTATTGTATGTATTTTTGCATGCTTGCAATGGCTACAGAGACTGGAAGTATGGCTGCATAGAAGTCACCATCACCCGGCATGAGCAGAAAGTATTGTATGGCTTATCGATAAGCCTGGGAAAAGATCGAAACTTTGATTGGTCTGATCTATCGCACCACCATAAAGTCGAAATATCGCAAGTCGAATCGCCGTAAAGCAAGGAGCACCTGTACTGGTTTTCAGCAAGTCTGATGTTCTTAATCCAGGGACGACCTGTATTGTACAAAACGATTTAAAAAGTGAGCGCAAATTATGTGGAGCAGTGAATGTACATTTTCATATCATCCTGGGATGGAGGATTGTGAGGCCGTGTCTACAGAGCTCCTTGGAGACTTACTTCTGTTTCCTCTTGGTGTCCGTAGCCAGGAACTGTGAAGCTGACCAAACCGGTGGCCCTCTGGACCCAGCAGGACGTATGCAAGTGGCTGAAAAAGCACTGTCCGCACCAGTATCAGATCTACAGCGACTCCTTCAAGCAGCATGACATCACAGGTAGGCGTGACCCCCGATGCTGCTTCCTTCCCAGCATCCCCTGGCTCTTCTCTGGTAGCTAATGGTTTCCTGCTAGCAGTCCCCCACCCTCAAGGCAATGACTGCCGATTCAGGGATCAATAACAATTTATGCTGTGACCTTTGGGGGCGAGGGAGAGGGGGCTGTCATTTATGGGCACACAGATGACGCACTGCTGGTGATTAATTCGTAGACCAATTAGCATTGATTTATACAGAGTTAAACACTTAATTCAGACCTGCACCCCATCCAGCACGAGTTAACAGCTTCCGATTAGCAAATATGGGGGGCTACCCGCACTGCTTTGCACCAGTCGAATTTTTGTAATGCAGTTTGCAGTGCGATCCGTGGGTCGCAGTGGCAGGAATAGCTCTTTAATGGCACCCTACAGATTCAAATTGATACTGCAGTAATTGCGGCATTTTCATTAATGAGCCGCCGGACAATAAGACAAAAATATATATATACCAGAGTCGCTCCCTGTGCCTGATGCTCGAGATCATTGCCGTCCTTATCCCATTTAGTAATTAGCAAACGTGACATATCAACAGCCGGTGTGTATGTTTCTTTGGAATCTATTTCCTGTTTGCTAATTTAAATGTTGTCGAGTGGGTCACCATGGCGATGTGAAAATGTCACACAAAATTGCGCTGCTTGAGAGAAACGCCGTGCACGAGCCTGAGTAATTAGTCCGTTATCAGCAGGCTTTAATTGCTCGCTGAATATTCCAGCGCCATGGTTGCCGTTAGCAGCACTGAGGGTCCCGTCAGGTTACGAGCAGCTAGATTAGAAGGCGGATGCTCTGGCCAACGTACCGCCCCCCGTGTCAGTCCTCACTCTACCCCAAGTTCATTACTGACTTCAGCAAAAGATACAACCTCCACTTGCCATTAGACTCCATCCTGGAGTGAGTGTGTCCTCCAGACTGAAGTATCTCCTCCTTTGTGGGCCTTTTAATTGGTCCTGGAGGCCGTCTGCTGCTCTATTTAAGGCTGCCCTGATATATAAGCTGATTTATTCCATTCTTTATCCGCCGCGGACGCTTCATGAATGCTGCTTTTAAGCACGACTGCTGTAATTCTGCTATTGTATGCAAATGCATTTCTGCACGTACGTCCTACATTGTGTGCATAGTAATGCTCACGCCATTGTGTGCTCATGCTGCGGAATGGCGCGGCTCCGTTCCGTTTTAGTGAAATCAGATTAAATCGTACCGGGGGGATCTCAGCATACGGTCGTAGGACGCGCGGGTCTTGGCGGATCCTCGCTCTGAATGACTCAGGATTATACAGCCTCTCTCTGTGATCTGGAGAATTCCGCCCGGACCGCAGTGGATTACGGAGACAGAGGGGGGCTGATTTTGTGGGGCCTCCGTTGGCCATCCGGAGGCCAGCCTGGTCTGTTGTGCCGTGTCCTCAGACCATCGCACCATCAGAGTAGTAGTGTTATTTTTTTGTGTGTGTGTAATGCTTGCGAAAGCAGCACTTTAATGAAACAATTGCCGCTCCTGTGTGTCAGCATGAACGGCCTGGCAAGTTGTTTTATAATGGTGAGTCAACTCCATAATAGAAGCCAACTTCATTATATTTTTTTTTATGCGTTCATACTGTGTGTTAAAAATAAGAGGTCAACATCCTGTAAATAGACACACCCATAATATCTAGACAGCGGGAGAGCGTCAAGACAATTTATGCGCGTTTTCTCTCCCATGCGCTACAGCTGATTGATTACAACTTACGCAGCTATTAGAAGAACAAAGTTAAATGAACTTCCAGGGGAAGGATAAATCAGAGCTGGAAGAATGTGCCGGAAACAATGCAAGCCAGGTGTGTTTATGTCGGACGGCGATGATGTATGCTTTTACCGCTGATGCGGTTTGCCATTGCGCCAGGGCTCAGCTGTGATTAACATGGGTGCCGAAAGCGGGCGCGTGAGAACCGGCGCATAGGAAACGGTGATTTGTGTGTCAGGTTGCTGACAAGTTTCAGAGTCGCCAGCTGACAGATAGCATCACGCACAAACGCCGTCCCACGATCCCCTCTGGGGATGAGGTCATTCGGCACAGCTTTTCATTATTAAATTGACTTATTTTATGATTATCTTTGGTTTGTTTGTCTTATGTCAGTTTTCATGCAGTGCCAACAACATTACAAATGAGGTAACCAAGGAGCTCATACACTGTGCACCAAGCCCTGCCTCCACGCATGGATATTGAATAATTTATTGTGGCAGAGTTTTAAATAAAACTCCTGGTTTTCCAGTCCAGCACCAGAGGGGATTGCTGGCATTGGTTCCAGACAATTTCTTCATAATTAGTGCTTTTATTAGTTATGGAATAATAATCTAGGTGTTTAGTCTGCTACAGTATATGATTTACATACAATGCACTGTGAGACTCTAGCACTCCTACAAATGCTGCTCACGTTTAGGGATCCTTGCCAATGTTTGTTTCGGTTTAAGCTGCTTAAGCGTTTATAGCTGGTAATAGTAACCGGCTTTAATTTCCGGTACGTGGTAAGTATTTAAAGATTTGATTAGCCCTGTATTCAAGCTAATTGGGGTTAAGGGCACGTGTAAACAAACTTGAATCTTTTATTAATTCATTTATTTAATTTGAAATTGGATTATATTATAACAGTAATCAGGTATTAATTTAAAAAATGTGTCAATTTGTGTCTTTTGCTGATTTTCTTTTTTTTTTTTTTTAACAAAAATCGAAACTGACAAGATCAGTACACTATTGTGGAATATTGTGGTATTCCAATACTGTAGCCACAGAATCATAATTATAACAATTTTTAACTTGTTTATGGTCTGCACAAATCTTCAGCAGTGTCATGTATTGCTTTTGATTGGCCTGTAAGAGGGAGAAAAACTGCTTAAAATACCTTTTAAAGTGGTTTTCTAATGATCTGAAGACAAAATGTACAAATGCAATTTTACTGTGCCTGTAATGTTCTCTCATAAACTGGGGAGAGGTTTTATAAAACATATCGAACGACTTTTTGCGGCCTAATTCTGACATAGCTTCAGTCATTTAGTTGGCCTTCTTGTTAAAGAATCTGGCTGTCTCTATTTAAACCTCCCATTGTTACCCGTTTTCTAAGATTTCTGGACATCTTGATGCAGTTTTGGAGAAGCTGACATCCCATACAGATGTTTTGGCCGTTCCATGAGGGCTCCGCATTGTTTCCTCGCTCTGAAGCTCCCACAAGCCCAAACTCTGGACAGCTTCTCCTGGATCGTGTTTCTCCAGGCCTCTTGGTATGCCTTGGTGGTCCAACCTCAGGAAACCTTCTGGTCTGTCATTTATTTTTGGTTCACCGATGTTGCCTGTTATTTTCACATTCTCCGTAGAGCTGTCCGAGTTTACTATCAATGCAGGGGTTCATGTAATATATATATATATATCTACCGCCTTTTTTTTTTCAAATCATTTTTGAGAAATGCCTTTTTTTTCATCTGTCTTGCATCGCTGCCATCTGCAGCATCGCAACAGATTTTACACGTTTTGCATTACTGTGCGAGTGGCCGCAAGGCTGAGGAGGACGCCCAGAAATCACAGTCTCACCTCGGTCTGATGGCGAAACGCTCCCCATACTGTAGCTCTGTCCACAGATGGTCTTACTTAAAATGCGCTAAAGCGTGCGTGCATGCTAAGCGCTTCTGTAATAAGATGAAAGCACCTAATCTCTGACGATTGTTAAAACGCGGCAGGTGATTAAGGGATGGCCTAGTAATGTGTGGCTACACATTTAGAGCAGGCATAATCGCTAGATAGGGTTCACAGTCGTAAGCCTTTCAAGCATGAATAGGGCAATGAGATGATTGAAAAAGTCTTCCATCCCAGAATAGCAAGTTAAAATCAACCTAGGGCAGTTGGAGAACGAGTGGAATCCATTCAAAACCTAGAATGATATGTCAAAGTCTAGTTTGTTTATTTAATTTAAAAAAACGCTTGATGGTACAGCATCCAGCCAGTTTTGAAGATCGCCTGCAGCCCGACTAAGATTTTGTTTGAGTAGATAAGACTTGATGTGCTTCCTGTGAGCAGTAACAGTCATTGGCTCGAACCATGAAGATCTTCATAAGCCATGAAGGGCCAAGATGCTATAGTACAATGGTGTCTTGTGTTCCTGTGAATGTGATGTTTGCTGGGACAAAAGGCAGCCAATAAATGGATTATTACATATGTGTAGTGAGGTTATAACTGAGCTGAGTCCCAGCTGAGTCCCAGCTGAGTCCCAGCTGAGTCCCAGCTGAGTCCCAGCTGAGTCCCAGCTGAGTCCCATAGGCTCTGTCTTGCAGCTAGAAGGCCGGGAACAAGAAGGATGGATTTATATGAATTGCCCTCCATAAGGGTATCAGTTGTAACTGGTGTAAATCAGGTGACTCGTGTGCTGACTCCATTAACGTCATTGGTGGGTCGGCCCCAGACAGTTTCCCATCATGCTCTGCTCCTGGGCTGCTCCTGCCGTCACTGCGTGCCCGATTCTAATGCGGCTTCTACATATGGATGGGCGGAAAGGCGAAACGGATGCATTCAGGTGGACCGGAGCGCTTGGTTATTTGCCAAGCGCCCGTTTCTCTCTTCGGCGGCGGGATCGATGGCGTGTCCGTCAGCAAAACAATTTCCCATCAAGTCGAGAAAGCTCTCCATTTAATGATTGTGTGTGTTTTTTTTTTTCCTTCACTCGGTGACTTAAAAACGCGGTCGATATGGCCATGTGGAGAGTGCAGTCCCCGGGCCTGATCGATGGCCCCGCGGGTGTCGGCGAGTCTCCTTGGTGTCGCAAGCTGCCGGCTTTGCCCCGGGGAAGCGGTGAGGAACTGTCATCGGAGTCCAGCCGATGCTGTACCCCCTATTATACGTGTGAACGTGTTTCATTTATAATCTTACACCTCTATTCGTGGAGGCTGCTGAGTCCCATAGGAGTAATCTTGGGCAACCGAAGCCCCCACCCTTCCCACCACGTCCCTCCACCTTGTGGACAAATGCGTAATTAGCATTGCCTCGTGGGCGAGGGAGGGGGATCCCTAGGGTGAGGCTGGCACATTCAGACGGGCGCATTAAGCCCCGCGCATTCATCAGCAAGCCGGCTGACTGCGCCGGGGCGAGACCCTGAAAAGCTGGAGATTAATATGTGGAGAGTTCCAGAAGGCTGCAGTCCTGTTCTGTCGGCCATTAATCTCTCGGCTGTTTGGCAAGCGCGCCTGCGGCGACGGCCGAGGCATTAATCTCACTGCGGTGAGTCTCGATGCCGCTGTCAGACTGTGCGGGTACGTGTGCACATGTGTGTGAGAGAGTGGCAGCAGGAGGACTCTCTGTGTGACGTGCAAACTCACAAACTCGCGCGCTAATGCATAGCCATGTGTGGCCTCCGCCCTAAACACCTCCTGAATCGAAAGTCATCAAGCAGTTTATTTCATAATAACCTGAAGGGTGAAATGGGGAATCAGCAGATTCTGTCTCGGGGTTCAGTTAAAAACTCAGTTAATAGAGCTGTTTCATTCATTCAAGTGGGGAAACTGGGTATCTTTTACATCCATCTTGAGAGGGACCGACACACCAGGAGATACAGATGAGGGTTAGTTTTGGGGGCGTAGCACAGGATCAGCCAGTGTCTAATGCCCTGGAGCCGTTGGGATTAACTCATCTGGTTATAGGATTCAAGCCCACAACCTTACACACATTGGCATAGATGCCTAACCCACGAGGGTACGTACTGCCGTAAAAACCAAAACATTTCTCCTCGTTTAAGAATTTCACCTGAGAGGCAGATTTGATGTCCTCCACACCATCGAGAACAAAGACGCGGTAAAATAGCAAGAATAAAAACTCATTGCACTGACTGGCAGAGTCCCTTCACTGTAGATGTTATTTTCGCTAACAAGCTGTTACTGAAACAGTATGTGAGTGTTTGATGAAAGCACGGGCGCCTCGATCTCGTGTTTTTGATAAATAAACAGAAATATTTAGAATTGGTAAAATGATGTCTGGAAAGGAATGCTAATTTGTCAGAACTAAACCGATAACAACTCAGAAAAGAAATTCTAAGCTTTTTTAGAACAATCTTATTTGTGTGCATTTCGAACCCGGACTCCCCTTTTATACGCAGAAGGTTTTTTATTAAGAATCCGTATAAACATACTGGGTGCCGGGCTTCCGCAATAACCCGGAGAGGATAAGATCGCGTGCCTTTTGAATAGAGGCTGAAAGTCAAAGCTAGGAACAGCTTGCATTTTAATCAGCCCGCCGACTGAATTCGCCCAGCCTGACGACGGGCCCGCGAACATCCACATGTCCCAGAATTCCCACTTTTACACTTTACAGTGAAAAAGTGTGGCTGCTTTTACAGCATTTCATCTGTGCCAGCCGTTCTTATGTTCTGAACCGTGAATCACAGATTAAAAATAGGGAGGGGGGGGGGGGGGATGATCGATAGAGTTAAAATTTAAAAAAAAACGACAACAAGAAAAACAACTGCACCTTGTGAGTGATTATTGTGGTACTGAGTAATTAGCGAATATTTTTATGGCGGTATTGAACTAGCAGGGAGGTCATGATACTGACTGGCTTAAGCAGCCCTGTGTCAGGGGGCCACAGGCCATCGCGCTAATGGGGGGGGGGGGGGGGCAGTCACGAGGCTCCTGTCGGTCCCCAGGGACTTTAACCTTCAGCAAAAGCACTTAACCTGAATTGCCTCGGTTCACATTCGGCTGTATAACCCGACGGAGTGTTAAAAACATAACCTGTTTACGTCACTTTGAATAAGAGTCTCCTGTGTGTGTTTAGCGGTTATGGGGGGGCTGCTGTGCATGGTTTTTAATTAGATCCTCCCCCTCCCCCAAATCGCGTAGTTTGAGTCTCTTTCTCTTGCAGTCTGAAGGATCCAGTAAACTCTACATTTTCCACAAGGGCTTCCGCTTTCAAAGAGGTTTGGACTCACTTAAGTAAATAGTATGCTGGTCATATACATAAATGTATCTGTATGGAAAGTTAAAAACTGAGGTAAAGACTGGTATAAGTAGTTCTTTAGTTGTCATTTGTTTCAGTCGCCGAGGGTGTTATTTTGGTGCTGAAACGCAGCGAGGCCCCCAGAGTCGACCCTGGAAGCCCCGTGGGCAGTGGGGTTTGTGGGGGGGTTGGGGAGCACTGATAAAGTGAATTTGCATTTAACATCCCTGGCTATTTAAAAATGGCCTGTCTTTAGGGGAAGGGTCAGGTGACCGCGATTAACTGTGATAATTCGGGTCACAGCCCCCACCCCTGATGCAGACGCATTGCGGTGTCGCTTTAGGTCCGTGCTCAGCGAGCTTGCCGTCCACTGCCCTGCCCCGTGACTGTCAGCTGCCTTTTTCTGTGGGTAGATGCAGGTTTGTAATTAATCGTGGTTTTAACCACATTTCAGAAAGTCCAGACTCACCTGTTCACGGTGACGTATCCGGTGATTTGAATTTAACTTGGCCTTATTCCTGGAGGCTTCAAAAACCCCCCTCAGCTGTGTAAACACGACGAATGCCGCGTCTACGGGGCTCTGGTGACACTGAGAAAGTGCACACTGCCTCCGCTGTGAATTACGACGCCGGGTGAACCTTGGGCCGGCATCGCGGCGGCTCAGGGAGCCGGGAGAGCAACACGGTCGGCGGGCAGGACTGTAAATGAATTGCCAGCCTGCCCGCCTTTGCTGAGCCCTCTGTCTTGCCGTGGAAGAGCTGGTGGCAATGCATCCGTCTTAGCGGGAGAGCAGCCGCCCCTCCCCCCCAGAGCCAATGCGCAAGCTCCCCGGCTCTCTTTATTAATCACAGCTTGGAGAATCAATGACTCAGAACAGTGTCGAACCCGCGCCCCTGGCCCCCGGACACGGGTCAGCTAGTCACCTGAGCCCACACGGTGCTGCTCATTGGCTGGAACTCTGCTGGATCTCTCAAGCAGACAGCAGCATCTTAGGTCCCAGGAATGGAAATATTACCCATACACAACTTTCTATCCGTCCGTCCATCCGTCCATCTGTCCATCCATCCATCCATCCATCTTCCAACCTCTTATCCTGATTATGGTGATAGGTTAGCATGGGGTCTGTCCTATAGGTAGTACAGGGCACAACATTGAGGAATATTATTCATGCATGAAGTAATAGCAATATTGTACACATACAGTAAAAAGTAACCACTTTGCTGGAATCAGCCTGTGCCATATTGCAAATCCCAGGGTAAATAATTGACTGGCCAGCAGACAGTGTCCTTAGATGTCCGTGACGTGACTGGCTTGTTTGGATTTAAAGCTGATTGTGTTTCGTTATGCCCTTGAAGTGTCTTATTGACGTCTGTAAGTCAGGTGTTTGTGCGTGGGGGACAATCTCGGTCTATACACATGGCTGTCACACAGATTTAGTCTATGATAAAGTGTCAGCACATCACTATTGATTGGCGTCCTCCTGCTATCACCTTAGTTTCTTGGCTGGGTCGTTCAGGTAAGACCCTGTATGCTTAATGAGGGGAAACCATACCTTCATCCGGGGAGTCGGCAGATGCTAGGGTGGGAAGATCAGAGCATTTCTCTGGGCACTGGCCAGTCCGGCGATTTGCAGAGAGCTGGAAAGTGTGGAAGGTGCCCCTTCTGTCCCTAATGTATCTGTAGATGACGGGGGGCGGGGGAGGGACCATTATCTTTCAGACGGTGTTCAGCTGAGTGAGGGAAGGGGGGGGCCGTTCTGGTCGATAACAGTGAAGGAGTAGCAGGGTCTCGGCCCCCGGGGAGCACTTAGAAGTACGTGGCAGGCAGGGTCTACCCCGGAGGGGGGGGGCGGGGGTGTCAGCACTCTGGAGCAATACTGGGGTGCTGCACCAGCTGAGTAAACTGCCAGTGATAGAGGGGTTGTCTGAAAATTCAAAGTTAACATTCCCAAATGTACTTATGTGAGACGGGTGGGGGGCACCATCTGTCCGGAGGGGCAGGTGACTGCAGTTGTTCATATTGGTTTGTTCCACCTCTCCCACACTCTCAGCGTTTGTTTACCACCGACTGTCATATCTCTGTTCACAGCCAGACTACCGTACCTACGCTGATTTGTGGTTGTTGTTGTGCAGTTCCTCCCTTTACTCCTGTATCCCTCATTTAAGAAGAAAATGTCTTTGGGCTGTTATGCCTTTTAAAAGGCATGACGAACAAACCTGTAGTTTTCTTGTCATGTCAATGCCCTGCAGAGAAGATTGATGGGAAAGGTCTTTGTGGGCAGCCTCCAAATCCCAGCATGCAGTGTGACGTAGGCTTTTCTGAGCAGCCTCCAAATCCCAGCATGCAGTGTGACGTAGGCTTTTCTGGGCAGCCTCCAAATCCCAGCATGCAGTGTGACGTGGCATGGTGGGCTCGAGGCTGGGTGCCGTTCCTTATGATAACGTGTGGTTACAAATGATAAAAGCAGCAGTGAAAATTATGGGAGTCATATGAAGATGGGGGTGAAATATTTAGGGGTTTATGCGGTATTGTTATTGTATTTGTGATTGTATTTGTGATTGTATTTGTGATTGTATTTGTAAATGTATTTGTGTTGAGAAGCTCTCCTGCCTGCTGAGGGCTTCTCAGCTGAGAAGCGGTGCTCCCCGCTGGAGGAGCAGTGTGGGTGTGTTGACGGTCTTTGTCGAGCCTGTAAATATGTTCCCCCCCTCCCCCTGTGTCGTGTTCTGCAGGCCGGGCTCTCATGCGCCTGACAGATAAGAAGCTAGAGCGCATGGGCATCATCCAGGAGGGCCAGCGCCAGTGCATCCTGCAGCAGGTGCTGCAGCTGCGCGTGCGGGAGGAGGTGCGCAACCTTCAGCTTCTCACGCAAGGTACCTGTCCGCCTCTCATCTGCCCCCTCCCCCTCATTCCCGCCAGCCCTCCGTCACACTGCC
Source organism: Paramormyrops kingsleyae (assembly GCF_048594095.1). Lineage (NCBI taxonomy): Eukaryota > Metazoa > Chordata > Actinopteri > Osteoglossiformes > Mormyridae > Paramormyrops > Paramormyrops kingsleyae. The sequence continues at coordinate 16,297,186 of NC_132819.1, forward strand.
CCCAGAAAGCGGAGGTAAGAGCTCGCCGTCTCCCTGACGACGGAGCGCGGCTTCACTAGCCATCTGCGGGAGGTACAGTGGCTTTACACCAGGAAGGTGAGAGTTTTGCTGGTACTCCTTAGGTGCAGAGTGAGTCGGGGGGCTGTTGAGGGGGAGCTGTGGTTACCTGGCAGGAAAACGCCGATATCGAGCAGCGTTTAAGCACCACGATGAAGCCACATGGGCAGCCTTTAAGCTCTAAGGTAGAGTGCGGTCTGACAGAATGATTCCACTCCATGGTTCTGTTACCAAAAAGTCACACATCCTGTGAAGACATAAGAGCCTTCGCATTTTCCACACCGTGTGTATAACCACTTATAAAGGATTACCGGCGGTTTCGTCTTGTACGTGCATTTGCTGCTTTGACCGTTTTATGAATGCGAACACATCCTGGGTGTCTTCATTTTTAAAACGTTCAGCTGCTCTGGAACGAAGTCCATGAGTGAAACAGATGGCGATGCTGAAGGATCTGTCAGCCGTCCATGTTTTTGCTTGTGAAAGACATTCGAATGTAATCCGTCTGTCTCCCAGCCGCTTTTCCTGGAGCCTGTCCCTGGCAGCACGGGCCACGAGGCAGGGGCACACCCTGGACGGGATGCCAGTCCTTCGCAGGGCACACACACACACACACACACACACACTATAGAGATTCCAGTTCGGCTAGCTGTGTGTCCTTGGACCCATACAATGAGGAGAGAATTTGCAGACTCTGCAGACATGGAGCCGGGGTGGGATTTGAACCCACAACCATGGAGAACAGCCATGCAGCTTGGCCATCCAAACTCCCAAATCCAAACGTAGGAGTAATAAAACACACGTCAAGGAAGGCTTGGGCAGGGGGGCAGGCTAGGAGCTTCCCCAGCTAATTCAGTATGCAAACAATACAGGCATGTTTTATTAAAGCAGCCTGCTATTGTTGCACAAGGCCCCTGTCCTAATTGCTTATCGATCGCACCGCAAACATGCGTCCGGAACCAGCATTAATCAGCCGCGCGGAGCGGACCGTCCATTCCAGCCGCGGCATGGTTTCCTAGCACGGCGGTAATTTATTCTCCGGGGTGAAGTGGATTGGGAGGGAGCAGGGATCCGAGCCCGATCGGAACCTGGACTAGGACTGGTATCGGGACTGGAGCGAGCCTGCCAAAGTCGCTGCTGCGGTTCGCTAGAGCAGACGCTTACCTGGGGAGGGACGAAGGAAACCGCACATTTCCTATGTGGTTCTCGTGAAAATGAAAAATGTTCTCTAAATGAGTTTTACTGTTGAACTTAAATGGATTTCATTTGCATGCTTTTTACTCATTTGATTTCTAACCAAATTCAGCAATAATGATGAAGTTAAATGAAGTCTAATAACAAAATTATATATAATGATGAATATTATTTTGACACTTGTCTATAAAGGGGCTTTAAACGTGGCCTCCTTGGTCACCTGGGGGTGCTCATCTTAACGAGGCTGTCAGGTGGTAGATAAGTAGGCTTCTCCTAGATAAGTTGGCTGTACAATTTTCATCGCATACTAAGAGCAATGAGAATTGGGTTATGTTGATTGGGATATTTTATCATTTTTGGAGTTTTATCGTTTTTAAAGCCAATGCAGTCTACCTGAATTAAATAAGCTATTTGATTTAATTTACTTTAAATTCTTCATTGATTTAGTGTGATGCGAGCTCACAAAATAACAATTAGTCCTTGTATTCCCCAATGTTTCCACTAAATACCTGGCAACCCAAAATTTGTTTTTTAATAAGCCGAATAATTAGCAACCCAGAACAATTTGTGGGGTATTGTTGTTGTGGAAAAAAATCCATTAGTCAGAAACATCAGTGCTGCTTTTTAGCACAGCAGAATAAAACACTTTAATGTGTATAAGATGCCCAAGCGACAGAAGATCGAGGCGGGGTTGTACGTGAGGGATTTTTTTTTTACCTTGGCTTAATTTGTTTGATGGTTGATTTATACATTTTTACACTTTAAATGTAAATATGACATTGTCCCCCAGCTGCCTGTAACTTTAATGAAATGGAGAATGCAGCGATTGTGGGAAAATTGCGTTGTTTTTATTGGCAGACAGACACAGCGTGCTCACCTGCCTATCCAGATTTGCCATGGTTTATTGTGGCTAGGTGCATGGTGAGCGCACGTGTCTAATTGCAGGTCAGCGCGCGGCGAGGGGGGGGGGGGGGGGTAAACGCATCGTTTGCGAGTCCCGGCACGTACAGTGCTGCCTTTGTTCAATATTTACACGGCTTTGCTTAAAATTAATTTCTATCCTTGGGGGGTCATCCTTGTCCTGGACTCTCTGTAATTGATTCAGATACACCCCCATCCTCCACCTCTGTGCTACAGCACCGCCGTTCCCCCTCTCTGCAAGGCTGGACTGTAATGAGCTCCCTCGGGGACCTGAAACAGCCTCCGTGCAGGATTGTGAACCCCCCACCCATGCCAGCCCGGGGGCGTCCCGTTACCCAGCAGCCCTCTCGTAAAGCTACCTGGCTTCAACCCGTTTTTCAAAAAGAATTCGCTTGATGTTGCTCAGTTTTCCCCAGGAGAATGACTCTCCTGCACTGACTAGAAGCACGAATCTCTGCTTTTTAGGAGATATAAGAACCTCGGTTCACCCCGGCGTGCGGGACATAAAGGCGATTAACAAAAGCGGGGAAAGACACATACTGACTGCAGGAAAGACGGCGGAGGGGCCGCAGCGGGGGGAGGGCAGCCGGATACGTGGGCAGCAGTGTCACTAACGGGGCACTGGGCCCTCGGCCACTGAGGCGCTATTTTTAGGTGGTTAAGACACCTCCGAACTCCCAGCAGAGGCTGAAGGCTTTCCGCAACCTCAGAAGCATCGCATTCTATTAATTAGCTGCACACTTACGCTCTTTTTTTCCCCCCACACTCCTTTCTGCATCCCTAAGTCGCAGCAGGGTTGGGGTTTTGAGTTGAGGGAGATTAACTCCTCCTTAATTAACGTGAGTTGCTGCGCAGTGGGCCGGTTGTATGTACGGTTAAATACGTACAATTAAGGTGACTGAAGTCAGCCTCTCTGCAATGTTTGACGCAGAGACGTCGCTGTCCCTGACCTCATACCTAAGTACTGCCTTTGGGATTTAATGGCCGTTCACTACACAAGGGTCACATCACTGATCTACGTCGGTCCAATCAGACGGCTCTCTGGGAAGTCATTTAAAGACTGCTATTGCCAAATTTAATCTTTCCTTCTCTGCCGCTTTTTTATTAACCCCGAAGAGACCAGGGCACCCATAAATGTCCACCTCACGAGCCGCCAGAGCTCCCAGCGATGTGGACCTGGATCTTAGCACCTTCTGCCGCGGTTGCCATGGCCACGTTCATATACCCGAAATAAGAGGTGCACGGAGAAACCAGCTTTGGCGAGAAACTGCTGCCTATATCCATTCGTGGAAATTCCAGCATATGGTGAAATGTATTAAAGAAATGTATGAAAGAAACAACAGCTTAAATCAATCATTATATGAAGAGTAATATAGCTGTCTAGCGTATATACCCAGGGGTAGAAGCTAATATCCATTCATTTAAAAACCATTTCCTTTTATAAATGAGAACTGGCAGGGTGTTTGAGGGCAATGACAGAGAGCTACAGTGTCGCTATCTCACGGAATGGCCTTGATCAGCCTATACGTCGCTTGTTTAAAATGGCTACTTCCTGCCCGATTTCTGCACGCGCAGCCTTTACTGAAGGAGAGAGCGGCAGCTAAAACCGTATCCATCCTTCACATCAGCGTCAGTCCCCATTGCGGGGTCACGCTTTGCTTGATGCCGCTGTCACGACGCGCGACGCCATCAGAGCGGGTGACAAAATGACATAGTGCATATGTCGTGTTCAGCACTGAAAACAGCCGTCCCAGTGTTCATGATGGGATTGTAAGTGTTGTACTGTATTGTAATCACTATCTGTGACATTCTGCCAGAATAGCTGCTTAAATTCACCTTCTTTTTTGGAATTTCACTATTCCTGTCAGGAAAGTAAATCCAACTGTCCTTTCATAGTTCAGAGTTGCAGAGTTAACTCGCCGTGTTTCGGTAAGGATCGAAATCAACAAACCATCTTTAAGCTAGTTGGTTTTGTGGTTGATCGCTCTGAATATTCGTAATTTACATATTTATCCCAAACTTTTAATACTTGTATAGACCACATTAAAAGTAACAACGCTTTTTATTTTATCATACCGTGTTAATCTTCATGTTGTGTATGAAATGATTTCCAAACTGCTTAAGCATGCAAACTGACAGTAGATCCTCTAATGAAATATTGCAGATTTTTAGACCAGGATGTCATTGTGCGAACGTCTCACATTAGCAGCGAGGCTGAAGCCATTCGTTGCTTTAGGTGAAAATGCTAACAGCTTTATCTGTGTGAAAGTCTCATGAAGACGGGAGAGAAAGTGCTCAATGACGGGAAGCATTTGCATCTGCATTAGTTCACAAATCTCATTTTTACAGCGTGGATTTTATATTGAAAAATACACTGAGGGCAATTCATGTTTGAAATGTCCTTGTTCTCTTCTGAAATACTGCTGTGTGAGGTTAAATGTCACCCTTTTTTTCATAACTGACTTTGGATCTACCGAGTCACCCATAAATGTTTATGAGGAACAATTTAATGTTATTTATCACACTGGCGTTTCCTTTAGCCCGTTTTAATAGCTGCTCTGTATTCATGCTCTTGTTCACATCGCTTGCATTACTGCACCTTTTGTATCATTTTGGGGGTGGGGGTGGGGAGGTGTGGGTAGGTCGCTCCAGATAAATGTGTTTACGAGAAAAAGAAATAATACAGTATAACAGAAGTCACCCCCCAGTGTCTTCAGGGATTGGCCAAGCGTTTGGGTCAACAGGAAGTCAGGTTTTCTGGTTGTTTTTTTCCCTTTATTATTTATTCATTTTTTGCGAGGTCACTGAAAGCAACACCTGTTTCAGTTTGGTTCAATTCGGATCCAGTGTGCTGCTTGGGCTGCTTTGGGTACCGTGTGGTATGTGGCAGCCTATCACAGGTCATGGGTCACGTGTACGTTGGCAAGGTCACGTCACCTCAGGTCGAGCGTCTTTCCCAAAAGCCTCACTCACTTTTGGAGAGAATGGCACAAAGTTCTTCTTTCAAATGTTCGTCCGAAATGTAACAAAGCTTGCTTATTTTTGCAAAATGCCGGTCCATAGAATACCAGTCCATCATTGGCCAGACACGCACTCACACAGTAAGTGCAACGTAGAGACATCCATCCACAAAATGTTGGTAGCTTTCAGGTGGAAACCTGCACAAACACTTGGCTAACATGCAAACTACATGCACGCAGCCAGAGGCGAGATTAGAACCCCAGACCCAGCCTCTGTGAGGCTTTTGAGGTGCCCTTTATAAGGTGCTCAGCATGACGAATATGTTTTGCGGCTGAGAAACTGTTTTGGAACCATTCATCCTAGACTGCAGGTTAATCAGTCATTCTGTGATGTTTGGGGAAATAAAACTTGATTATATCTTTAAATTGGCATCTTGCTCTTTTAATCTTTAAATGCATAACTTTTGGTGAGAAATAATGAATTACAAGGAACTTTCTAGCGAGACTGCCAGTGCAGGTGAAAGTGTGCACTGTGTCCTGAATGTACAATTCACAGCTGGATTAATGCTGTCTTCCATTTGAATTCCTAACTTGGAATTTCACAGTTCCTAGTTGGAAATTTCAACTGGAACGCCCCCTGAAGTCAGAATTCCTACTCGGAGGGTCAGAGGAATCTACACAACCTCTATCTGTGGATGTATTGCTGTGGTGTTTTATGTGCAAAATACCACATAATGCACTGTTAACAACTGATATTGCTAACCATGGCTAACCGGGCTAGAACTGGGTCCTGATTCAGAAAGCAGGATGTTCTGGTTAGCCGGACAATTTGCTGGAGTTAAAGTAGTCTGGGCTACATGTAAGTGAACAAAGATAAAGGGCATTTAATCTGGGGTAATTTAAATCTGACAAGTTATCCCGCTAAACAAGAAATATTCCTATTTGAAACAGGTCCCTGGTATTAGTAAATGGCTTTGTGACTTGCTGTACTGGAACACGGCTAACTTGGGTGTGACGTCATTCCCAACTCTGACTTCCGACCTCCAAAGTAAATGGACACGCAGCGTGAGTGGGGGTGTGTGCGGAGTGGGGGTGTGTAGGGTCAGATGATCATGTGACTGGATTGGCTGACAGTCAGGTGGCTTAATTTAGCGAGTTAGAGATGGCTGATAGCGAGTTAGCTGAAGGCCAATCAGATCATTCAAACTTTATGGAAAGTGTGAGTGTCGTGTGGATTATGTTTATATTACGTTGTGGGGACCAATTGTCCACACAATGTGATATAATCCTGTTTTTTTTACGTTGTAGGAACCATTTTTTTGGTCTCTGCAAGGGATTTTTTTTTTAATGAAAATCTGTGACTGCAATCAAAAAACTAAAAATGCCAAAAGTCTCATATTTTGTTTTGGTTACTTGTGGTTAAGGTTAGGGCTGGGTAGGGGTTAAGGTTGTCATTGTTGGGATTAGGGTTTTTCCCATGGAAATGAATGGACGGTCCCCACAAAGAGAGAGAGAGTGTGTGTGTGTGTGTGTGTGTGTGTGTGTGTGTGTGTTTTACAAACTGTTTTTCTTTCCCCTTGAAGTGCTGATTTGTGTGCCAGCCTAGTTTAACTCAGAATATTTTGTTTTCCCACTTCATTTACAGTACAGCTTACGTTCCCGCATACCGCGTAGATCTGTTTGACTCAAACTCATCCTACATAAATTCTTACAGTAATCTTACAGGAGAGGTAACTATTTCCTAATTGCCAGTCCTCTTTGTTTTCTTGATTGCAGCATTATTGTAATTTGAGGGCGGTTCTCCAGATGTCCAGCTGTCGCTCCTGATCGGAACGAGCCTTCATCAGCCCGGCTCGCGTCTTTCCTGCCAGCCGCTCTCAGAGATTTCTCCTGGCTTTGGGGGAAGCTGATGCTCCCCTCTTGATTAGAAGGGGTTTCATCTTCAAAAGGCTTCCCTTCGCGCGTTCAGGACGGCGGGAGCAGCAGCGTGGAGCGTTTAGCTCAGCTTAATGTGTGGTAATTGGCTCGTGTCACAAGGGCCTCTCTCGCTGAAGCTCTTTTGGGACTGGGGCCCCGAGACTTAGCCCCGCCTGACCCAGGGCCCCGCCCCAGCTCCAAAGATTAGAAAAGACTGGGGCGTGGGTGTCTGATCAAAAAGATAATTGCGTCGTCCTTGTAGAAATTTGCTGCATTGCTCTGGAATCTCCTGTCCCGTGTGGCCCGCTGTGTCTGTTTGATGCTTTTCCCGCTGGACTGGGTGAGCACACACTCCCAGGTGCAAGGAAATATCCTCTGAAGCCTGCTGTGCTTCCAGACGCCATCGGCGTGTCTGCTGCCCTGTGTTTAGCTTGCACGTACGTCATTATTACCTTTGCCCATTTCGTCTGTAACTCAGGGATACATTTATGCTCTATTATACCTGTTCATTTAGCGCGTCATTCACCAGCAAACAATCTGCCATTTAAAGCGCTTTGGCATTTCCGTTCTTTTCCACATCGTAATTATTAACTGTTATGAAAATACCAAAGGGATTTATTGTACAGTGAAAGCTCTCCTGGGATATTCTGCAGGTAATAAAGTGAATGGTTTTATATTTGTTTTGTAAGGGATTTGTAATGCAGGAGGATCATGTTTGATCCGCCACCCTACAGTCTCAGGCCTGCGCCAACGCGGGTGATGTTCGTGTGGGCACGCTTTGTGCACCAGGCACATGTGCAGGAGGTGTGTGGGCACCCACACAAAGCTTTAATTACATTAATTGTATTGTAGAAACTATTGTTCTCTTAAGATATGGCAGGCTGACAGAGGAAAAAGCAGTAACTCCCAGCAGGTGTAGTCAGGAAAGGGGTCTTCCTGTCTGTGATGTCATTGGCCGGAAGTCGAAGGTAACCTCTCCATTCAGCCTGGGGTCTTTTCTCTACGCGAATCCCAGTGTTTCGCGCGGATGACCAAGCACCAATCAGAGGACTCGACCCTAACCACGATAGGCGTGCAGCAACCTCGCGAAGCCGAGAGCCGGAATACCCTGGCCGATTAATCCCCACTTCATATTTGCGAATGGGCGCAGCCGGTTCTCAGATATAAACCAGAGCCGAGCTCGGCGTCATGAAACCAAAGCCACAGCTCAGCCCAGATGGCTGTTTTGTGTTTGTGAAACAGCAAAAAGTGAAAGGGAAAACAAAAATATTGGGATTTTAGATACCTATCTCTCTACCCTACAGAGAAACATATTGTTCGTATTTAGAAATAAATAAAACATCTTTCAAAATCTGCCCATCAATCTTCTAGCTGTTTATCTTGGACACAGGGATATTTCAAAATGCATTTAGGAATTTGATTTATTTTTGAATGAGACAGGTGCTGTTTCAGTGTTTTGTTTTTTTGAACACCAGGCCCCAGACTACTACTGTAGGATATGTTTGAAGTTATTTCTGAACCTTGCGATGCTGTGAATTAATGGACAGGAGAACATGTTAAACATTAACTTTAGTCGAAAACAAACAGGCCAGTTAGTGCCCTTCGACAGGCTGAAATGTGACAGGTATTGTGGTGTACATTGTTTAGTTTCATGCAGCAATAAGATTAATGATAAGCGGTATAAGTGGCAGCTTGCTGCTGGAGCTCTTCAGTGAGATGTTACTGTAATATGAGCCTGACAGCCTGAAAGCATGGCGTGCTCTCCATCTGCCCCGGTAACTGCCCTACCCTCGCTGTGGCCCAAATCCTGCTCTTTCCTTAATTTGTCTGCAGCTGATATTAGGAAGCAAGCCCGTTTCCAACTTAGCTCAAACCCCTGCATTATTTGCAATTATATGTGCTGAATTTGCCAGACGTGCATCTGATTTTGCATGAAATCAGCTTGCGAATTTGCTCTGATTTAACGTGTATATTGATAAGTTGAGAGGCAGAACAGTGGTTAGCATTGTTACCACACTCCTCTGGGGCCAGGGTTCAAGTCCCCGCCAGGGTTCCGTGTGTTCAGTTTGCATGTTCTCCTCGTGTTATTTCCTGCAGGTACTCCAGTTTCCCCCTGCAGTCCATGCTGAGGCTCATTGGAGTTACCAAATTGCCTGCATGAATGGTGTGTATGAGTATGTCCTGTATTGGGTTGGGACCCCATCCTGGGTCCCCATCCAGTCCCCCCGCAACCCTAAATAGGACAAGCAGCTACAGAAAATGAATGGATGGATGGATTGATAAGTTGTTAAAATAGGCATGTATAATTAACTTATACATTTTTTTCACTGAATGCTCCACATAAAGTATGTGGATGTGTGAAATTTGTAGACCTGAATTTTGCAGTCAGTTGTATTTACACTTAAAACGTTAAACTAGAAGCTGATCGCTTTTGGAAACCAGTACAGTTTAATTAATGTAGCCTGACATTCATATTGATTTTTTGGGCCTTGCATAAAATTTACGGAGCCAAAAAAGAGACATGACCATTAACCCAAAGAAATGGACTTTAAAAGCCTGTGTTATTTCATATAAAATGCCATTTTTCATGTTTACTATATGGTGCTCCATTTAATAACTTAAATATTTACAGGTAACCTATAACACAGAGCTCTGTTCGGTGAGAACATTTAGTCGATAAATAGACTAAAGGAAAAATGAGCAGCAAAGAGAAGTTTTGCCTGGAGTTTGGGACGTATCATTAAATAATGATCAGGATTCTGCATTCTTTTAATCAAGTTAATACAATCTGGCACCCTTGTGGTGAGTGTAATAATTAATAACGCAGTAACTTACATCAAGAACAGAGACACAATGGATTTGTGGGGGCAGCCAGCTTCACAGAGTTTTAATGCTGATTTTAATTAATTATAAATATTTACGTGTGACTCTTGCCTGCAGGTTCAAATATAAATGAGGGTGTTTTTTGTAACTGGTTGATGTTCCAATCCCCCCGCGTGCGTGAATCGCCCCTAGCATAGTTTGCCCTCTATTAAATATTTACTTTCTGATGAAGACTAGTTATTACACCCCAGGGCAGCCTTAATCATGGTAACTTTAATGTTGATTGTAACATTGTCAGGTGATTAAAGGTAGGTCCCTGAAAGATCTTTCAGCCGTATCGCGCGATTGATCGACCCCGGCTTTTGATACCGAAGTCGACGGCACCTCCTCTCCGCAGTTCGCGCCGTCCGCGATCTCGCCGCACGCTTTTAAATGTAATTACGGCATTTAATTATCTTTCGTCTGCGGCTTGACACATTTCACATAATAACCTAGATGGCGGGCGCCCCCCCACGCCCTATAAAACTTTTATGCTCCCGCTTCGAGCTGAGTTATTTGTCCAATATGCGTGAGCATTTCAGATGGGGGGGGTCTGTTTGAGTGCTGAACTTGGTCCTGGCTGTCGCAGTACGCCTCAAAAAAAGAGCGAAGGACCAAAGCCAAACGCGCTGGCTATCATATAGAGCCGCGCGCTTTCAAAGGGGGCACAGTGCCGAGCTGGTAACTATGGTTCAGCGTGAAACCTATTTCGGGGTTTTTTCGCTCGAAGTTATAATGACGCTCGCTGGCAATAGCCGTTGTTTCCAAAAGTATCTTCTTTGTCGAGTGCAACTGAGGAGGTTCAGCAGATGGGTGAAGGTCCTTCTCATGCTGTAATTGGGCCCAGAAGACTGTAGCTTATGCATTAATGGTCTCCAGCCTGGAAAGAACCTCTGTAGCTCACAGCGCTGCATTTAAAAAGGCCAGAGCGGCTTTTTGAAGACAGTTTCACGCATCCAAAGCGCCGTCCCGCCTGTATGCTACGGCAGCTTTAAATATAAAGCCAACTTGTTAGATGTTTTTGAGCGTGTGTGGATATGGGTTAACTGCAAACTTTGAGCTTATATCTGAAACGTGTAGCATTGCCTGATGTATGAATATGTAAGTAATGTTAGCAGATGTGTGAGTATGTGAAACAGGGATTGGGGGGGGGTTTAGACTAACCTGCTAGTTTGGATGATCTGTTGGAGCCTCAGTGACTAGCATGTTGGCCTCACACCATCAGGATAGGGGATCAAATCCCGCCCCTAGCAGGCCCTGTGTGCGTATCACCCAGGACTGGGGTGATGTTGGTACTCTGGTTCTGATGAATGAAGTGAATGAATTCAGGGAGTGACACCCCTCCACCCCTTACTTGACTGTTCATTGTGACCGCCCCTCCCCCATCCTCTACCTTTTATGCGAAGAAATGTTTAATTTTCTTTGATATAAACTAATTTTCAGCCAGTTTCCATTATCAGCCTCTCGACCCTAATAACGTATACAGACGTAGCAAGCTGGTTAAGTGCCCTTTAAGATCGATATTCACAGATCGCTTCCTCGCAGCCCATCAAAGTGCTTTAAATGTGGCCATTGATGTCTGCAGAGCATTACGCGGAGATGTCGGTTCCTGTCGAAATTAGATATGTCTGTCTGTAAATCCCAGCCCATCTTTGCTGTGTTCGCCTTCCCTCTACATGTACCTGTCCCTACAGGAATGCTATTCGCGCTCTGATACACTCGCTGGTTATTAAAAAAATAAATAAAAATAAAACGCTCAAAATTTGGCGCTTCACATAATGATTGTATTTGTGCTGATAATTAATGATTCTGGTTATTACTGAAATTGTTGGTTAAACAAGAAATGAAACAACCATACAGCGTCGTAGAAATTTTCTTTGAAATTACGACCAGGCTCCAGTGTGCAAAGTGTGAGACACAAACCAACTTCGTGGCTGCTTTTCTTTTCAAATTACCAGCAGGTTACAACAGTTAACAGTGTCATCTGATGATTTTGCCTCGAGTGGGTACTGATTGGCCGGTCCTGCATACGGGACGCTGCTCTCAGCACTTACCAACACCCTGCTGACTGCGTACGGAACGTTCCGGCACTTACACTCCGGCTCTGCTCAGCCGACCGCGCTGTGCTCCGAATCCAGGAGGAGATAAAGGTGGACAACTTTTCAAACCTTTAAAAAACGGTCTGCAAACTCCCCAGATTTTACGAGCATTAAATGTCATCTGACGCGAGGGAAAATTAACATGAAGGTATGTTTCTAGCATACAAAGCAGTGTAATATTTCCTCTTAAAGGGCATCTTTCAGATACGGGGAAATGAATCTCAGCTCTTCAGACGAATGTCCCGCACATCTGTCTTCAGTGTGAACTGCAGTGTGAATAATGGTGTCTTAGAATTTGATGAGTCAACTGCACCAGAACAGCTGGGCATGAAGAATTTATTTTCCTCTCCAAGGCTTCTTGCTTTGTTTGTGTTTTTCCCTTCTATTTTGGGAAAATGTCGTAGTCAAAGTGAGGTAATGCACATGTGTTTTTTTTTTTATTATTTTAATTTTTTATTTTGCTCCAGTTTAGCGTATAGGAGGAATGCTATAGGCTAGGCCTCAGTTAGTTGCCGCATGGTGAGATATGTCCATATCTCACGGGGATCTGTACTCTGTATCTAGCCCAGCAGAATCATTGCCATCAGTGTCACTGGAGTTTCAAAAATGTGCTGCTGGAATTTAAAATGAACTATGGTGTTAAAAAGAACTGATCACAGTACACAGCGACATGGATCCGAAGCCCTGTGATATCTGTAATGATATGGCTGTTTCAGAGTTTTGGGGTCACATTCAGGGTCTCTGTGGGCCAGCAGCTTGTCCCAGGGCGAGGGGACATGGTGGACAGGCCCCCTGTCCATTACAGGACGTTTGTTTCATAGACCCGGTACGTCTCCGCATTCTTTGTCGTTGAGATTATCGCTTGAATGTTTGGCAAACACGAGCTTGTAATGATAATGCTTTTTCTGTGTGGTATATGGGTAAAGAGCAGGAATTCTGCCTGTCAGTTGCTCAGTCTCTGTCTCTGCGTGGTCACTGGCGGCAGTCTGGTGTCACCCCCAGTGAGGAGGAGAGTGATTGGCCTCTTCTTTCATTTCACACACTTCCCCCGAGCACACCCACCGGGTCCTCTGAGGCGCGGACAGAAGATATCAGCGAACCCTTTCGAGTGGGCTTTATAATTAACCGAGCACATCCGCACAGCAAGGGCGATGAGACGCTTTAAATTAAAAAGCCAAGAATCGATTGAGTGGTTCACAGGCATTTCTGTTGTTGTTTTCAGGCGTGGGGTCAGTGCGGCCGCGTCACGGGACGTGATACACACTGGCAGACGGTAATGGGCTCGCTTTCGGGGTGGATGCCAAGAAGGCGGACGGAGATTCCAGTTCAGATCGGTGTGGGAGAACGCTTTGTTTGGATTCCTGTTGAAGCCGGCCAGCCATTTTGTAGACCATCAGGGATTTCATAGCATGTGTGAAGTTGTTTTGTGAAATTTAAGATTAAGATGGGCTTTCTTGATCCCAGGGGGAAATTGTGGTATATACAGCAGCTAGAACATACAAGCAGATGAAAATATATATAGTGTACTCCGTGTTAGCCATAGTCACTTCACTAAATATGAAAAATGATACGTTCTCCTAACCAGCTAGCTAGCTATGCTCTGCTGTCTCTACACACTAGCTATTTAATTATGAATGTTTTTTAAACATTTGAGGGGGGAGCCTTTAATTGACTTTTAGAAACTGCCTCTGCGTAGAACTTCATTAAAAAGAGTCGTCAGTCTCACTCCACCCCCCCAACACTGCACATGAACATTCATGGGAACAAATCAACTGGGGTCCTTACCAGCAATTATTTATTTTGCAGCGAGGCATTCATTTTTAATTTGCGTGTCGACACGGACACGTTTATTCTTTGGCAGCCATACAGATAAGCGATTGTTACAGAATCATCCATCATCGTTTCCCAGACGTACGAAATATGGGTGGATTGAGACTGGCCTTGGTTGAGGAGCCCAGGGGGCCCCAAGCTTGGCTCCCAGACGGCAGCTGGGCCGATACCCGCGTGGTGTCTGTCGCCTGGCCCGCCGGCTCTCTGTCGCCCCCGCGCACTCAGCGGGGGTCCCTGCCTTTGATTCCTGCCTTAAAGATGGCGTCGGGAGAGCAAAGGGCCCTGGCTGGCAGTGTTACGAAGTGTCATACGCTCCTCATTTGCGAACAGATGCAAATACGATAAAAATAAAGGAAATCTAGTTAAAGTGGAGCAGCACCAAAGAAGAGATTAGTTTCAGGGTGTTCAGAGTAAAACACAGACTAACGCGGCGTAGATAATTACGGATTACTGCTCCATTTTTCCCTACGTTTCCTGTGCCTCCCACCAGTGCTGCTCTCACTGTGGATCTGAATTCCTGGAGACAGAGGGGGAGAAGGTGAAAGGGTTTCTGTTATAAAGTGGTGTTTCCCAATCCGCTCCTCGGGGACGTTCAGACGGTCCGTGTTTTTGCTCCCTCCCAACTCCCTGCCAGGCAGTCCGCATTTTTGCTGCCTCCTGGGAACCGGGAAGGAGCAAAAAAAAAAAAACGTGGACTGTGTTAGGGGTCCCTGAGCAGCAGATTGGGAAACACTGTTGCAAAGTCCCTGCAACCCGCACCCTTTGAAAGCCGGGTTGAGCTGCTCTGCCATCGCACGTTCATAAGCCCCATTGGTTGTTGACCCTTGACGAGATTATCGTTAATATCATTTCACGCTTAATTATCCAGGCATGATTTCAGAGAGGCTTAGATTTAATGGTGTGGTTTGAAGCCCGTGGGCAGCGGTCAGGCCTCGACAACCCGGCCACATTTAGGCCGACCACATCACTTTTTAATTAAGCGAAGAGCTCGGCCAAGCTCGTTTTGAAATGCACTAATTAAGGAGCATCACGGCCGGCTTTACGGACTTGGTGAATCGCGGCACTGATGAGGCGGCCTTTTGATATGATCTTGGCTTGCGAGACGGGTCCCCTCTTCTCAGGAAATTAAGGGGCTGGGCAACTTCCCCCTCCAGGGCTGGCTAATTAATTCAATTAAACAATCGTTAAGACTCACGTATTTATCTATCCTGCGCTTTGCCAAAGTCTGATCTCTATACCCTGCTTCAGGGTTTTAGTGTGATATTGCCCCCTCATTCCCCCGTTCTGCCCCGCTCTGCTCTCACACCTAACAGGTGAATCTCTGCTGTCAGACAACAGGTTTTTCTGTTTTTCTGTTCAGGGGTGAGGCCTTTAGAAGGCATCAGCGGCGGGTTCAAACCCGAGCCGGCCTTGTGGTGTCCGCTGGGCCCCCGTCCAACGGCAGAGATCAGACCTCCGCCTTCGTATCCCCTGTTCTTGTCTTTAAAGTGATAAATCAGATTCCGCAGGGATGGCAGGAACGAGCCCTTTGAAAGCCCCTGGAACCCTGTCAGATGGCTGAAATCTCTCTCTTTGTAGTGTGTGGTACACGTCGCCTCCCAGAGTTTTAAAGGGGGATTAATATTTCACCCAGGGGGGTCACTGACAAGACGGCAGTTTCTCCCCCACCTCCAGCGTTGGTCTGACACTGACTCGTTCCAATCCAGTTAGGAGTCCCAGCAATAACCAGTTAACTAGTCCTCTGTGTTTACGTTGGTGTTCGATGTCCCTGAGTCCAGCACCTCGTGGCAGGACGCCCGCTTAGCGAAGACCGCCACAGGTTTGAGTGGCACCCTGAGTCTCCCATCAGCCTTCCCTGGGTCCCCCCCCCCCCACCGATTCTCCATTTGCCCCCTGCTCCCATTTTCCTGCAGATGGCTGAGTGCTGTAAGTGTGCTTGGGCATGCACCGCGAATGGATGTGCGCAGCTGGAAGTCTGGCAGACTGGCAGAAACCGCCTGTCAAACGCGGGCGAGGATTAGAGTGGGAAAACCGCTGGGATGGTCTGCGCTGCTGATGGGGCCTCGGCTATGCGGGGGGTCCAGCTTAGACACGCGGAAATGTCTGATCGAGCTCTTCTGCCTTCTCAGGGCGTGATGGCCGACTCCTGTGTATGTATTTGTATGCATGTGTTATATACACACGCTTTTTCTTTGCCGTGTTCCTCAATAAGGGGTTAGAAGATTGAATATGGATTGATGTCACAGGCTTTCTGTGTAGCTCTGACATAACCATTTTTCCATTCTCAGTCTGTCCCCTCATTATGTTACCCTTCCTCCCATACTGTTCCTCCGCCGGTGGTCTGCACGGCGGTCAGGAATGTTCTGGAGGCTGTGCACGCAGACGGTGCCCATGTCCCGCCGGCTCCTGCGTGGGGCCCCGAATGCTGTGATAATCTGCTTATCCGCACTCGTTTGCATGGCCGCTGCACGGCCTCTCCTCCCTCGCCGGGGTGCTGGGCGTGCTCTCCATGCAGACACTTGCTGGGCCGCATTAATAAAAGCCTGCGGTGTCCATCTCGCAATGCCACCCCCATCCTGCGGGGGGCAGCGCTGCGGACAGGCCTGTGGCCAAGTGAAAGGAGAGCTCCCTGGTGATGGGTATAGGGGGTGTCGCTGGTTTGGAGAACTCTGCCAACCTCATTTCCTGTTTTATTATGAACTGTTAAATGCCCCCCCCCCCCAGTGTAAAGGATGGAAAGAGTATTTGTTTTCTTTCTTTCCGTCATGAGGGACAGCGCATAAGAGGGGATGGAGGGGGCATACCTTACATTTTCCCTCTCTGTTCCTCTTCGGTTATTTTAATATCAAAAGGGGCAATTGGAACCTCAAAGGGGGGCACTTTCAACTTCTCCCCCCGTACATGCCTGGTTGTCAGATCTTGTCATCTGATCAAGCTGATCACACAGAAAGGAGAGTATAATTTGTGCAGCATGGCATCAATTTATTAAATTGTTAATGTATAATACTATATTTCAGTTGTTCACAGGGTCATGTGATTGCTGATTGGCCAGGTAACATGTTTTATCTCATGACTGTTTGGCCAGGAGTGATGATATATGCCACCACTGATTGGCCTGGAGCAATATTATATCTTAGCGTTTATTAGCCCAGGGCAGTATAATATTTTGTCACTGATTGGCCAGGAACAGTGTCATATTGGGGCTACCATTTTTTTCTGAGAAGTCCCAGCGTCTGTGAGGTAGCGTAGGCGTGCGTGCGAAGCTACTTCACAGCGCGATTGTGAGCATTAGAGCGGTGCACTCAGAAGGCTACAGCTATTCAGCATGAGAGGCAGCTCTGAGCTCTGTGCTCACAGTGCGGGCGATCGGTCTCAGCGGGGCAAAGAAAAGGCCAACATACACCATATATATATATTATACACACACAGCTCCCTTGAAGCATTTCAGATTCACAGTCTAAGGCTGGATTCATGTCCAGCTTTTCATTTTCCCACCTCCTTGACCCTGAATCGCCTCCCTCTCGTAATCTCTTTCCAGCACAGGTCAGTATTAGTACCAGCCTGTGCGCCAGAAAGCCCCTGGTGAGACGTGAGCGCCGTAGAAGTGAAGGGATTATACATGTTCCCGTACAGCAGTAAGGATAGTGTGTTTTTTGCCATTACTGAATTATAACATTTCTCTTAAGGCCATGCATGTTAAATTTATGGCATTAATTTGCGGTCCCATTACGGACGGGTGTCTGAGTGCTCGTGTATCCCATACCCCCCCCCGTCATGGGGGGCTCGGAGACTTGCCCGAAGTCTTGTGGCCCGGAGATATGTAGTCAGTCCCTGGATGACTATGCTCCGCTTCTGTGATTGGCCAAACGATGAGTGGGGGGGAGGAGGGAGTGATATCTAAACTGGGAAGCTCTGCTGCAATGGGCCACACAAAAACAATACACCTGACAGAAGCACGAGGCGATTTCTCAGGTGACGTTCCTGATTTGAGGACCATCATGTGCTGTGTCACCGTTTAAAGGGATGAAAGCTTTATTAATATGTTTCCTTTTTCCCCCGATATGACATGACCACCACGCGGGTGTCCATGAAAGTGGGATGTACCATAGCAGCGGGAAGTGGGGGTGCTCCTTTTGGAGATCATAGCTTTGGAAACAAACGTGAGAGAAAATGCTAGCGGTAGGAATAGATAGTGCAGTTCGTGCTTTCGCTGGACTCGTGCAGGTGTCCGGGGAAATAAATCTGCAAGCGATGTAGCGAATGGCAGTGGATTGCGGAAGGATCGGCCCACCGGCAGAGTCACGCGGGGTCTCCGTGGCCTGCGCCGCAGCGCTAATGCTAAAGCTAGCCAGCGGAGGAGATAAGAAAATCAATAACAGCACAGCGGTAGCTGGGATCCACTCAGACACTGCAGGTGCGAATACGGTGTCACCCTCCTCCCCGGCTTGAGATTTTCCATCACTGTACGGCGAGTCTCCTAATCCCAGAGAAGGGGGGAACGGGGAGGTGGGGGGGGGGGGGGTAGCATCAGGCTTGTTCTGCATCGGGAGAAGCACACCGACTGCCCACGGCTCATCGGCAACTCCGTGGATCATCCTCACCACCTAGACACCCCCAGCCTCACGGGGAGACGCGCTAGACCGAATTGGGAGTCCGCGGAGAAATGTTTCAATTTTAATTCAGTTTTTTTTCCTTTCCTCTTCTGTGAACTGGATTTGTCATGAATGAATGCAAAAGTTACATTAGTTACAGTACAGTCAGTCATTAATATGCATTCCTCAGCTCAAAGATTAATGAAGTCTGTCTCTGTCTATCTGTCTTAGAATCTTTCACATTTATTCATTTAGCAGTTTGGCTGCTATCTAGCATCTTGGTCCTATAGGATGGGACTGCATGCTTTATTCGTATAGCAACTAGTTTTGGGAAATCTCAGCATAGATGTAGTGGCAGGCTGCACAGCATTAGCAAGATGTTTCATGCCGTGTACGGCTGTGCCCTTTAAGGGATTTAAAGGGAAAGGAGCGAGAACAGAGTCTTGAGGTAACCGGTAAGCCCATTCTCATAATCGGACTAACTGGTTCCCATAATTACTGCTGATTTGTATCAGTTGGTGGTGGTTGTGAACATATGTGGGTTAGCCTAGGTTCACCACCAGAGCTTGTTTCCTGACCGTATACACCTTCTCCAGGAATACAATGATGTTATCTTGTGCCATTTTCTTATTTTTTATTATTATTTTCTTTAAACCGCATTTCCGATCCTGTTTCGTTCCAACGCCTGCTTCGGTAAACAAAGAGAGATTCTAGTCACACGAGGGAGTCTTAAAACTGTTGGCAAAATATCTATAGCTACAGTAATTCTGCGGAACGAGAGGTGCGACGTTACACCCGTCCTCGCAAAACACTCCTGCACAGGTGTACCGAAGCGTTGCCAGAATTTGCAGCCTCGCATGTAACAGTGTATTTTTGAATAAATCCATAATCTCAGAAGCCGGTAGAGTTCCGGATGGGAGGTAAACACAATCCTCACAGATACATCCCTGTACACTGTGTGCAGAATCATTGGGCAATTCCTGGGGCTAATTTTTAGCAAGGGTTGAGTAGACTTATGAAAGTGAATTCAGAAGTTTTCTTTTGTTCCAAGTAAATTTATTTAGAGAGAAAATGTTAAATTAGTCTGTCACAAACAAAAATAAAAAGGCTTGATTATCATTTATCGTGCACAATTATTAGGCAATCAGAAAATGTGGATTTTTCTTTCTTCACCATCAACAGAAATAATAATAAAAAATAGTTTCAGTTATTCAATCTATACAAAGAATACCAAACTCTCGGCTGTTCTATACAGTCCACTTTACCAAGCTTAATGTCCTGCATAGCCACCTTTCTAGCCATTGACCGTCATGAGCCTCTTATCCATTGCACCAGTCAAGGTTTTGATTCGATCCTGTCCTACATTAGCTGAAGCAGCTAGGACCTCCTCCCAGGCGCTCTGAGAAGGGTACAGCATACTACTGCCTGCTAAATCTCACACTTCAGTAAGGCCCAGTAGTTCTCAATGGGGGTTAAGTTATGTGATGTGGTCAGGTCATCATTAGATCCCCGTTCAAGCTTTTCTTTGCCAATCTGTGGAATACTTTGATGTATAGAAGGAGCATTGCCCTGCATGAATATCATAAACTTTTTGAAAGCTGCTGACTACTTCTTGTACTAGTGTTTGAAGAAGGTATCTTCTAGAAATTGGCAGTAGATCTTGTATTTAATGTTTAAACCATCTGCAAGTTGGAAAGGTCATCACTGATAACTGCAGCCCACATCATCACTTTTCCACCACGCTGTTGGTGCTTGAAGAAGGTAAACATCCACAGCGTCACTCTCAATCTCATCTGTCCACAAAACCACTGTGAGATCAGTCTTGATATATGTCCATGCCTGTTCTTGATCTTTTAGTTTCAGCCTCTGTGACTTTAGCAATGTCACGTAGCCCACTGCACCTATTATTTCCGGAGATTCTCTTCAGATTGCAATTTTGAAAATTGGTGGCATTTGATTCTAAAGAGTTTCTGGAAAAAAAAGTTCTGAAGGTCCTGTAACTTGACACTTCATTGGCAGTTAATTTGTCGTCTTCTCTCTACATGCTTCTCCCAACTTCTTTTGCTGTTGGTTGGTCACTTGATTGTACAGTGATTGTGTTGTAAAAGTCTGGCAAATTCCACCCCTCTGACTGGCACTTTACTGTTTTGTTTTTTCCTCTCTAAGGTCCTGTTTGGCCCATTTTAATAGTAATAGTAATTTGCTTAATAACTCTGCACTGTTTCCTGTTTTACTTCAAACAGAAAGTACACAGATAAAATACTGAGCATGCTCTATTTTTAAAGTGCGTTCTTATCTGGACTGAAACTAATGATCGAATGATAAGATACAGGAAATGTACACACTCGTCTAATAATTCTGCATGTGATATAAACCCACCACGGAAAGATCAAGACAGTTTCCTCCTCACAGATTTTGGTCTTTTTTTTAAATCTTGGTTTCTTCATTGGTTGTGGCAGTCTGCTCCCATGTAGGGTTACCATATTTGGTGAGATAAAAAAAGAGGACGTGTCCGGGGTTCAGAATATTTTTACATTCACCAGCCAATCAGGTAGCGCTTCTCTCATGAATATTAATGCATTTCCGCTAACCACCCTGTGAAACGAAAATGCGCATCCAGAGAAACTTGGACACATGGCAACCTTACAGTTAACTCTCAATTAATAATCAACACATAATCAATACAATATACATATATACAAGTCTCTTTCAACAAACGTTACAAAACGCCAAGTTAAACTTTGTTCAAACTTCAAGCAAACGACATGATTCACTGTTCACACGAAAACAAAAATATAGTGTCAAAGTGCCAATGGTTTGAGGAAGCTGGCATCACTTGAGAGCAGCTAGACACGTAGGGATATGCATGTCGTTTCATTTAATTAATTATAAGTAATTGTGTGCATGACCCTTACAAATGCTGTGTGATGATACTGACTGGCTGCTGTACATTGGTGCCTTTTCCTTCACTTAGTACTCGACTGTAACTTGCCACACTGGTTCATACGGGCTACAGTGCTAAACCTAAACAAACCGCCGATTTTTGAAAAACTGCCCGGACACCCGGACCAGAAAAGGACATGTTCGGTGAAACCCGAATGTATGGTAACCCTACTCCCATGTGCTGAAAGCAGTCAGCTTGGATCTGGTGATTTACTGTGGGCCATCAGAACGATCTGGTTAGATTTGGGATTCATGAATCTGGGAGTGGAGGAAGCTGACCCTTACCCCGGCTGAGGACTCACCCCCCCACCCCACGTCTCCTGTACCTCTTCTGACAAGTGCCGTAATTTCGGGATAATTAGGTGACTCATGCAGCGTAACGTAAATCAACACAGGCCGGTCAGTAGAAGTTAATGACGCTAATTAGGTATTCAGAAGGCGTAAAGGCCGAGGTCTGTTTACATAAAGATGCAGTGGGCTCATTTTAAACCCTTCATATGAAACCGTTTACATTTTATCTGGGTGTCACAGGCGCTCAGGCTAGTGCTGAAGTGCTTCCTCAAGGTCATTGTTTGCGAAAGGGTGTCTTCGCGATGCAAATAGCCCGAAATTAGCCTTCCGGAGAATGACTGACACGACGCGCCAGCACCGCAACGTATTATGGGATGTTGCGCTTAACAGAAGCCAACGTTTGGTCACGGTGCATTAACGGCCAGCGGCGATGCAGGTCCTCTGCGGTGGGAGGGGCCTGGGCCTGTCCAGCCCACTTTGGTGTCTTTCCCAGCTGTTCCAGGGCTGATTCACACAGCGGGAAGCGGCGTTCCAGGACCAGGACCAGGTCCTGCTGGGATATTGCGTCAGCCCCATTGTTTTTATTTTCAGCCCGTCATTACCTTCCAGAAGTGACCACAGCCTGCTTGGGAGTGACGAGAGAGTCTCCTGTTCATTCTCCTTTGCAGCCCAAGCTGCTCTAAAAACTAAACATGTGCCCCCTGCTATTTATTTGTGACTTTGCATGCTGTTGTGAAGGGGACATTTTCACACAATGCTACCCTGTCTAAGGGTACAACAGCATGTCCCGCCCAGGACCTGAACTATGAAGTTCTAAAATTGAGTTCCCATCTTTAACCACAATGCCACCTGCTGCCCTATTTTAAAACCTTTTTATTTTTGTCACCTAACATGCAACATTTATTTTTAAGCTTTGAAATGTAATATTTTATCTCTTTTTTTCATCATTTGTGAAGCTATATAGAATGACGGAGAGATTGATGACATTTAAACTGTATTTTACTTTTGGAAGCAGTAATTATAGGTTGTATATTGTGAAATGAAAGTAGATTTTCTTTTTCTTTTAATTAGTCGGCAGGAACAAATCGTGAGGGCCAGTAAAATCCCCCTGGAGGCTTGGAGGTGAGATGGCCCCCCTCTCAGACTAGCTTATGTGTCCAGCCATGTGATTTTGGGGGGGGGGTGTATTTAAATCAAATTAAAATGTCCAGACAGCTCTGAATGAGGTCAGAGCAGACATTTCACGGTGGTGGAATAATCTTTAAAAAATGGCTAAACCTGGCCTTTGGGCATGAAAATCTGGATGTGCACATTGAATGCTGTTCCGCCAGCCAGCCCCCCTCCCCCGCTCACACATTCCCTGGGAATTCCTGACTCCGGGGGTCCCAAGTCTCCCAGCCCCTTATTAAGCTGACTTTCACAGAGGGACAGCTCAACTGGGCCCCTCTTTGATCCGTCAGTGCGCCCCGACCCTGTGGAATTGCAATTACAATCTGCCTGCCATATAATAACCAGCCTTCTGACATTCCCTTAATTATATACAGAGGTGGATAGTTCAGGTTCAGAAAGTACAAATCTGGACCAAGATTTAGTTTCAACCAACCAGTTGAGCGCTCTGTTACTGTCACTCTTTATACCCATCTGGTTGGTTGAAGCAAAATCTTGGTCTGGTGTGTGGGTGTGGGTGTGTGTGTGTGTGTGTGTGTGTGTGTGTTTTTGCTTAGCCAGTGGTTCGATCCCTGGGGAAGGTTCCCTTCTTAACCTTGCCTGGCCTCCCTCCACTGCACAAATTGATAGAAAGAGTCATCATATTTTTTTCATGAGTTCCTCACGGTTTCCTGTGCAGAGACCCAGCATGCGTTTACTGCTCATGCCGTGATGTCAGACAGCTGGGGCACTGACGTGCCGATCTGCAGGATGCCTCCAGGCCAAGTTTGGTGGTCACTTTGGGGGGGAGGTTGGAAATTCCATTGGTTTTTAAAGGAATCCTGTCCATCTTGGAACCTTTTGTTTAACGTCTGATGTCCAGCAACTACCTGAGAAACAAACGCAGATGGCGCCACTCGGGGAAAACGGCTAAAAGCCTCCGCTCACAGCTTTGCAGCTCTTTGGAATGAACAGGGGCAAAAGCAGGCAGAGAGAGGATGTTTAGCAGGGTGCGAGATACCAGCCGCATCCTACAGGAACCAGATGCACATAGCAGACGACAGCACCTGAGTACTCTTGGCTGCGACAGTGCGCTGCCCCCCCAGGGTCCTCTGATACCGACCGGTCCCCAGCGCCCACCCTCCGTCTGCTTGCTGCTTCCTCGAGCTTCCCTGCTGCCTGCGTTTCAAAACAGGACACCTTCCCTGGCCTTTCGATTCTGCTGTTTAGCTGAAGGATTGTGGCGGGGAGAAGCCAGGCCTCTGGCATCGGTTACCCCCCCTTGTGATGGCGATGCCCGCCGGGTCACTACACTCCATGTGTCATGCGTCATCAGTGGATGTTTTGCCGCAGCCCAGGTGCCCCCAGCCTTAGGTACGGGACCCAGCAGGGGGGGGGGGGTCACGCTGACAGCTGCAGAGCAGATCCGTCAAGCACGTCGCCTCCTGGGTGCTGCTGTTATTTTACCGGTACCAGCAGTTTACGCGGCATTAGGAATGCGTGCCGGGGTAGATTTAAACACTCGTGTCATGCGGCCCACAAGCCCCTGCACCCAAAGGCTCCCTGTTGAGCCAGAGCCGGAACGCGGCCGGACCCCCGGCATGGAGCCTTCGACGGCGAGATGGCAGCCATGCAAGCAGCCTTGAATATGGGCTGGGCCACATCCGGCAGCAGGATAAACACAGCAGGGTCACGCCAGAGGACTTTGGCTCTGTAGACATGAGTGAGGAGAGAGCAGCGTCCAAAAGGCTGGAGACTGAGGCGTCCTATCCCACCTGTACGGGTAAAGGCAGTGAACATGGCGGGCTGGTGCGGGTCACGCTGTCCCTCTGCGGCAGCACCTGGGCGCGTTACACATTTATGATAACGGTGCTGATGAAGGCCGAGTGCAGCTCCGTTCCCGTTTGAGCTGGGCGACATCGCGGCTCCTGCGTTTCCCCTCTGCGTGCTAATTAACCAAGTTGGTGATGAGGTATGACTGTAGCACAAGATAGATTGAAATATGACGTTTTAAAAGAGGAGTGTAATTCTGTAGGACTGCAGAGGCATGTCAATTTTTAAAGCTGGAAGCGATTTAAGGACAAGGAGGAGGAGAAGCTGTCGATTCAATAATGATTTAAATGTCCTGATAGTGCTGAGTGTTAAACGCTCATTACAGCAGTAGTGCGTGTTTGTTCCGCTATAGAGAGAGTGCTAATTGAGTAATAGTGTTAAACCGTGCTGTTTCTGGGTTACACAGAAGCTTTGGGGATTACGGGGGGGATTTGGCGCATGTGATGCCGTAAACGGCGCCTCGATCTGGCACGCCGCCCCGGGACCAGCGTCACGTCCACATGCTGAGCGGAGCTTTTCTGGGATGAGTGTGATGGGTCAGCCTATAGCCTGCTGGGCTCCATTAACATCTCTGGCTCCGGAAGTGATTACCGGGCACGGTCCGTTAACGCCAAGCGACAAGGACGTCTGTCGCCACTGAAGTGAAAACCCCGTTACCATGACAGCGATCCTGATCGGTGAGGACCCCTGTCGTTCATCTTCGCCTTTTTATCCTGAACGGGTCACCTTCTGGTACTTTCTTCGGGACCCGATTTCCCATCCCATGCATTGTGGGTTCTTTTTAAACCCGACAAGTACTTGAAATACGTGCCTGCCTCTCAGTATAAGCAACTGACATATTTGTTTTCATTTTCTGCAAGTGATTATTTTCTAATGGACACAGGCTTTAAACAATACGTCTTTCTGTCCTCATCATATTTGATCTACTTCCCTGTTATAAACTTCAGAGCCAGTCCAGATCTGATATGAACCAAATAAATTCCCCCGAGTGCTGGTGGCTGTATTGTAAACACTGAGCTAGCATTGTTCTTGCGGTGAGCCGGCTAGATTCATCACCAACGGAGCCCACCGATTGGACTACAGACAGCACTCTTCAGCGAAACAAAAACCAGAGCATAACAAGGGGGTAAACATCAGGAAGCCATGCTCGGAATGAAGAGAGCCCACCTCCTGGCCATACGGACGTCGGTCTCGACCCAGTTTCAGCTCCGCTTAGGCCACTCGACAGAGGCGCGATGCAGTGGATGGGAGAAGGAATGTCGGCGGGCGCACAGATCATAAAGAGCCAGACAGACTCCAGCTGCAGATCTTGTTTTCCAAAGACAGGGGACAAATTAGCTCCGGATGGGCTGCAGCTCAAGCCCTGGTAGAGATGAGAGCACGGAGTGTGACATATTAAAAACATTCCTTTGACTATTGCACCCGTCAATAAAGACAGTGGCTTTTGAGAAGATGATGATGCTGGATGGTATGTACACCAGCTCATGAAGGCTTGGATATGTGTGTTGGTTATTTACTTATATTAGGGGTGCGACGACATACTCAGCCCACGAGGACGAAACGAGACACGATATTTTAAGGAAAACTTCAAAGAGGAAATATATTACTGGAAAGTAGCCTTTTATTTGATACATTTAAAAGTTAAAAAATGGTAAATAATACAGATATATGGTGAAATGTTTTAAATAATCACCATCCTCATATGCAGTAAAGAACACAAACTCAAATTCTCTCGTATTTGACTACTCAATTGAACATAAAATAGAATATAAATAAAACGATATAAATAACAAACATAAAACATTTTTTTAATGTTTTCTTGACTGGTGCAGTGGATTTAAGTAAAGAGTGATGATGGTTCTGCAAATGGCTTTGCATAGTAGTAGCGTTAGTCGCTGTGTACGGTATTATTTTCCTACAATGCTTACAGATGGTTCGTGTTTTGTCTGTCACCCTTTCGCCGTTTAAATTTTCCGCCGGGTACCCAACATGCTGCCATGCAAAAGATTTAAAAGTGTCTGGGGCATCTGCTGTGGTAATTTCCGTCATGTTGTAATATCGGGAGATCTCGTGACACGAGATCTCGTCACACCCCTAACTTATATAACAGCTGTCTGTGTCTCCTGGGTGAAGCACCTATATATAGAGGTGTGCGTATATGTATCCATCCATTTTCTTAACCTCTTATGCAGTGGAGGGTCACACTGAGCTTGCTGGAAGTGCAGGGCAGGGGACAGGCTGGTTGCCAGATCTTCACAGGGAACGTACACAGCAGCAAGGAATGGTAATGGACATTTAAAAGCACCAGCTGAGGCAACCGCATGAGGAAGCTGACATGAACTTGGTGAAAATGAGGAGGAATGGAAGCCGTGGCCTTGGCAGTGCGAGGGTGCAGTGCGGCCCAGTGAGGCTCCGTGCGGTGGTCAGCATATATAACCGAGATCTCATCCATCTGTTCGGCGGCGTCCACCGTGTTCAGTTCAAGAAGACGACCTGTGCGGGGGGTCGGTCGGCTTAGCACGCTTTTCAGAAATACCGTGTCTCTGTGTGTCTCCTGCGTTTTGGCTGAGGACTGATTAAGTTTCATCTGCCCTCTAACAGGCAGCTTGTGGGTGTGTGACGGGGAGATGGTCAGCTGCGATTAGGGCTGAAGGGTTGACCGATGTCAAGGGCTACACGCAATATATAAAAAGTGCTGGACTTAAGCCCGGAAAATCTGTGCGGTTCTGATTGGGTCTGACTAGCTCGCCTCAGACAATGGATCTGTTGAGGGGCTGTCATCTCCTTTCTTTAATAAATCCCATAAAACTCAGGTTGGATAGAGAGAGAGGGAGACTTTGAGGGGAGAGAGCAGAAGGTGTGCTTTTACTGGCGGGGGGGGGGTCTCTGTCACAGCTCACCTCCAGCAGACTGTATACAACACCCCCTCTGAAAGGGCCCCTCCCTGTTTCCCGTCGGTGCTAATTTACCTTCTCTGCGATCCGCACTCCGAGGTTAATGGGGAAGCGGCCTTCTCACCTTTGTCATTGGGGTGGGGGGGCGCTCACGCTCACATTCTGGAACCTTCTGGGGGGCTCGACCACTGTGAGCGTCCAGATACACCAGCTTCTGGGAACGAGAGATGTTTTTAGCACTCTAGAAAACTCACAAAGGAGAATGATGCGAGCAGCAGCTGTTCCCGTGGAAACACCTCAAAATAAAGTAGATAATGGAGCGCGGGCATCGGTTCTGTGTCAGTACCTCGAATCCACCGAAGGCTTTTGTTTATCTTCCTAATGGAATCGTCAGGGAAGCGCCGACGGAAACGGCCCCATTTCCTGAGCAAGAGGTGATTATCATAGGTGCTTAAGTAGGAAATTGGTTTGCAGTTGTCCGTGGCTCAGTGAGTCCCCCCCCGCCCCCCCAGCTCCAGCAAGGCAGTGTGCTGGAAAGCGACGTTGAGGCTCTTTTAATTACGATTTATTACGGGGGTGGTAGCTGACTTGTTGTGTCGTCCCACCTCGTGTTTATGGTTGGCCACACGGTATCACCAGCTGCGAGTCGTTCATCCTGCAGCGTCGCATTTCTTGGCACATTTCTGGGAAGTGCAACACTGGAACCTGATGCCCACTGCTGACCCCGGAACGGGCCAGAAGGGGGTTCTGGTTTTGGCTGCTGGAGGCGCCGGGCCGGAAGATGAATGGGCTGGCTCTTGCTCTGCCTTTTCCCCTCTTTCCCTTTAACCCGGATCATTGCGAGCTCACACCGGCCTGACGAGAATGCCCGGACATGTCGGCACTGGGAAGGCTTTGCCTCCCACACACTGCATTTGCAGCTCCCCTCCCCCCCCCCCCCCCCCCATTGATCATTCCAGGTCATGTCAGTATCTGGCTGGGAAACCCTTCCGTTAAAACTCCCACAACATTCCCACCCAAGTGCTGTCGCATTCCAAGGGCCGTGTCCGTGTCCGTGAGGCAGGCGAACATCCGTCCTGCTGCCGGGACGCACTTTTAAATAAAAGATGAGCCCCCCCCCCCCCCCCCGTTAGGCCTGAGAGACAGGATCTCTCTTCAGCCACCCAGCGAAGTTCGGCTCTCGCTAAGTTCAGTGACTCGAACAGCCAAACTCCAGGCCAGAGGAAGCCGTCGCCTGCTGCGTTTCCATAGGCAACAAGTCAGAAGGAAAGCTAGAGGAGTGACGTACGCAACAGCGGACGCAAGGAAAACCGGAGCCGCCTGATCCCACCTGGCTGGCAGACGGGCGCGAGGTCGCGTTCCTCCTGCCAAGTCGCCAGGGGAAAATCACACCAATGGAGCTGAAAGCAGAGTTACACTCCCCTCAGTTTACTGACCTGTCAAGCTACCGAGATGCACATCCAGCCAGGAAAATGAAAACGCCTGTTTATGTCGGCGCCTAAAGCGGGGCCTTGAAGAATTAAACAGATTGTTTTTCATTTCCCTGCAGTCGGGTCCTCTTTCATCAATGCCTTTGCAGGGTGAAGATCGACATTTTATTCAACGGCAGCATATTTTACTGCTAAAATGTATTGGCTTTGGAATGAACAGCAGTTATGTTGTAATATAATTAAATAACACTCATCTGTAGTTAAAAAGGGATGGTTTTCACAGTCCTCTGGAGGCCTCGGTAAACACTGGACTGGAACCGGATTTGAAAGATCGTGGCCAGGAGCACCGCCACGCCTCTGGGGATTCTGGGAAAAGTGCCTAACGGCTTCTAATGCGAGTCCGGGGTCAGGTGGCTTGCCGGATTGCTGCAGGATGTGATTGGCCAGGGTGGCTGACTGGTTGGAGGCGCGGACCGGGTCAGGCCTGCCTTTCATCTGCGTCTCTTGGTGTAACCGTAGCAGTGGCGTCGCTCTGCGCAACATACCCACAATTAGCCCCAACTTGTCCTTCGCAGCGTCGTAGGGGAGATAAAGTTCTGTAAGCTGTGAAAGTAATGAGTCATATCTGTGCTTAACACCCACGCGTAACGCAAAAGCTACTTATGATGTAAGACTAACAGCTCGGTAAATTATTTCATGTAAGTAAAATATTGAAATTGGTTTATTTGTCAAGCAAATAAATATTTTTTTTTAAATGAACTACAGAATGTGAACCGAAACCGTTTATTTATTTTTATTTTTTCAAATATAAACCCTATGAACCACAAAACAGTAACATAAACACCTGAGATATACTCAAAAGACATTATTAGTTATAGGATCACAATCATGCTAAAGTACGCTGTATTATCATACATATTATTATAACGGCTTTGTGCTAAAAATTAAAGAACGCCTATATAATTCTGCCGGTGCTAACGCAAGGGAGGCTCAGTGTTGCCTCAGCCCTCAAGGGTTGCGGGTTTGAGTTTGACGGTATCTGTGGGTGTGCCTGGCATGCTGCCCAGGGCGCCCCCTGTCTTCTGCCCTCAAACGCCGGGGACAGGCTCCAGCTGCATGGTGCGAATCCCGTCAGCAGCAGGATAATCGTATCACTGTTTCACTCTTGGGGCCTTTAACCCCTTAAACTGCTCTGAGAGATGACTCTCACCCCGTCACACTCACCTGTATGGGTGTGTGCCTCATGGGAGAGCGAGATGGGACACGGCAGTATTGAATATCTTCGTACTTGCTAGCTGTACAATGACAATAAAGGCATCTAGCTCTGTTATACGGCAGGCATTTCTCTCCAAGGTGACTTGCAGGCTGAGGTAATAAGCAGCAGTACTCAGTAAATATGACTCCGCAGGAAATCGCTGAAAGGCTGTCGCCGGCTTACAGAAGGTGGCTGGATGGTCTGTAAGAGAGCAGCGTGGGTCACGTGACCAGGCTAATCAAGTTTTTCTTGTTGGGAGATGTGAGACAGCAGTGTTCGCCGCAGCGCTGCCCCCTCCCCCCCCCCCCCAATCCCGCATGCCTGGGCATGCCTCGGCTGTTGGGACGGCATGTGGCCTCTTCTGATCATTCGCAGGAAAAAGCAGGAGCCCCCCCTCAGACAGCGGCCATGGAGCTCAGCTTGGCCACATCGCGGCCTGGGGACTCATTACTCACCAGAACCGCCGGAGCACGTCGGATCTCGGGGCTCCAGAGTCACTCCCAGTGTCGCCATTGAGTCATGGTACCCTGGGCCCCATTTCAAAGACTCGAGCCCGTTTCTGGGCCGGGGTGGTGATTTTGGGTATTTGCTCCTCACTCTTTCAGGGATGCCCGTTTTACACTCGATGCCGTCTCTACATCAGAGGACTGTGTTTGAAATGTGGGGGTATCAATGCTGCCGTTCCTGTCCCCAGTGAGGGCTCCCATCAGCATCAGCCCCCCCCCCCAAAAGGAAGCCACGCAAGAGGCAGGTGGGGACCTGTATGTCTCTATTCAGAGAACTGGGCGTAATTGTAAAATTATCTATGTTACCGACAGGGGTGATTCTAAGATACTCGTTGGTGGTAGAAGAGGGGTCACAATTCATATGGAGGGGCCAACCTTATCAGTAGACAAAGATATGTTTTGATTTAGTGAGTGACAGGGGAGTGGGAACTCCAGGGACCAATCAGCTTTGTCTGTACCCCTGTGGCCACGCCCCTGTCTGTACCCCTGTTGACTGTCTGCGGTTTACATTTAGCTTCAGTTCAGCAACAACTTATAATGTAATTGGCTAACTCTTCAAATGATCTCCTCAGTCAGTCCTGTCATCACAGGTACTTTTGGCCCGTTTGAGAAGTTACAGCTAAATACGTAACAGGTCTTTCTGGGCCAGGAGAGCACGCTCGGGTTCGACGCTAAAGCAGATGTTCTGCTTTTTTGTTTTGCATGTGTGCATTCAGCCACGATTCTGAGCGCAGAAAGTGCTTCACGCATAATGGGCTGAGAGCCGACTTGCGAACCCCCCGACCCCCCCTCCCAATTTTCCTTTCTTAAGAAGAGTCGTCCTCTCTTGTCAGGAAAAGAGGCCGCCTTGGATGCGGCAGACTGCAATGCGGAGAACATCTCCCGGCGGAGAAGGCGCACTTTCCTTAGCCGCCCGGTGCGATGGTACTCCAGTTAGATATATTATTGGAGGGCTATTTTTAGGCTGATGTGCAAACGTGCTAATCCTGCGAGCGGGAGGCGGAGAGGAGCCTCTCCCCGCTCATTCAGGCAGATGTGTCGGTGTGGGCCTCTCGTAGCCTCGTCTCGAGACCCTGTGACCGCCATGCTGACGGGACTGGTTCAGGGTCACCTTTGAGGTGCTCTGTACTGCTGTTTCCCTGTGTGTGTGGTTCTTCTGCCCAAATCACACGCCCCCTTAATAACAGAACGTAATTAATCATTAACGGGCCTCAGACTCGACAAGGTTAATGACAGCGCCTCGGCACGCCTCTTAAGTGTGACGCGTCTCCCTGAATATCTGTCACTGTCGCTCTCCTTCTTATAAGTCGTCCTGCCTAATGACGCCCCGCTATTCCAACGGGCCTCTGATTTAGCACATTCATCTTCCGCCGTTCCGAACGATGTAATGAAAGTTTACGCAGTAATTACACAGCTGGAGCTGAAACAGAACAAAAAACTAAAAAAAGATCCTCCGTATTCCCGCCAGTCGGGTGCAGATCTGGAACATACGGCATGGCTTTTTCTTTTTTTTCTGTTTTTTATTTACTCATGTTTTTACCTTTTGAATAAATTGACTCTGTCCTTTTTGCTGACGTTGCCCCTGGAGAGGGGAGTCGAAAAGTAACGCTATAAAAAACTGAGGAGCAGAGCTGTTGTCTCCCGATGGGTAACGATGCGGAGGCGTGCTTGAAGGGGGGAGGGGAGCATGAGAGGGGGTGGGCCGGTTTATCTTCATACTGACAGAGAGAAGATCCCTGTCTTTAGTGATGTTACCCTCGCGTCTCCTCCATCATCATCGCCGCGATGACATAGTCAGTGGTGGGTGGGTGGGGGTATGGGGGGCAGGTGCGGGAAGCAACACTAGTCAAAGGGAGCGATCGAACACCACTCTGAGTAAGCAGTTTTAGGGAGGCCGATGAGAAGTTAAGGTTGGAAAACTTTGTAAGCGCCCCCCTCAGTTTATTATTTAAAATTAGGGCAGTAAAATAGAAGTTGCCCCTGCAGAAGCTCACGGTGACCTATTTCGGCTCCGCTTATAGTAAGAGCAGAGGAGCTCTTGCCGAATGTAGCAGCCTGGTGTGCGTGAACTTTGACCCACGTCCCACTGGGCCGCCTCGGGTTAAGCAAAGCGTTCCCATCAGAGTATCCCCATGGCGTTCGGCACACAAGCTCCAAACCAAACACTTCGGAGCGGATTCTCGGAAGGTTCAAATTTATTGCACGTTGTGCAATCCTGATCTCTGCACGTGTGTTTATTGATTTAAAAAGCAGAGAGCAATTTTCCTTTGCCTGCCTAAATAAACTGTTTCCTTCAAGCCTGAAATTGATTGCTAGTTGTTTTTATGGCAGTCTATACTGTTGCATGGTCCATTGTTTATTTTTTTGAATTTCATTTTAAAAAAATTGTAATTTGTGGATTTTGTACTGGCTAAATAATTGTTGTATCCTTCTTATAGCTTGATACCCTGTTTTATACCACATTGCATTGTTGACATCATCCATTTACAAATTAAACTGAGTTTTCTTCCATTTTGTTCCGTCTGATCGCCAAATAAATATGTAATATTCAGTTTGTCCCTCATGATTAACGGAGGGAATGGAAATTATTCAGAGTGACACAGAGTTCATTGTTTTCATTTGTGCTTTGAGGCTACATGACAAGGGATTTTTTAAAAGGTTTCTCGGAAAAAGCATTTAGTGACTGCCTCAGTATCAAGAGATTTGCAGAAGAGTAAATTAATTTGATTATTTTTTTCCCCTCCAAACAAAAAAAAATGTAGTCAGCTGAAGAAAGCAGTCAGTGACAGTATTTCATGGCTTTGAAATAACTGACTTTACTATTGTGGCTTGAGTTATCTTTTAGAAGTCATCCGGACGCTTTGTGCAGATTAATGTTTCCGTTTCTGCCGCCGATCTGCTGATGGTGATGTTGATACCTCTGGCGGGGGGGGGGGGGGGGGGGGTTACAGATGCCTGCGATCTTTGAAGTCAGCCCTCTGCCGTCTCGCATTCAGGACGCAGGGAATCTGCAGACATTCCCGCGGAGAACCACATTCATTAGTCCGCTTGTCAAAACATGCCGCAAATGTGAAAAAATATAATGCCAGTCCACATTCTCCTATTTAGTCACTGGAGGCCTCTCTCTCGCTCACGCATTATTCGCCGTGTCACTCATGGTCCATTTAACACGGTCAGCGTCCTCCTGGCTGGTGTGAGGTCGCTCGCCTCCGATTGGGCCAAGCCATGCAAATTATGGACCTTATGAAAGTCATCTTGGTTATTAGTAGAAGCACAGGCTTCTAATCATAGAAATATATGCGTCTGGTTTTTCCTGTGGTATTTCACGCGCTAAAGTCATAGTCACATTTTACTTTGAAGTAGCATACAAAAAGTCCTGGTCCTGGTCATCTCCAGCACTGCGGTGTCGTGAGATCCGGCTCTGAACCCGGCTGCTTCCCACTCCCATTTCCGGCGTCTGATCCTCACCTTTTCCGTGAATCTTGGCTGAGACTTCCGAGCGACGGGCTTTACTTCCGAATGCAAGCTTTCCCTAGTGTGGCTCTATCTTCCAATGGCAGATGTGAGGAGTGACTTGTAAAGCGATCGTGTTGCAGTCCAGTCATCCTTTAAAGGAAGCTGAATTTTTTTGTAAGCCGCCGCCGCCGCCGTCTTTGTGCGTAACCGAGGCTCATGCATTCATGGGCGTATAATGTGCCTATTATGCTGCAGCTACTTGGCTTTTCATAATTGCTTGTTTTTTGTGTCCCTCTTCCGTTTTGTCTTCCTTGTATCCCGTTGCATTGTGTCCGTGCCCTGTTCTCCCTCCGCTCTCCTGTCACATTCCGCGTCTGCTCCCGTCCCCCGACATCATGCCCCCCCCCCCCCCCCCCGCCGGTGACCTCACCTGTCCCGTTCCTCTCTCTCCTTTTTAATCTCACTCTTTCTTGTCTTTCAGCTTCCTTGGAGAACTCCCCTTAGCCCGACGTCCCAGGGAGCCTGGCCAGCCACCGTGCCGCCCTCTCCTCCCACGCCGCCTCCTCTTCCTCCTCCTACGCCGCCTCCTCTTCCTCCTCCTCCTCCCACCACCCCGCGTCCCCCAGAACAGCCTCCTCCGGACGGAACACTGCTCAGGCTTCCACCCCTTTCACCAAAATTAACGAAATGGACAAAAAGAAGTCACCCCCCCTACACATATGTGTATGTGATACACTCCACCGTCTGTCCACTCCCCAGAAGTAGCACCTCCTTGTCTTATACACGCAGACAGCAGCATTGAATAGGTGTGCTTTCAGCCCGGTATTGTGCGGGGTGAACCATTCAGCGATGGTGGGGTGGGGGGGGGGGGGGGGGCTGGCAGCATATCAGCTATATTAGCCTTGTTTCTGAGGCAGCACCCTCCCCCCCTCATTCTGCCCAAAAGCAAGATGGTTCTGTCTGAAGAATGACCCTTGGTCAGTGTCTCTTGACTCCCCATTTTATTTCTTGCCTGCTGTGTGTGATTCCTAACTAAGAGGAGTAACAGAACCCCAGTTCCTGCTAGAAACTTTCACTGTGACTCTGACCAGCTGTCTTAAAGAGACTCATACTCCGCTTAGTAGCTGCTAGCAGTGTTGTGTCCCCCGGTGTGAGATGTGTAGGGCTCACCTGGCTCGGCTGAGCAGAAGATGGAAGCCTCTGCTTGGGTCACCATGCACACCCCGCTATACTCGAAACCCGCAGCTTCTGTCTGTCTTTAGCTATGAAATATGTAGGAAGCAAAGCATCCACTGCGTGAAAAGCTGAAATAGGGTAACCTCTCCATGGACAAGTATTATTACCTGTCATCATTTTGTCCGATGAATTCTTCGCTAAGTGTTGCTGTTTTGTGAATTCGGCTGTACGCTGTAGATAATTGGGAAGTCAGTGTGGACCCCACACACCGTCGTCCATGTGTTTAACCCTCCCGGAAGACCCCAGGGGATCGCCGTAATGGGGGCGAGACTGACTATGTCAGCTCGACAGGTTGGGGGGGGCAGTATTTTAGCACTTTATGCTTTGTTTTCTGGGGCCTCTGGGGATACTGAACCGAATGGAAACTCGGGGGATTTTCATTTTAAAAACACCGAGCAGAGGATGAAATCGGGGAGATTGGGGGTGGGGGGGGTGGATGCTCCCCGATATGCATTGAACTCCCTGTTTCACGGTCAGTGGGTTTTGTGTATCCCGGAAGGAACTATGTAGGATCTACTTAGGACACCTTGGGATATTGAATCCAGGTGTTTTTAAATTCAATTCCCAGAATAGGTTGTAATGGGGACGCCCCTCAGTAAATGTCTTCTCAGATATATAAAGTAGCTATCAGCTTTATGAGGTTTTAGTAGGAAATCTGCAATGACACCCATTTACCACTCACATTCTAAGATGTGTTACTGTATTTTGTTGCCAAGGTGACACTTACCATGGAATTCCCCGACGAGACTCATATCATGTGACTATTATACTGTTCAGTCCAGGCTTCAGTCAAATAGTATTATGCTGATTTTAGGCCTGTTATTAAAAGGAGCGAAATGGATGAAGATTCACATGGCCAGAATGGACTTTTTTTTTAAGCCAGGGCTGCTTTCTACTTTTGTTTTTAAAAGCCAGGAAACATATGTTTTTGAAGTCTCTGTTGACAACGTCTGATAGCGCAAGCTTGGACTTCCAACTCTGACCGTGTCGCCTCGCTGAACGCGGGACTATGTTTAGCACTTTTCACACTCACGGTTCACTGTCACTGGGGGGGGGGGGGGCTCAAAGACCCCTCCCCCTCTCTCACAATCATTCTGCTCTCCGGTACGGACATATCACTCATCACAGATCGAATTGAAAACGCGTATTCCTGTCGCAATAGACATGACAGCATGGTTTCTGTTCATTTCTCGTGTTTTATACGGCACAGGCATGTGAAAACGGGTTTCCTGCCCAGAGACTCGTAGTCTATATCCACGAAGGGTGCCTGGTCATGGATTGTTACTGTGAACCTGTGATTACTAACGATAATAAAGGAAAATTATAATAAAATCGTAATACACTAAATCTCCTGTGTTGTTTTTTTTCCCACTCAGCGTTCTACGTCTGATTTCTTTTTCCTATAAATTATGGGCGTAGTTCTGTGTAAAATGAACTCCAGAAACTTTTTTTTGGCCCAGATCGCCCTTCCAGTATTGGGTAACATTCTTAAAAGACATATGGGCCGACTGCTTAGGAAAATATCAGCGCTGGGATACATGATAGCCTAACTGAACCTTTGTCCAATGGTATAGTGTCTTTTCAGCAGTCTAAGATTAATCAGAGTGAGGCTGGGGGCTGTTTTGGGCTTGTCCAAAGAAACTCAAGTCTTTCTGTCATTTCGACTTGCCCCGTTTGCTCTTTCTGTCCCTAACGCCGTTCCACAGACCTCTTGGATATGAGGGGGAAAAGCGCCATTTCTGTCTTCAAGCTGCAGTTCCCTTCAACTGGCTGCTGTTGCTAAATGGGGGATTTTTTCTTTTGTGAATGATTGGCGGGCAAGTTGACTGGGGGGCAGCGATAGTCACACATGCTTCTGCCTGTGCAAATAAGCCCCCCCGCTTCCTCTATGATGAGCACATGAAGGGAATCTGAATTGGAAATCGCCGGCCTTTGCAGCAGAGCGGTCTATCCGCCGCTTGCCATCATGACACTTGAGGTTGTGAGAGGTATGCTGACAGTACGAGATGGGGATTAAAGCCGCGTGTTTCAGCTCGCCCCGTCTCCCGTGATGCGACATGGCCGTCTCGGACTGAAGTGTCCCCCGTTCGTCTCCCGTCGTCCTTCAGACAAGTGTGCGCGGTCCGAAGAATTTCACAAGTGTCACCCGCAGGGCCATTTTGACGATATGCAGTCACATCCCACTCCTGCCTCGAGTCGGCAAGCAGACAGCCATCGATACGGCAGGCAGTCGGCATCTTTCAGTTCTGGTCGCCAGAGCCAAGGGCGTCAGCGGTTCTGCCCGCGCGCTCGCTCGCTCTCTCGCTCGCTCGCTCGTGTGCGGCCTGGCCCGGTCCCCGGCCTGATGAGCAGTACCAGGGCCGGGGAGCTGCCTGGACCAGTGGGTGTACCTCCCCTAGGCCTCTTACAATCCAGCAACCCGTGTCTGTTTAAAGTCAGAGCTTCACAAAACACGACTCCCGGACGCCTCCAGAAGGAGGTGGTATGTGGTCTTACGGGCCATTTAGTTATTTTTTTCAATTCTCTTATTCCCTTGCCATTTTTTCCACTGCTTTTTAAAATCTTTGTTTGTTTTCTTTCTCTTACAATATGCTAGTCATTCCTGCCTAGGGCTGCTTTGTTTGCGTTTTGCACAGGTAGAATTATTTATTATTCGTGATTGCGTTTCAGCTTTAGGCTGCGCATTCTTCGGCTGTTTTTTGACCCTCTCACCCACCTGCTGATCCAGTACAGCGTTGGTGGTTAAGTCAGGTTCCCCTTGGTGGAATAACCAGCAACTTTCCGACAAGAAAGTAACATCCTGAATTATACCATGATGTTGACCCACAGTCTCCACGGTGCTTTGTCTTCATGTGTTTTGAAACGCCGTATCAAAGCAGATAGCTTCATGGTTACTACCATGGCTGTTAGCCAAGACTTTTAAGGTGCACTGTGGAGCTTGCTGGTTTATTGCCACCTAGTCAGCATAGTGGGGGGTATGGGGGGACAAGACAAGTCATATGGTGCTGCCCCCGAAACAAAACTAACATCTAGGATGAAAATGTGTGAGGTTTGCAGGAACAGCTTCTAGACCAATTCCCAGTTGCCGGTTCAAAGAAATCCCAGAGTTGGCAGAGTGATGTCACCATTAGGCCCTTGAGCAAAGCCCTTAACCCCCAGGTGCTCCAGGGAATAGGCTGAACCTGCTTTCTGGGTTGGATAAACGCATCTGTTAAATAGATGGATTGTAAATGTAATTCCTGTATCAGAGAAGGGAAAGGAGGGATAGGTGTAAAATGATTAAATTCCAGGCCTTTAGCCTCACTTAAGTGTCAGAGAAGTCCTCATGTTCAGCTCTATAGAATAAATCCTAGCTCTCACATCCCTCCATGTACGTCTTTAGACTTTTCTTCACCGCCCTCACTAAGAGCCCCCTCCACACGAGTGAGCTGCTCATGCACGCAGCGAGGGAGGCACCTGACCTCTCAGAAGTGGCTCCATATCATTTCCCCCAACGTCTCTGTTCAGTAACGCGCTCAGAGACCTCGGGGCGTTTAAAACGCTGAGCTAGCCGGAGTGCTCACGTTAAGGTGTGCCATGTGTGAGCGAGCAAGCGAGTGAGCGAGCAGGAGTGTCTGCCGGAGGGGCGGCGGGCGGCGGACGACACACCCCGCAAGCCATGCTGCGTCAGCAAATCTCTCCCTGCCCTGTAAAGGGCCGCCCGTAGGGTTGAAATACCTCCCCCTAAAAATATATAAATCCACCTCACAGCCCCTCTCTTCATCATGGTGCTGCTGGAATTATTGACAGGAAGTTGTCACCCACCGATATACGGCCTACTGCTAAATGGGTTGCGTCAAACTAGACGCAGGATGACACGGGGGTGTATTGGCGGGTGAATCAGGAGGCCAGGCCGCCTTGCAGGTTGTGCCTGAGGGTTCCCTTCCTCCGCCGCAGACCAGGCCCTGCCTGGGTGATCGGGATGGACCCACAAACATCTCCGTTTTGCAAGGGAAAAAAAATCACAGATCCTGTTCGGTTTGCCAGTTTCCATTTGGCAGACGGGAACACTTAAGGGGCTCGGAACTGGCTATATTTTACCTAAATGTTTTTGTGCATGATTATATACTTTTAATATGTTTGTCTAAAGCTATCCAGTGATGTAATGTGCAATTAACGTCAAGCTAACATATTTATGTCCGTAATTATGCACAAAAATCTACCTTGACGTTAACTCTTCGCCAGAGGATATAAAGTAGCTTCAGGCTGCACTTAATGATTTACATAATGATTAAGAGAATTGTTGCCTCTATTTCTTTGGTTTGTAACTATGTGTTATTTTTATTATGAGTGTTATGAGTTAAACTTAAACCTCGAATGTATTAATGGTGACTTCCAAAGAAAGCACAACTAAATTTAGTATTAAAATGTGTTAATGTGGATATGGTAGCCTCATATTAAATGTTGTTTTCCAAACACATGGATGCCATTTTGACTTTATTTTATTGTAGTTGTATATAGCAGAAGCAGGCTATAGGGCCATATATGAAGAAGCCTCCATGGTTATTTAGAAGCAGCTGCGTGTCGTATATGAGGTAGCTAAATCGCAAGGGATTCACGTCACTACATCGCTAGTGGGATCGGCGGGCACCGGTCACAGATGACGGACGGGGTCAGCAGACGTCAGCGTTCACGGGTTAAGAACCAGCACGAGACTGACGGCCTGAGCGAAAGCGCAGAGAGACAGAGGGCTGCTTGACGGGCCCGCGTACGGTCCCCTGTGGCCCGTCTCGCGGCACGTCGTGGGGGTGAGCAGGGTGGCAAGCCGGGGAAGCCAGCTGGCGACGGCAGACAGCTCGCAATTGCACTCTGCCCCGCGGGCAGACTACCTGGCATCATTCCCCGTGGCGACAGCAGGGAGCGGCCCGTCTCCCCGGAGACGGTGGCCCCGCCCCCGACCTACCCCTCCTTCCCCCATTCCGGGCCAAGGTGAACAGTGAAGCTAAATGCTATAAAATCATGTCTTTGGTCATGCTTCATTAGCCACCCTGCCCCAGTCATACCCTGAGAGCCTCTCACCAAAATCATAACCAAGTAAGCAGAACATTCTGGACCTCTGGCCCGGCTGTGAGCCGTCGACTCCTCGATGAACCGTCCGCCTGGAGGAATGTTGGTGGAGCGTAGGTGAACAAGACACCAGACTGCAGCAGCAGACTCCAGGTCTCCAGACCCCATCTCCTCATCTCCTCAGTTTCAGCCACATGACCCTGGGGGCTGCGGCCTGACGCCGCCAGGAGCTCATTCACATAGATCTGGTCTCACCCTTCTTGCACCATCTCAGTCATCGTCAGTGAGTGCTTGCCATAATTATCACTAATTAACAGGTGAATCTCGCAGTTCCAGAGAATGATCAGGTCAGTAACCCAGATTAAGGCTCGCTGGTTTTGGATAATTCATACATGAAAAAATCCCCAGATTATAAGGGTTTAATGGCTGATCAATAAATATTTATTTTTGGGGATACACAGTCAACATATTTGATGCTACATTGCACTGATATTTCACTGAATGCATTGAAATAGCATAATTATTTTTTTGCAAAAGGTTGTTTCTTCTAACTGCCCCTCCTGGCCAGGTTTTTAGCACAGGCTACAAGGCTGGGGTAGACCCTAGACGGGATGCCAGTCCATCACTGGGCATGAGACAGGGGGACACCCTAGACGGGATGCCAGTCCATCGTAAGGAACGTACACACTCAGTCAAAAAACTATGGGCAATTTACGATGCTTTTCCACGGCCACCAAAAACCAAGCCATACCCGAGTCGTACCACGAAGAGGTGGTTTTCCATTGTAGGTGAGCCGTACCCACGCTGACATGGCCCTGTCTACCAGCAGGTCTAAAAGCATAACCAAACCGAGCTGCTTGCATCGCCACCATCTGATTGGTTGAAATGCATGGAGATTCCAGTGATCTGCGT
This sequence comes from Paramormyrops kingsleyae, assembly GCF_048594095.1. Taxonomy (NCBI): domain Eukaryota; kingdom Metazoa; phylum Chordata; class Actinopteri; order Osteoglossiformes; family Mormyridae; genus Paramormyrops; species Paramormyrops kingsleyae. The sequence continues at coordinate 16,338,563 of NC_132819.1, forward strand.
ATAAGATCCGGTGTAACGTTGCAGTGGAGAAACATGACTCGCCTCAAAATAACCCCCCATCCCTCTATAATTTACACCCATGAGAGTAATATCTGTTTTAAAACAAAAAAGTAGCAACGTGCCTCATACTAGCAGTGGGACCAGTTGAGGAGCTAAAATCACCCCCACCCAGGCAGTACAGGACCGGGGGGCCCTTGTAGGGGTTTTCTCACAGTCATGGCCAGCTTTCACAGCCCTCACCCTCGTGCTAGCTCCACTTCTGAGTGGGACCTCACGTCACTCTGGCTAAGCTAGCCGAAAGTGTCAGCTACTGTACTGGTAGCTTGCAAGACAGGCAGCCAAGTCACGCATAAAGCAGCTTGTGTGTTTGTTGAGCTCTGTTGAAATGTTGCATTTGAGTTTACCAACCACAAAAACTCATTTTACGCCCGCTCCCCTTCTGTAGCTAGCTAGTACCGAGATCACAAGTTTGTCTGCACGTATGAACCTACTGAAGGGGAGGGATGGAAACAGAAAAGGTATGTGTGTTGAGTGCGGGGGTGAGACTGTGGCGTGACATTACTTTCAGATTTGCTGAGTATCTCAATAGCATCAGCTGGAAGGAACGCCAGGCTGCAGCACACGAAAGATAAACTCACTTGACATTACTATGTATGAGACTGCCAATCAGATCATTCCGGCCCATTTTAACCCCTGGAGCCGACCCTTCTGCAGTGGAAAATCAAAGCGAGCTGGAACCGCGTCATAACAAGTGTCTCTTTGCAGTACGGCCTGGATCCTGTGTGCCAGTGGAAATGCACCATTAGTGAAACTAATATGGGGGGCATACAGACTCCACAAAGACACAGCCTTCAAACCCCCTGTCCTGGAGGACTCGGGTGACAGCGCTTCTCACTGAGCCACTGAGCCAGCCAAGCTCACTTCTGGTATTTACAGTATAAATGAATTTCCAGCACAGTTATGCTCTGCGACAGCCAAGTGCATCGTCCCTGTGTTTGCTGGCCTGAGCTGACAAGTCTGTAATGTATCGGTGACCATGAAAGATAGATGGATACACGTATAAATGGATGGACTGATGGATTCAGTTAAACTGAAAAGTTTGTAAATATTGACATGAAACATCATACTCTGTCAGGCATTTCGTCATAATATTAGGTCAGTATTCTGCACAAAGTTTAAAACCAAACTGGACCAGTGTGGCAAGAGGGTGATTAAAATCTTGAGTGTCGTCTTTGTTTCCGAGGGTGACTTACTTCCAGTTCTGAGGAGTGACATCTTCAGCGCACAGTATGTGCTGATTCGTTGCTTCTCAAACATAGCATGGAACTTGTCCTTCAGTTACGAAACTCATTGTCTTGTGGAATCCAACCCTAAGCCTGCTTTGCTGGAAGTTGGGGAACACATTCCCGGCCATGCCTCAGGATGCCGGTAAACAAAGACTGCCAGGGCCCTGTGAATGACAGGTCGGGAGAGGCCGGTGTTTGTCACATGACCCTATGAAGGGCTTGCCGTTGCCTCTGCATTGCATCAGTATATGGGTTTTCTTAATTGTTACTGATTTCAGAATGAGTTACGCAAAATAGCTATGAAAAATTTCCAGAAGAATAAAGAATTAGGCTGATGAGTTCCTACTGGGCCTTGTTGGCAGTTGGGGGGGTTGCGGGACCCCTTTAAGGGTACCAAGGTGACTGTTTGGCCATGTCAGGCCACGTCATGCCCCACGCATGGACCTGCCATGGGTCGGTCTTCATGGGTCGATCTGCGTGCCCCCTTACGCAGACCTGCGCGTCTGATCCCCTCCAACAGTCAACCGCTCGGCTCGCCACTTACTTTCATCCAGTCTGTCCGTCCGGGAAGTGATCCCTAATAAATCGAGGGCAGCGGCTGCTCGCTTTGTGGTGTTGATGCAGTGCGAAGTCTATGGTTCAGGCCTGAGACTCCAGGTGGAGACCAGTTTGATTTATGGGGAGGTGCTTTCTTGGGCCATTTGGGCCGCAGATAGAGCTGCGTTAAGCGATGCAGGCGAGCGGCAGCGAAGGACAGCCATGAGCCCATCTGCGTCACGCCTCCGAGGTAAAGGGTGGGGTCGTAACAAAGATGGCTGACATGACGACTGTCGTCATACTGTTGTAATTAATCCCTACGTTCGTCTAACCTCGTTGGCCATCATTCAAGCCTTTAACACAATCCTGTGTCTTAAGTGTTTAAATAAGCCTTGTTCTATTAATTTTTTTAAATGAAAGTAGTTTGACCACCTTGTTAATTTTCCATCTTCCAGTGCTGAGCTGGACCCTGAGCCATCCCCGGCAGCACAGGCAGCCAGGCAGGGAGCAAACACTCACACAATCATTCGCCTCCCAGCATGCCTTTGGGCTATGGGAGGAGCCAGAGTGCCAGAAGGAGAGCCACATGGGGAGAGCGTGCAAACTCCACACACGCAGAGCTGGGGACGGGAATCGATCCCTCAGGGTGTGAGGACACAGAAGTATGTCCTGAGCCACCATGCTACACTGGTAATTAAAACCAAGCCTTATGGTGACTCAGAGGAAAGCAAAGCTGTCACCTTGATGATTGTAGTTAGAGCGTATGTGTATGTAGCATGTCAGCTGGCTATTTCCCAAGCCTTTCTCTTACGAGGTGTGGACCAGCATTGTGCTGTTCCCCGACCAGTAAGTGCCCCTCCCCCAGGAGCGAGGTGGGCCTTGGCTGACCCCAAATGCGACGGCAAAGGCAGCCGCACGACAACAGGTGCGACCGGACGGCCGCGGCATCATAATGCGGCTCTTGCGGATCGCGGTGCGATGACAGGAAAACATGGGTCTGGTGCCCCAGAATAGGTGGGAAACAGGTGCGTCCGTGCAACATTTCTATATGAAAGAGAGAGAGAGAGAGAGAGAGAGAGAGAGAGAGACTTCCGAGGAGAAATAAAGGGCAGAGATGTCAGGGGATCATTGTGAAATTTCTCAGGAGCGGCGTCCTGCGTGCAGAAGACTGGCTGCGTGGCAGCAGGGGCGAGAATGCTTCCAGAGTATGTCAGCACTGTTGCAACGCCAGAAGGCCGCGACCTCACACCCCGCAGCCCACATTCCAGCTCAATAAGTTCATGTCGCTGCACGTCTCATAAATTGCGGTTTGCCTGTGATCAGGGGTGCAGTTAGAAATTCTGGGCCTCCTGACAGAATGTCACCTTGGGCCTAATTTTTTGTATAATTTTATTTAATCAAGGGTCCCTGGAAAATGCTGGGCCCCTGAATCTGCCCAGGTATCCATGGCTCTGCTGCAGCTCTGGCTGACATTCACCTCATGTTCTCCTTTGACGTATTTTGCTATCATTATTATCATTTTTCTGCTGAACCATCTAAGAACAATTAACTGTGGAGCGATTAGCGCAGAGCGCTGACGTAAACAGACGCACGCTCCGCTCAGGCGGCCTCGTCTATCTCCCCGGTCTTCCATTATCTCATTAATTATGATCTTGTGCAGTCGATAGCAAGATTTGCTCGCCTCCTTTAATAACTGATCCTTGTAGCGCTCGTCTGTAATGGAGTTACTGGGACATTAACGCGATGCTGGGATGAGCGCTCTCCGGGTCCCACACGCTCTAACAGGGTTTATGCTCAGGCAGCCGCCACTACCGTCTTATTGGCTCATTTGACTGGTTTCTCACTACTTGCTCAATAATAATTTATTTTAGCTTTAAACATATATTGGATGGGATGAGTTTGAGCGTGCCGCTCCACAATGAGAATAGTAAGGGCAATGCTGTATTTGTGTCAGCGGTAAGCTGAGTCCATCTGAGACCGTCTGCAGAGTGTGAATGATTTGCACAGCGTTGGATTTCCTCCAGGAACTCGCCTCATTTTCATCTACGGCCGACCAATGAGAACGAAGAGAAACGTCCCTGATAAAATAGCCTGGCTTAGATCGACAAGTTCCACTGTCTTATTAAATGTTCCTGCTCCCATAATTGCACTCCAATTTAATATGATTGTTATCTGACCGTATTGCTTCGCCTTTCTGTCAAACAGTTCCTGCATGTTCCTGTTTGTTTATATAACAAAAGCAAATTTATTACACCAAATTCTTCCCCCGCATGAGCTGCGGTTGCACATTGCGTACCGACGTTGATAGCCCTTCATGTTCGGGGTCTTGGTTTGGATTAAGTTGCCCATTCTAAGCCCAGTGGAATTTCAAAAGCTTTATGGAAAATAAGCATTAAAGGTATTTAGGTGAGTTTCAGTTAGTACATATGATGCTCTTAGTGGTATAGTGTAATAAATAGAGGAGCTAATGCAGGCAGACAGGGTTCATAGCCCTACCCAGGGCTGGACCTACATTTTCAGGGGCCCTAGACAAAGCTTACCTTGGGAGGCCCCCCTACTAAGAAAACTGATGATCACTCCACATGCCCTAGACAGCTGCCTGTTCTGCATATTTTTATTTAATGCTGCATTTTTTCATTTTATTATATTAATAAATTTTGGATATGTGTTTTTCATGACTTTGTTTGAGCCCCCTTGTGCCAGTTTGCCTGGATCCAGCACTGGCCCTGTTTGCTGGAATCTTCATTCAAGGGCAGGTTTTATAGTGGTGAAGGACAAGGGCGTTGGGTTAAATCCCAAGAGATGTATTACTGTTAGAAATCTGAATTATTCAGAGTCCGCAAGCCGCGTGATGAGTAATAAACTGTAGGTTGCTTTGGATAAAAGTACAGATTACAGTTACAGTTCTCTCACACTGTGAGCATGTATCAATTGTTCATATTTGCTTAATATTTTAATAAACATGTTTATTCATGCATTTTCCAGTCACTTTCCAGTGTGTCCCAGTCAGTCTACAGTCAGTCCACATTTTTGTCATTAGCTGGGAGGGAGCAAAATGTGGACTGTCTGTGGGTCCCCAAGGACTGGATTGGGAAACAGTGTGGTACAGGGTTACTGGGAGCCTTGGACAGGATGCCAGTCCTTCGCAGGGCATGCATATGCTAGACACAGATTTCCCTGACTGATTTTGACCTGTAGGGGCTGATCTGCAGGAAATCTGCATGACATGAGAACATGGGACCAAAGTTTCAAACCCCTCACCCTGGAGCAGGGTGGCTGCATACCACATTATGCATAAATGTCAATTAATTTTTATTCTCATTTAAAATGACGACAGTTTCCACATTGTGAAATTTGCGCGTGATCTTGGCTGCCATTGTGAGTCTGAGGTGTTTTTTCCATCACCTCTGCCTGGGCGTTCTCGTTGGCAGTGCCACCTCCCCCGGGATTGGGTCAGACTGCGGTTTCCCGGCCGACCATGGCATGGGCGTCTCCGGTGATCAGCCCCGATGCCCGCGGGTTGGCAGGTGCCCACCGTGGGAGGCCCACGGCCCCTCCTTTCAATGTTGGCCCTTCCCAGTGTGACCAGTAGCTAGAGAACTGTGGAGCGAACGAAGGCCCTCACCCTCTAAGCTTTCTGGCTCACACTGAAAGCCCAGACAGATGGCCTAATGTACGAGGCAATCAGAAGAAAGGAAAGATGGTGCAAATCAATCCCCCATCATATACAGCTCAGGTAGACAAGCACTGCCATTAACTGCACTGTAGGAAGATCCTTATGAAATATTAAGGATGGCACTTACAATAATAAACTATTTATATATTTTACATCAGAGTAGTAGTTCGAAGTAACTCATGAAAGAACGGCAAGAAAAGTGAATATCAGTGCTCCTGTTTTTAAAGGACCACAAAATATCACTGTGATATATAATCTTAATTTCAGGAAAAGAAACAAGTTAACCTCTTAATTTTTTGATTTATTCATAAAATGAAATGGATGTATCAAACGGTTCCTTTATTGGTTTACAGATGCAAGAGCTCCCTCCGGGAGCAGGGGGATAAATAATTACCCAGTTGATCCTTGACCTCCAAAAATAGGGAGAAAGCCTATTCTTTTAACACTTTCTGTTTGGTGAATCCAAATAAACGTGACGACTCACCTTTGTTTTAACTGCACATCAAAATGCATGAGGTCACACGCAGGCAGCGACAGGAACAGCACTTATCAGAAGATGTTCAATATTTGGCAAGTAATATGCAATTCAATGGAGGCCATTGAAAGGCAAAGCGATTGTCTCACCTCGGCCCTGACAGCACGGGGAGGGATCAAAGGCGGGCCTGGACCGGGGGCAACGGTCATGTTCCGACAGGAGCTGCGGAGGTGATGCCCGGGAGCTTTGATCACTGGATCCTGGCATATGGATCCTGATCCACGGCGTCTCTGGAATGTGGCTTCAGGTTCCTCGTGGTTCTCCCTCTCCCCCCCCACCGCTCAGAGAAACCGCAAAGTCACATTGATGGAGGTGCCACCATTTTCATGCTGAAGTGGTATTTCTCATTTATTGATTTCCATTTAATCCTTCAGCCATAGAGGGTAACACACAGTTGACCCTGTTCCTGGACAGACCCACCTAGTTGTGTCGTCTTACTTCATGCCTTCCATAGGAGATGGACAGCACTGTGATCCCCGCAGCTCCAGGACCTCAAACCTTTGCTCGTCTAGTGAATGGTTATCACTGTGAAGCGGAGTGGCACAGTGCAAACTACAACACCCAGCATCCCCTGCAATATCGACCCCATATCTCCATGACGACCAATATAAAAAAGGCCAGCAAGCTACTTAATGACGTGCTCATAACCCAAGTCCCAGGAGTCTGTCTTGCCATACAACGTTACAGTACCTGCATATTTTAATGCTATTTTTATGTTATAACCAACATCAGGTCCATTAAGCTTTGTGTTATTTCACGACAAAATATCTTAGTTCACCTGTGCTTGATTTTGAATAAACATACGTCATTTACCTAACGACTACACTTACAGCTGCGTGGACTCAGTTGAAGTGTCAGCCTGGTTGTTGTGTTTTTAAGGCAGTGTGGTGTCCCTGGGTGAGATACCTCGAGCCTGAATGGATTCATTAAACATTTCCGCTGTGTACAGCGGTAGAACTGCCTCACTAAGCAACTAACTGTAAATATAGAGCATGTAGCGTTTTCCAGGGGAGAAACCCCCCAGGAGCAGTGCATTAACTGAGCGCAGGGGTATCTAGCATGTCCCAACATGGCAAATGGCATCTTTACATATCATCATATTCAGCACCTGTGACCTATGAATTATTACCCACATATAGTATCAGTAATGGGGAAATGGCACTCAGTAGCACTTTCTCTGGCATATAGCTTTAAAGAGCATCTGCACATTAAATCATATGAATTATAGACCGTGCATCATGCTGCAGTCTTGACAGTGGATAATGATGGCATGGTATCGATGTGCCGTAGAAGTTCTCAGAGAACTCAGGTATGCTCGATGCTTTAATAGGCGCTACGCCAGTGAACAGTAAACAGGCTCCAGCAATTGTGTTTGGTTCCTGCGGTTCCTCAGTTAGGAACAATGACATCTCAGGAGATTTGCTGGTATATTGCTGGAAACAGTTAAAAAAAAAAAAAAAAGAGCAGCGATGGCTAAAATGAGTATGGGGCGCAAACAAAAATAGTAGGTGAGTCAGAGAACAGTGTGACATGTGGACCGTGTTGAACAGCGTGTTGCAATGGAAAACGGTGGCCATACTGCCATCAGCTGGGAGACGACCTGATCTCAAGAGGGCAGATAAAGGATTTAGGAGATAGAGTGTAGCGTACGGCTTCTGGTTAGCATACGGCTTCTGGTTAGCGTAGGGCTTCTGGTTAGCATACGGCTTCTGGTTAGCGTAGGGCTTCTGGTTAGCGTACGGCTTCTGGTTAGCATAGGGTTTCTGGTTAGCGTACGGCTTCTGGTTAGCGTGCGGCTTCTGGTTAGCATAGGGCTTCTGGTTAGCGTGCGGCTTCTGGTTAGCGTGCGGCTTCTGGTTAGCATAGGGTTTCTGGTTAGCATAGGGCTTCTGGTTAGCGTGCGGCTTCTGGTTAGCGTGCGGCTTCTGGTTAGCATAGGGTTTCTGGTTAGCGTACGGTTAGCGTAGGGCTTCTGGTTAGCGTACGGCTTCTGGTTAGCGTGCGGCTTCTGGTTAGTGCGCCACAATTAGAGGGCAGGGAAGCTGATCCCACATGCAACCTGTGAGGATATATTAACAAAAACCTTCAGAAGGTCATAACTCTCTCTTGATTGGCAAGAGTGGCAACTATTATACCCTCAGTTTATAAACTGATTGTGAGGAGTGGAATACATTCTGAATCTCTGCAAAATAGTTAATTGTTTCGTTTGAATCAGGACATAATGTAGGTGATGGCTGCATATGATCCCACCTGTCAGTCATCTTTTTCATTTTAAGCACATTTTTCATTGGGGGGCATAACCACTTTAAAAAGCATGCCTCGGGACATAATAATGAAAAACATCTGAGTTCGCGCAACATATTTGTTCTGACATATGGAAAATTTAGTCATAAGCTTTGCAGTGCACTTCAGCTTGCCTGGAATGTATCTTGGTGTCGTTCTCATGTATCTGTGTATATAATGTGAGATTTCAGCCACAAAAACGTTCCCCTGTATTTTGTTAATATAACTCACTGTAGAACACTGAGGAAAAATAAAAAAATCTATAGTTCATTCGCTTTTATTGTCTACTTAGCAAATAATTTAAGTGTATATTACTCAGTCTACAGTAACATCTTACCAGTCAAGCCACATCTGGAGTTGAAAAGGACGACTACCCTACAAAAAAGGTACTGTAATGCGGAAAAAAAACAACATAAGGAATAGATTGGCATCTGTCAGTGGGACATCTACTGAGTGACGGCCTTTCGTGTTGTACAACACAGGACTATATTTTCAGATGGAGATTGTGCTCCTATGGTACCCAGCAGGTGAAAGGTTAATGACATAAATTTGTCACATGACCAAGGCTGGTTCAAGTCCTGTGAGAGGCCTGGATCATGGTGCTTGCTTGAAGGCCTCCAGCCAGGTATACAGTCGTATAAAGGTTTCAGCCATGTCACTGACTCTTGCATGCTCATACTCTTAGATGACAGCAGGTTGTTACGTTGGACAGGAGCTTCCCGAAGACCTGGACTAGGCTGGGCTGGATGATCGCCGATCTAACCTGAGGATCCGAAGGTATTTCAGTCTTTGTTCTTAAGTCTGATTCCAGCTGAAGCTGGTGTGTTTGTCAGGCCTGCCTTCAAGTTGCTCATGTAACCTGCTACACTCCAAAAAAAAATGCACCAGTAAGCAGGGGCCTGTTAAGAAACCATAGCCCTCCTATGATATGAGATACTCAGTTTCCAAATCTGGCTAAAAATGCAGACAAAAAGGCTCACCCTTATCAACCGCGCTGAATATGGAGCCCCAAGGACGACTCATGGCTGACTCGTGGTCTCTCGGAGAACTAAATGCGGAGAGGTTTTCTTTTCAAAGAAGAAGGTTCTCCTCTCAGTCGCCTGAAGAACATTGTATTTCTATTTGACATCTGGGATTATGGCACTATTCCCAAAATATTTCTTAACAGGGCACATAATACTCAGCGAATATTTGAGGTGTCTAGCAGTTTGTATGTATAGTGCTAACCGGGTGTGTAACGCGGAAAGTAATTTCTTTGTGACTGTTAAGGAATGCTTTTATAGAGATGATTAACATATTGAAGGATGATTAATTTAATGACACGCTTAATTTCCCAGCAGTTGCTACATTATTGCAAGATGTGTCCTTGCCAATGTTAAATTTCTTCTATTTTATACTCTATTGCAATCGATTCAATTGTCTTTAGGTTTCAAAGTCCATAGGTGAGGAAACCTGTTGTTCTTGTACTCTCTTTGTCTTCTAACCAATCTCTTTCCTAGGCTATTTAGTCACCAAATCAAACGGAATGATGTATTTTAGGACTGCGGCAAGAAACCCACACATACGTGGGGAGAGCATTCAAGCTGCACACACAGAGAACCAGGGGTGGGATTCAAACCTACAACCATGAAGGAGGATCCAGCACTACCCACTGAGATGCCAAAACCAGCCACGAGAGGCATATCCATATCATAATATTCTTTGGGAGTTAACAATACACTACACAGGTATCAAATCAACTCATGTCTTCTCTATGATAAATTCTATGATCAATTTTTAATGAGGTCCAAAGACCTCACATTTGATAAATATTAATTGGAGTGTTTCAAAATTTCAAAACAGACCACAGTGTTCAGATTCCAAGTAATGACTTGTATATTATGACTAGGTGCTGAAGGCAGTGGAAGCTTAGATTTTCTTACAAACCTGAGGCTGTCTGCTTTGTTGCCTTTATTTAATTATTTAATCTCAAGGCAACAGTTTCGCTGCCTAGCTCAGCCTTTGCAGCTTTTCTTCACAGAATCGTGCAAGAAAAGATTTGTTGAGAAGTGCTTTCAGCAGCTACCCACTGAAAATGAAGTTTAAAAATATCGCTGATATGTTTCAGACCACCGGTCTTGAAAAAAACAGATACCACTGCACAGAATTTTTGCACTTAGAACTTGTTCCTTATCCGCCCTGGATACGAAGGTGGTTTCTTTTTAAAAACAGATCTTGCATTTTGAACAGTGTGGGTCTTTCTAATATGTGGGCGAGAGAGTCGAAAAAGATCACGATAAAATAACACAAAGCTGTACCCAGACAAACCGGCAAACACAAGCAATGGGGGACGCAGGGATCGATGCTGTCGTTTTCACAGCAGCTCACTGGCACAGCCTGCACGACTCTCTCGGTTGTGGTCAAGTGGAAATGAGTGGGGATCTGTGAGCTGGGATGTGCAGAAGTACAGAAAGGGAGGAATAAGATCAGCTTGAAGGAAAAGCACGAGGACATTAGAAAAGACCCCACAATAAGGCTGCATTGATTCCAATGGCCTGGACCCCAAGCTTTACGTGGGAATGCGAGAGTTCAGTGTCTGTTTGCATGTTTTCCTAACCTTAGAGATGAAAGGTGTAGATTTTTGAGAGTGTTCCCACAAGATAAAATGCTTCTTTTCTATCATGTGGGTGATGTTGTAAGGGAATTTCTATAAGATGTCCACTCTTATGAATGTTTTAAACTGTTTGTAATCAAGTTTTGGAGATAATGGCCACAAATATAGAATATATATAGATGCATTCCAGCATGTGTGGGTGTGTTTATGTGCTTGAGTCATACTTACATGAATTTTAGTGTAGATCGTCCGATTCTCATAATATTACAGTTCTGCCCTTTAACAAACTGTAAATCGTAAAAAATATTTTTTTTTTCTGATAAATGGATGTTATTTGCTATTGTGTGCATTTTGCAATACATGTTTGTATATTTCCAGCTAAATAATAATGAATTATGTGAAACTTTTAGTGGTCAATTAAGTGGACAAACAGTGCCTTTTTCTGGGTCAGCTTGTCGAGATTTTTATCGGTATACTGAAGTGCTTTTGTCCTCTGCTTGCGTTCACATTCCCATTTGATATGTCAGGGACAGGTTACATCATCTGTTGGCGGTGGGTTTCTTCACAGCCTTATCTACAGGGTGGAGAGAGCTCTCAAAAGCTGTTTTGTCTGCCACCATCCTGGGAACTCTCTGAACCCCTAGACAGAGTTTTCAGAAGTAGGTATTCATCACAGTTGCCGGCAGTCTGAATAGGAAGTGCTTTCACAGTGTCTATCTGCGTTAGAAACAAAAAAAAACAATCCTGAGCAGAGCAAAAAAACTAAACAAAATAATCCTCTTATGAGTGACAAGACAAGCAGAAACTTCTCTCTAATTCAAGCCCCAAACCAGAGGGTAGATTCCCACGTCAAATAGCTTGTAAGTTAAACAGAAATGTATTTCCATTTTAAATAAAACTATGATCACAGAGCTGGTGAAAGACTCGTTCATGAGAAGCCAGGAAGCCATCACCCAAAGAGGAAGATTAAAAAAAAAATCCCCTCAGAGAAACTGGGGACATTTTGCTCTTCAAAGTCCTTTGGTGAGATATAAAAAGATTATGACATCGTGGCCATCAAATGTCTTACAACATATGCAACGATGGGTATTATTCCAATTATCCTGGCTGTAATCTCCATCTGGCTTCTTAACCTACCCATCCAATGATCTCCCAGTCAAAAACGCCTAAGTGTGATTTCGCCTACCCAGCTGAGAATGCCGTCATAAAACCAGAGTTTTAGAAATTCTCATAAAACATTCGCGCAGAAAAACTTCGTCTTCACTGTACATGTTAATTGTTCGATAAGTAGACACTGTAATGTACATTACACGACACCGAGAAGCGCCTCAATGTATTGCCTAGAAACGGCTCGGTTAATGTTTTATTTGTGACCACATGGTTTAAAAATAACAAACCTAAAGTGGTAATTTGCATGCATCGAGTCCACTTCTATTAGAATTCTTTTTCTTATTTTAACATTAAAAAGAATTCGCCATTACCACCATAATCTAGATTAAATTCCATACATAATTTACGGCGAAGAGGGCATGGCACCGTTCCTCTCCTATACGTCTTATTCAATTTAGGAGGAGATGCATAATCAGCTTCCACACACAGCTACCAGTTTTTAGACTTTGATTGCTAAGTATTTTCCAAATCATGTTTTAAAACTGCAAATGAACTGGTTAAATTGAAAGTTTAATTGAAATAATTAATCCAAATTATACTCAGGTGCGATAAAAAAAAAAAAAAAGTCTAAAAACGATAAATCATCTCTTCGTCTGCTTCATTTAAGCATCACGCATAAAATTTTGATTTAAAATGCTGATTAATATCATATAGTTTGCTTGTTAATTAGACATTACTCTACAAGTTCCGCCACCAACCCCGATAGCGCGCCGATTTTTTCCGAAGTTCACAATTCGCTGCGCTCTGGTTATGAATGGGTGCAGCGGAAGTACAATACCGTTTCCGGTCATGACGTCAACCAATAGGGGAGCTCAACGCTCGGCGGTGGGACGTCACTCCGGCTGCCGTCGTGTCGGGATTGGAATGTTACAGTGAAACAATCGGAACAACTAAGCGCTCGGGCACTGGGCACTCGGATCAAGGGGTCTTTCTGTTTAAACAGCTTCTTTCGCTATTGCTCTTAGTGCTTCAAGGGTTGCCGGAGTCGGCCGGTATTAGTGTCAGTTTTCCTTTTGTTTATTTTAGGTCCGGTGGCGTTAACCCGATGAGAAGGATTTATATTAACGCGTATGGGGCGCTATCGGATAAATAAAAAATAAGAGATGCAGGGATTTGTTAGGTTACAGTCGCTTAGATAAACTGTTACTCTTTTGCTTTTCATGCATCTGATTTCGCTACAATCATGGAGTGAATCACAATTGCAGCAAATATACAGCGAAAGCGGGGCAAATTGACTCAGAGGCATCTGGATGTTACCAAACGTAAGGCTTTAAACCCTTGTCGGCGTGTTAACGACTTAACATCCAAACTGTGGGTACTCTCCCGGTCAGTTGCTCTGAGGTAAAGCGGCTCGGACCCTCCGCCAGGCTTGTCTAGAGATTGTTAGCCATTGCTCTCCAGTCCCAGGCGAGGAAATGCGGAGTGAAGGTGTAGCTTTGTATGCGTAGGTACGGCAGAGATTGTAGACACAGATTTCATTTTAAAACTGGATTTAGATAAGAAAATCCTCCGCCGCTCCGCACAATTACGCCGTCGTAAAATGGTAGGTAGAAAAGGGAGAGACAGAGATAATAAATAATAAAGTCGCCCACATGCTCTGGATCAATCGCTGGATTGGGGAACGGAATCAGAAGAAGAGGGAAGACGTGAATTTGAGAGCTTTGTATGCTGGAAGATGGCGGAGCGGTGCAGCTGGGGCTGGTGAGAGCAAAACTTCGGGGCGCTTTGGATTCATTCGCGAACATCTCGATTCAGATCGCAGGACACATGCAGGCCAAAAAACGCTATTTAATTTTGCTCTCTGCCGGCGCATGTCTTGTTCTGCTGTTCTACTTCGGAGGGGTGCAAGTCCCGGCGTCGAGCCGGAGCCCGAGCCGGCGTGACGAGCGCAGTCGCAATGGGTTTTACCCCGAACAGCCCTGGCCGGACTTCGCGGACTCTTTACAGGCTTTCATTCCCTGGGATCAGGTGGAGACCGAGGATTACAACGTTCACACATCACCAAGGCAGAAGAGGGACGTCAATTCAAGCGTTTACAAGGGCAGGAGGTGCCGCATGGACTCCTGCTTTGATTTCTCCCTGTGTAAAAGAACCGGCTTTAAAGTTTACGTTTATCCCCAGCAGAAGGGGGAGAAAATCTCTGAAAGTTACCAAAATATCCTGTCGGCCATCGAGGGCTCCAGGTTCTACACCTCGGATCCTGGACAGGCATGTCTGTTCGTGCTGAGCCTGGACACACTGGACCGGGATCAGCTGTCACCGCAGTATGTGCATAATCTAAAAACTAAAGTCCAGAGCTTACATCTTTGGAACAATGGTAGGAACCACATTATATTCAACCTGTACTCGGGGACATGGCCGGACTATACGGAAGATCTGGGCTTCGATATCGGCCAGGCCATGTTGGCCAAGGCTAGTATTAGTACTGAGAACTTCAGACCCAACTTTGATGTGTCGATCCCGCTGTTCTCGAAAGAGCACCCCAGGACCGGAGGGGAGCGGGGATATTTAAAATACAACACCATCCCACCTTTCAGGAAATACATGCTGGTGTTCAAGGGAAAGCGCTACCTTACTGGAATTGGGTCCGACACGAGGAATGCCTTATATCATGTGCATAACGCCGAGGACGTGGTGCTACTGACCACCTGCAAGCACGGCAAGGACTGGCAGAAGCATAAGGACGCTCGCTGCGACAGGGACAACGCTGAATATGACAAGTAAGCGTCAGAATACGTCTTCAGTTTATTTGTACACGTGAAACTTTTTTAATCAGTCGCACTTAAATCGGAGTGTGATTTAGGATGAGTGCTGGAGTCTGTGCATGCCATGATTGCACTTGTCTCATGGAGATTGGATTATAAGCTTCATATCACATTTAACATTAACATTTAATTTTATACATTTTTAAAAAACATTTAATGTTGAAAGCAGCGTGACCTTCGTCCTGCCGTTTAATGTAAATAGCGCCGCCGTAGACTTTCCCCAGTGCGCCTTCGTCTCGCCGCGCCGATCCCGCCGACTGTGGCTCTCCTGAGTGCTTTCAGTTGAAATAATGCGATTTCCACTTCCATTCATTACAATCGCAGGCAAATCGCTGTCCAGACAGCGGCGATCGCGGCTGCTCTGTCATTTTTTCCCTCTGGCCCTTCCGCTGTACTGTGAATGGAAACTCTGAGTCACATCCCCGTCCTGCATCGCCTTAGCTTTTCGGGGGGAATTCCCAGTGGACTGAGGGACTCGATGCCATTAATAAGGAAGTGCACACATTGTTGAATAAGGCTAATGTTAATAATTGAAACGGTTCTGCCTCGAAATCACGTAAATCGGAGGGATGAATGAAACGTGGCCCCCGCGTTTTGAGAGCTTCCCCAGTCCGAAGTCGCGCAGTCGGCATTACGCAGCATTATCCATGCTGCGTAATTTAAGAGTCGGCACTGCTTGCAATAACAGCTGTTTTAATCATGTTGAATGGTGTCGTGCTTTAGAGCAGAGCGCACACTGATTGTGCATTAGCTCTATATAAATATAACTCACTTTTCCTGTCACGCATCAGTTGCATTCCCGTGTACGATTCTGCCACCGAAAAAAGTTGGAATACAGTTCATATGTGCCAATATGTCATGGTACTTTTTCACTGACTTTTCCCAGTCTGGGATTTGGGTTTTGCTGCTGGGATCTATTTGTTGCTGCCTGGAGTTTAATGTTTCTATTAAAATGTTGAACACATAAACCCGGCTGTCATACGGGAGCTCACCTGTGCGATGATCATATAGGCCTATGCCAAGTTATATTTTATTCTTCTTCTTCTTAATGAATCTTGGCTTCTTACAAGTTCAAATCAAAGTCGACCACAGAGATAAAAACAGGCGATGAGATAACAGGTTTTCTTTGAAGAGAGGAAATTGAGCTGTAGTGGGAGAGGACAGCGGGAATGGGATCTGGTGGCGGCTGGCTGCTGGGATCTGTGGAGTGGCTTGTGTATCTACATGTTTAGGTATGACGGAAGAAAGAGTGTGGGCCAATTTATTATAATGATAGCAATGAAACATCTGAAAGTGTGAAAACCTGCTATCATTTTATCTGTTGCCATGATTTGATGCTTCTCTCCTGGCTCCTTGTTTCTACCCCATCTACGTCCACATCTCTTTGGCTTTTCCTGCCTTGCAGGCAGGACCTCTGGGGCAGTGAGGTACCTTATCAAAAGTTACTCCATAAGAAAACCAACAGTGGGGGGGATTCGGTGTGTGTGGAGGGTGAACGTTAAAGGATCAGCGCCGGAGGAAATTGAGACCGAATCTTCGTCATCAGATTGTCGTGATTTTTTTTGCTGCAGCGTCATTTGCATTTTCTGAGGCTGGGGTGGATAGCTGAGGCACCTCTGACCGTCATTTCTGTCGAATCAGGGTTTTCTCATTTTATTCTTTGGGTGCATTTTCTCGCTTAGTAGTTTTCATTTTAATTCCCGCATCATCAGCCTATTTAATACTTAGCCGTTTTTTTCCTCTCCGTAATGACTCTGTAGGTTAGTAATTTGAACATACTGGCATTATAAGACCGCTTGAGGGGACTCTGCACTTTATTTTCCATCCAGAGTGTCTTAGCACTGTATTTTGATTTATTTTTTTTAATGGAAGTTGCTACAGTCAGCACCACTCAAATACGTTTTCTTTGGAAATGTAATTTCTTCAGTCGGACAACAAATGAAAATTAACTGGTATTTGCCGCTGAAAGCGTCTTCCCATGCCTTTGTGACAGATTGTAAAACAAATGAAAGAAATTTTAGTCCAAAAAGGTTTAACGTTTCAGGAATAGCGACTTCTCCTTTAAGTGGAATTTGCATTTTCTGTTTTCTAACTGATAGCAGATTATAGATCATTTCCTGTGCATCTGTTCTTAAAAATTCTTTGGTATGCAAGATAGCTTTTTTTTTTTTCTTCCCCTTTTCCTCAAAGGGACTTTCGCAACAGCAAATAAATGACAATATTGAAACACATGTCAAAATAGGCCTGCTGGTGTATTATTCAGAATGGACAGTCACTTCTTGTTAAAAATGTTTAAGACCCGAACATGATTTTTCTTGTATGATGATGCCTCATTGATTTCTATCTACACTTCTGTTGGGTGGGTTTGGCTGAATACGGATTTGCTCCAGAGTCTTCGTTTAATGTTAATCATCTCCGCTGCTTTTCATTATAAAATACATACTGCTTAGTGAACGATTAAATATGAAAAGCGTGCTTTATCTCATACGACGGTGGCATGTTATAGAATGCAGTGAGCCCACAGAATTCGGGCTTTAATTATGTAATTGCGTACAAATTACACATCGTGTGTGATCGTGGCTTTTATGGCTGCTCTTGTATGACGAGTACTTAACGGCAGTCCGACGCTGTTTATCCGACGTGCCTGCGGTTTATGTAGAGTGTCGTCATCGTAAAGACGCCTGTCTGGTCCATTTACCTGCGCCAGCAGTTCCCCTTGTGGCTTTTCGGGGTATTTTTTTTTATATGTCCCATGTCCTTTATTCACCCCATGACTTCTCACTTCCTTTGAAGTCGGTCTTCCTGAGTGAGACTTTGCACTGATCCCCAGTTTCCAGTTGCCGTGGTTTAGTTCTGCATTGCGAAATTCAGCAGAATGAAAATGTATGTACTTTTAATCCAGTACTGTATAATTAATATCCACCACTAATCCGGGAAGAGCCAGTATGGGCTCAACTGAATGGGTAAGTAAAGCATGAGAGCTGTATAGAGTCGTCACTGTTTGTTTGTTTGTTTTTATGGGATTTTAATTCTGAGAACTTTCCGTAAAGTAACGGTGGAATTTTGACTGGTAACCCACACAAATAAGACTTTTTAAGGTTGTTAAGTAGTGTGTCACTTAAAGTAATGAAACTCTGAAATTACATTTGTACTTTGTTAATGTGGCATGTCATAACATCCTTGTACTGGGTGTGATTTAAGAAGTCTTTTTCAAAATCAAGATAATTTACTAATGGATATAAATTTGAAATGTAGGATCTGGGTAAGTTTAGTGACCATCACACAGGTTTAGAAATAGCTCTGACTAGTCCCCTCCCCTGAAATTTAAGTGAGGCCGTCACTATTAATTCTGGCCGGAGTCTCTGCCCTGCGGCGTATCCCAGCATGCCGTGGTCTGTGTGGCTGGCCCTCTTTGTGTCTTACACCCGGCCTGAGTGTAGCTGTCATTTTTGGGGCATGTTCCCGTATTTGCCGCTGTTAATATTTTCGTTGCCGGGTCGCTAAACCCATGAATATTTAACGACGGCCTCGTTTAAGCAGAAGCAGCCGCGGTCTTGGCTAAATGCTAATGCTCTCGAAGTAATTAGCTGGAAATCACTTGTGCTGAATTAGTGATTAGCGCTTTCTGAGCGGCGCGCTGCGGCCTTACGGGGGAGCTCATCAGGCAAATACCATCGAAATTACCCGAGCGGCGTGCTGTACTCTTTCCCCTGTCTTCGCGGGGATGTCCCGCTGTGCCTGTACGCCTTTTTATTTTTAAACTGGGGAAGGTGATGCCATGTGCCCCCCTCCACACCACTGGATTAATCTGAACAATCCCCCCCCCCCCCCAACCCGGTGATAATGCAGCCATGCCTCGACGCCTGCCTCTCGTCCCCAGGATGCCAGCACTGCTTAACCCTCTAAGTCAGGATGCCAGCAGGCCTCTGGCTGCATTAGCGGTGGTGGGATTAACTTTGAAGGAATTCTCACCAGAGATCCTGGCCAGTGGGGCTGGAGGATCTTCTGCTAGAACATGGGTGGCCAGCTGCTGGCGGGCTGGACCCCTTTCCTGCAAGTTCTTAAGTGCTTCACGGAAGACCCCCACCTCGTTCGACCTTTATGGTGTCAGACGGGTTGTGGTGCCCAGTCCTCTAACTCCCGCAGACCCTCGTGGGATAAAGGATGTATGGGCCATGTTTATGGGTCTCTCTCTATTAACAAACGGATTCGCCCTGTTGGTGGGTGACCTGGAGTGAGACTGCTGCCATATTAGGATCTTGCTGTTATGTTTTTAATCATTGCAGCGTTTTTTCTGAGTGCATGCCCGTGGATGCTGGGGGGGGCTGTGTTGAGTGGGACGACCATGGTTAAAGGCAGCTCTGAGTCACCCAGCGGGACTCGTGGGGGCCATTAAACAGGATGAGGGGGGCGAACAGACGGGCGATCGGGTGACCCCCGCCTGTAGCCCCTGACGACTGCAACAACCGACATGCTTGGGGGGGGGGGGGCTCTCTTACCGTGGTGGTGGCTCTGCTTTGTACTCGGAGACGCGCATTTGCCACCAGCCTATGAGCGTCAGGAAATCGGGTCTGCGCTGGGGGTGACGCCGGTTCTGTGGCCGCCTGACTCGCCTCATCAGAGTGGCTTCATGGGAGGATCAATGCAAGGGATGCTGCCATTTTTATTCCCCCTCAAACTCGCATTAACGTGCCTTTTAATGTGTAAGTTGCACAAGCCCTTTGATTTAATAGGCTCTTGGGGGGTGAAGTCAAATCTGCGAGTCTGATGCTAGTGACAGTGTATAAACCACAAGACACCATGGGGATTTTTATTGATAGAAAACATGCTGTATATCAGTAGTAGAGTGATATAAATTATGGATGCAGTGTCTGCGCGTACGGTATGAGCTGGTGCTGTATTGTACATTTAAAGTGTGCTGTAGCTTTAATGCTGTAATTTTAGTTGTACAGTATGTATTTTTTATGTAATCTGAGTCAGGTCCTCATTTTACTGTCTCTTTGTGGTTTAAGTTGTAAATCGATGTTCATGTGATTTTATGCTTCTAGAATATTTTCTGTCCTAGCAAAGCACTCAATAATGATGATGATGATGATGATGATGATGATGATGATGACGACAGCAATGCTATTGTTCTTCAGTGAATTCCACATAGGAGTGGTATGGGCTGGTCCCAATCGAATGGTACTGAGTTTAGTTTTAGCTTTTATTTATAAGCCATTTGAAATGTCACTTCATCAAAGCTGCGTAACAGTTTTTTAAAGTCTGTGTGTGTGTTTGTGTGGGTGGGGGGATCATTTTCTCATTCTTTTGGGTGCATTTTGGGTGCCCCTGACCTCCATACATAATTTTCCTTGCCTCTTAAGGTATGTGTTAAATAAAGAGCTTTTAAACTGTGGATCTTTTATCGCCTTTTTTCCCCAAGATGCTCCACAAGTGTGTGTTTGCTTCCGTGCCGCTGACCTTCCTCCCACTCTGGCCCAGTTGTGAAGTGACTGAGCAATCGCTCAGGCCTGTGGTGGCTCCTTTCGCTGGCTCCTGATCCACTTTGTGTGCGTCTGCCTGCCTCTATGGGCGCGCGCGTGCGTGCGTGCGTGCGTGCGTGTGTGCGTGAGCTATCTGGAGAGCCGTCTCCTAGATTTGGAACCCAGCCCCGTAATGACTCAGACCGGGCTCGTCAACAAAACGCATGACAATCCGCGCTTATCGGAGCAGGCCAGTGGGCAGGAGAGTTGGCCCGGTTCACCATTTGGGTGCCGCAGCCCGTCCGGCGTGCCCAGAATGACGAGGGGGATTATATCGCAGGGACGGCATGCATGCGGCCGCCGCCGTGCCATGTGGTCGCCTGAGTGTTTGTGTGCTTGTCCTGACTGGTGCTCCAGACAGTTTAATCAAAATATTCACAAACTGGGTAAACCGAAGACTGACCCAATTTGAGAGAGAACGCGTCAGTTTCGTATGTATGCGCTTAAGGGCTGTTTTTTTTTTTCCCCTTTCTCTCTCGGTCAGCATGCCAATTCTGTGGTGTGGAACAGATCGGGGGTGTTTTAACCATATAAATTTGCCAGTTCAGATTTTATGGTGCTTATCCACCAAATGGGTCATTCAAGGCTTCCCCAAGGATTGTCCCTCAGCATGCCTTTTGTGAGAACGTTTGCACAGTCTTTTGCCTCCTGCTCCTCGTCAACACCAGGTCCTCTCTGCATGTTTAGATCTGGAAACGGGGGGGGGCACCCCAACCCCGCCCCCTCGGTCACCAGTGACCTCTCCTCTTAGCGGCAGAGCCAATCGGGGGTGGGATTCTGTCTCTCCCTTTTTCGCTTTTGAACTCCGGGTGGGGGGCAGGGTGGCGGAAT
The DNA here is from genome assembly GCF_048594095.1 of Paramormyrops kingsleyae. Lineage (NCBI taxonomy): Eukaryota > Metazoa > Chordata > Actinopteri > Osteoglossiformes > Mormyridae > Paramormyrops > Paramormyrops kingsleyae. The sequence continues at coordinate 16,359,764 of NC_132819.1, forward strand.
GGCAACAATAGCAGTTGAGACTGCTTTCCACGGATCACTGGCTCGGCCGCTTAGGAGGGGGGGAGGAGGGAGGAGTTCTGGGATGAGACTCCCTCCCTCCTTCAGGGATTTAACTTTATCGCTTGGATGAAGTCTAGGGAAACTACTTTTGCTTTTCCTCCCTACTTTTACTTAATTTATGTCTTTAGATAGAGGGAGGGAGACACGGTTGTTTACGAAGCGTCTAGGGTAAAGAAGGCACTCCCCCTTACTGCCACTTAACCACCTCCCAGTTACCCCCACATACTTTCACCTAGAATTCTGTGCAGCATGAGCGCATGGAGAAAACAGCCATTTGGAATCTAGCCAGCTCTGGGTCTGCTTGTGCAAAGAGAGCGTGTTGAGTGGGGGAAAGAGGAGCACAGACCCGTTTCGGCTCCTGAGAATCACGCCGAGTGTGAATCTGCAGTAGGGAGGTTTTCTTTTATTACCTGTATCAGTGTTTCCCAGTCCGGTCCTCGGGGATCCACAGTCGGTCCATATTGGAGCTTGAAATATTCCATATTTAGGTCTTTTTCCAGACTTCTCTCATTCCCTGGAACCAGTGAATCAGGTGGCTGAAAGAGGTTGTAGGCTGGAAACTCACATTAGTAATGCAGGGAAGCAGAGTAAATCAAGACTTGCCATTCTACTGTCCTGACAGTAATTCAGTGATGCGAGTCTTTATCAGGAAATTCATTGGTATTGATTAGTTCATCTAGTTCCATGGAAACCTGGTAGTAGAGCAGCATGCTATGACCCGGAAATGAGACGCGAATGAACTTTGCTCTTAAACTCTGCGTTACCGATCACCCTTATGCCAAGGACACTTGAATGCAGCGGCATGTATGTCAGTCAAGAAAAGACGGAAAAATGAAAACAACAAAATACTTCAGTGTATAAGCACTTATAGGCTAAAATGGAGGCGTTGCCAGATCAATAATTACCAAGAGTCCTTGAATGTTTAGACCCTCTCATAGCCCGTCGTCTGCAGTGACGACCTATTCAACTGTGACCCATTCCACTGTTCTGCTTTGGCATAGCCTGTTCTCTCTGGAGCACTCTTGTCCTTTTCCTCTTCCTCCTCCTCCTCCTTGCTGCTGAAGTCTTATGATGTACTGCATGGTCTTTGTGAGCGTGGTCAGTCCTGGGGATTCCTGGGTGGCCTAGCTTTTGGGGAAGATGCTAGGGGTAGATGCGAGACTTGTGGGGCTGATGTCACTAAGACACAGATGTTCACATGTCAGCGTCAGGCCTCCGATCGCTCATGTGATATGGCTCCCAAACTGGATGGTGATCTTGGTGCTACTACACACTATTTTGAAATGGGCCCTCATGCACTATGAGTAATCTAACCTTGGCGAGTATCTCGAGTCTCATTACCTATGAAGAAGGATCTGTTCCCCAGTGTGATGGGATGACCTTGTGGCATGACCCATGTTCCGCATCAAGAAGCTGGTATAGTAACACTAGCCTGACCATAATTATGTAAGAGGTCTTGAGTTCACATCTAAATCAGATTGTCTAAATTTTATTTGCTCTCTGGCAGTGCTGTGCACCCGGATCTCAGGTAAAGAACCTTTCAAGGTTCTCCAAGAGCAAGAAGAGGAAGAAATCGCACACTGCGGAGGGACGAGTCCATTCTAAGCTTTTCCTGTGTTTAGAGGTCTGTGGAATTGGCTGCCATTTTCTCCTCCTGCTGACTCTGTGGGAGCAATTTGTATTTATTAAAACTGCCTGCGGGGAAAAAATATTGTCAGCCCAGAAACACTTTGCGAACGTTTGAACGGTGGCTTGAGGGTTTATGGTGCGATGGGGCAGGGTGGGAAACCAGTACTTTCTGGTTTAATTAATTCATGGGAAGCTGAGAAGTTGCACAATTATGGCACAGTTGCCAAGGCAGGGGATTAGCTGGGATTTGAATGCAGCGAGGCTTTTCCTCGTCAGAACTGGTAACAGAACTGGCATTCCCGGAGTCCTTTTGGAGCTGCCTGTCTTGCTCCTTGTTTTTACACGCCTTGTTTTTCACTATATTGCTTGCATGTGTGTGAGCGTGTCCTGTATAGGCTGCATATTGATTGGAACAGGCTGTTTGTCGGAGGGAGGTCGGTGGGCTTCTGCTCCCTGGTTCTCTGTCCTCATTGGCCCGGCCAGTGCCTCTGGGTTCACAGAACCCACTTTGTGGTCCTGTGGGTCATATTGCCCCCTGTTTTTGGCTTGGCCAGATCAGCCACAGTGCAGTTGGGCTCCAACACGAACAACTGCGCTTTTACCTTGTGTTTTTGCTGTTTTTGGCGGTTGCACACTCACCCGTTTTTAAGACGCAGGAGAGACAAGCCGGGTTTTGACTGGGTTGTGATGCAGGTCTTTATTTTCTCCTGGAGTTCTGTAAATTCTGCTTCTCGTCCCTTTTCCATTCTAATAAGCAAAGAGTCTGAGAGCCCCATGGTTGTTTGGAGCGTAATATGGCCACCCTGCCTTCTGACACATGCTGCCGAAATATGGCCTTCAGCTCTTCAGTCACGACCTAATGCCGGATATCGGGCGGCAGAGAGCAATTTGCAGGCAGTCCATCGGTAAAGAGCCTGACCGTGTTGTTGGGAGGGGTGGAGTTAATGCTGTGGAAGCGAGCGTGTTGCGCTTTGTGACGGTCCTGTGATGCTCAATCGCCAAGGAAGCGCGGAGATTGAATTTTCGGAGAACAATATTGCCCGGCTTGCCGGCTGCCACAGCGTAACCAGACTTGCCGAGAAGAGCGGATTATTACAGTGTCTGCAACGCGGGATCCTGCAAAACACACAGAGGGAAAGTGGGCGTGTCTGTGGATGCCGAGGCGTGTAATTGCTGGTAATGTGTACGTCGCTACAGGCCAAGGGGAGCGGCTCATCTGTTATTCCCGCCCCTCTCCTTAGGAGTGGGGGTGGGGGGGGGGGGGGAGAATTTTCCAATCGATTTGCCACCTTCCTTCATTTTTATGGTTATATTATTGGTTTAAATTCTGTATCTGCGTTTTTGGAGGGAGCTGTGGGCTCTGACACAGGAAGTGATGTCGTGTTGCTGCGGTGACCATGACATTTAAGCTGTTTTGGTTCTGGCCGGGATGCTGGCAATGGGCCGAGGTCCTGTCTGAAAGGCCCTCTGGCCCTCTGAGGGAACCTCGTTGCCCCTGTTGGCTTTCCCGAGCCCTCTGTGGTTTCTGTGGGAGTTCCTTGGTCAGCATTGCTAAATCTGAATCTGGATCAGATTCAGTGCACTGCTTTCTTTGCTTGGTTTGCCCGCCATCTTTTCCCTGTAAGGATTAAGTCTTATGGCTTTTGTTAGTTTTTTTGGTTTACCCCTGTGTCATTGTAGTCGGTCAGCCAGACCACCGGCCAACTGAAATATGGAACCAAAACATCTTTGGAAAGACCCACTGGATTCTACTGTTTTTCTGCACAGTTGTTTAGACCAGGGGAGGTTGGATGGAGCAACTAGACCTCATTGGACATAGGGGTGACTGATCAGTGGTATCTCAGTCTCTTTGCCTTGTTTGCCCATAAAAGCCCCCCCTCACTGCTCAAATGGCTGACCATGAGGTAAAGGGGGGTAGCCTTGTTCACATGTTACTTTGCCTGCAGGCTGTAGATCTCTCACAACCTGAAACAAGGGAGTTGTTAATCAGAAACGAAAATGAACTTTAAGTATCACCTAACAAGTAGGTAACATTTGAGTTTAACTGGATCTGCAATATGGTCTGGTTCCATTGGTGTTCTGTTGCTGATTGATTTCACAGATTCCCACTTAGTCATTAATTGCTTGAAAAAGCAATCAAACACTCATCCCTTGATGAATCTGATGCGGTCGACTTCCCAAGCTTCACGACTGCCCTGTTATAGCTCAGTGGTTGAGTGGGAGGGCTGGACAGGTTAACGATGGATTCCTCTGAGAGAGACTGTGGTCCTGCTTTCCACTCCTCGCCTTGCTCCACTTGAAAACAGGAAACGGGAAACTTAACTCCCGTTATCTGTGTTTAGGTGGCTGAATCACAGTAACCTTGGCCTGCTCTCTGGCTGCCTCACTTCCAGTGGACTGGAAATCACGCTCGATGTATTACACCCAATTAATTTTAAAAAGTTTATTTCCCTAAAATAGTCTGTTTTGATCAACCATCGATGTTTCCATCAGTTGCAAACTTACACTTAAACTCCGATAAATCTGAGGTGGACAACGAGAGTGGGACCGCAAATAGGAAATGTAACCACTAACGTGACCGCTAATGTAACCGTTAGCATCAACGTTAACGCAAATGCCGGTTTAACTGCCAGAGACTCAGCTTTGCGGTGTGCCCCTTGCACTGTGTGTTCCTATGTTGTTGAACACCTCCTTCTGTTTCCCTTCTATATTTGTTAGTTTAATACATTTGCTGTTCGCTGTGCTTCCTTCTGGGACTGGTCATGAAATTGCCACTGAACCATGTTTGGTTCTATGATTCCTGCCCCATCCAGCACAGGATTCTCCGGCATCTGCTCTGTCCCGACAGACCCCACACTCCCTGTGAATGGTATTCTCGTTACCCGGCATTGGGAATGGAAACAGCCTCTACGTCCCAAGCACAAAACCAAGGAAAGGAATAGGGTGGATCCACTGGAATTCTTTTGGAGGGAAAAATCGAGCACAGCCTTGGTTCCTTCCTCCCTGACCCACGCAATCCGGTTCCCAGACATCTGGCACCTCCATTGGTGCCCTTGCCTGATGAATTCAACTTGACATAAATAGAGATGGAGAGGCGGCCAGTGCAAGTTCAGCAGGGAAAACGGGACACCGTTACACGGCGAGGATGGCGAAAGAACAGGCGGTGACACCTCAGGAATAGGAGGCCGGTGGCTTTTAAGTCCCTGGAAGGGCTGAGGTGGGAGGACGCTGTAATAGTGCTCACCGTGACCGTGTGATTACCGAGTTTCTGGACCCATATCCCGTTCCATTTTGGGGGTGGAATAGCTAACGAGGGAGCTGCTAATTTAATAAGCAGGCCGTACATTATTAAGACCCCTGCCGTGACGAGCAGGCATCTGCTGCTGCTGCTATTTTAATGGTTTTCTTTTTTTAATGATTGTTCCTCTAACTTACAGTAAAGACAGGTGATGAGGCTGGAGTCCAGATGACCAGGGGGAGGCCGCGTGGAGCCCGAGTCGGCGGAACAGCTCTGTAAATCTGTCAGGGGCCCCTTGATCGGGATTGAAGCAGTTTGCGGATGCAATTTAGCACATGGCTGCCTTGGCCGCCCAGGTTACTGTCGCCATCGCAGTTCGCCGCGTCGCAGCCTCCTGCCGACCTTGTTTTCGGCTCATAGCGGCGCTGTGGGTTTCGCATCTGTGAATGCAGCATTTTCGGGGCCACCGATCTATCCGAAGTTCAGCGTTATGTCTCACTGTTGACAAAATAACGTTTTGGGTGCCCCTGCTTTGCACACAAATAGGGTGCTGGCCCAAAGTATTTTAGGTATGCATTTTAAAAACGTTTTTAAGATACCGCCGTGTCTGTTCCTGTCTCTTTACACATGCAGGGCTAGCTAGGCGGTTTTTGCCAAGGCTGATGTCGAGAGATGTTTGCTTACGCCGCCCATCTGCGGGTCCGGCTGACACCCCTGATTTTTGCCGTCTCCCCACGTTCCCCCTAAACGTGCGCTCGTCTTTTGTATAGTAGAAAGGTCGGACCGGCTCTGATCGCAGAACCAGGACAGCCCTGTAAGAAGTTCAGAAATAATGGAGAGATGGGGGGGGGGGGGGAGTTGGGTGGGAAGTAAGCTTGGAGATTTCCAAGGAGATTAAGAAAATGTCACACAGCGAATTGCATATGGGGTCCTTTTTGTGCCGGGTCCATTTGATAAAAGTAAATGGAAAAGGTGAAGAGAAGCGGTAGGGGTGGAGGTGGGGGGGGGGGCAGCTCGAGGCAGCCTCTGAAAAGAGTACCTTTATCGCCCTGGCATCCATTACTGTTTAATAATTGGATGCTGTTCATATAGATTTGCCATGCCAGGTCAGAGCCATTGTTATCTCTCCCCAGAGCCCCCCCCCCTGTGTTGCGGGTCTGCCACAAAAGGCCGCCCTTCAAAGAACATTTTATTTAATCACTTTTAAAGCCCCTTTCTAATTTGTCCTATTTTGCCAATCGGAGCCATTTCTAGTTGGCTGCTGCCCAGAAAAGAACAGCTCCCAAAATGAGCGTTCGCCCCTCCAGTCTTGCCCTGCGACGTGAACCGTAACCCGGAACTCGCCGGGACTCTGATTTACCGTGCCATTAAAATGTGCTCCCAACCGGACAGGGTGACATTGCTGGGTTTTTTTTGTTCTCCCAGTGTAGCGTCGCCGGTGGCTGTCAGTAGAGCCCGTGTGATTATAATGGCGCCATTCAGGTTAAATTTGCCGTTTCATGTAGTTTACTTGAGCGGCACTGTGATGATTCGGTGTCTGGGAAGGAAGGAAGAGGTCAGAGTGCGGTAACTGCAGAGTTGCCCGGGGTGACGGTCACACGCGCGGTAGGGTTTCTCCTCGAGCGCTACAGGAAGTAACTGGAGTTTGCTTTGTGGCTTTTTTGGTCTGCTAATTACGTCTCGAGCAGCTGTTGAAAAATGACCATTCTGTTACCACTATTTACTTGTGGTTGGCACATAGATGGATAGTTGAAATTAAATGATTTGCGTTTTTTTTTTCTCTATATTCATGGATTGAGTATCACTTTTTTATTTTTTGTTTCATGTTCCACTCATTAAATCTGACTTCTGCTTTTGCTTTTTGCTGTGCTAATGTCTGCCGGAATTGGTCAGCGAGTTTCTTTTTGCAGAAGGAGAGCAGTCTTTGGTAGGTGAACGCCATATCGATGGGAAACATGCCTCCCTGACACAAACTTATCTGTTTGACATTCTGGTCACCTTCCTTATGTATTAGCCATAGGATGCCAACATGTTAAGCCATAGGATGTTAGCCATAGGATGCCAACGGTTTTACGTTGAGCTGTAACTACGATAACGAAGTGTATGCTCTCCTCTTACTTGTTTTTATAAGAATTGTAATTGGCAAGAGCTCTACTTGTATTTTGCCCTTGACTCTTTAGGTTTAATAATTAATTTGCCATTCTGAAATGCCTTTGAAACCATTTATTCATGAGAAGAGCCTTACATAAAATCAATCTTTAATTAAGGCCAAAAACCAGTAGGGGAAACCTTGCCATTGAGATGCTTGTTTATCAAGTATTAATGAGGAAAGTTATTTTGAAAATGATCCTGTGTGCAATGCTTACAAGCACAGTACCGTCATTTCCATATTAGCCAGATCTTTCAGGTGTTCTAGCTTCGAGCTCTTATTGGGGCCGTGCAGGACCTGTCGCTCTCGCCTTATGTGGTGGGGCTGAACCATGGCTCCTGGGGGGGGGGGGGGGGGGGTTCGAGTGAATGGGGTTCCTCATGGTGCACATGACAGATGTTTTTCTGGTTGGTGACGTTTATCCAGGTTTGCGGAGAAAGTGTAAGTCTTTCGACAAGGACAGTGTTTCCCAACCCAGTCCTTGGGGAACCCCGGACTGTTCACGTATCTGTAATATGGTCTCGGAGGAAGTAAAACCGTTGACTGTCCGGGGTTCCCCCGAGGACTGGGTTGGGAAACACCGGTCTAGGACATGAAATTTGGCCTAGAGGGTCCTTGTGGCTGGGGGACATTAACCTTGGACATTCGTAGTTTTAAAAAAGATAAAAGTAATCACGTAAAATGTTAAACCCTGCTGCAAGTATTTCTGCTGACAAACCCTTGCATAATTGATTTGATCAATCATTTTGCCTAATTAGCCATATTTGCTGTTGCTTCAGATCAGAAGAACCGAATTACAGCCTCTGTCTGTAGTCAGTCAGTGTTAACGTGCCAGATTGAAACGGTGCCTACATGTTTGTCAGCTACATTAATATTATTCGGTTTAAATTTTTAGAACTTTGTCCCACTTGGCTTCTGTTGGCTGTAAGATGCTTTTTGTGGCAAGGCAGAGAGGCGAGCACGGTTTGTATTATGCTAAGATGTGAATTGTCGATGTATGGCGAGGGTTAGCTACCTCTGCAGAGACTTGCACAGCTGAGACAGCCCTCAGCAATAATGTATAGAACACAAAAGCCGAGAGGATGCGTAAACATGCTTTTCAAGGGAGCGGAAAGAAGATCATGCTGTACCTATATTTTCATGATGCGCTGCTATTTTGCCAATTTTTTAAAACCTAACATTGCTGAGACTTTGAATTGCCTTCTACCAGTGATCTCATTTGTTGAAGGAAGCAACTGTAAATGAAGTTAACATAGCACAGCGTGAGCATGGAGATGCTGATCCAACAGCTAGCTGACGCATGCTCTTTCAAGGCTGGAGGAACCGCCCGTGAACAGTGTCAAAGATTAAAACCATAGAATCGCATCCCCCATTTTCACAGAAAGTGTGACCTTAAAACAGAATACCCAGAAGCCTTGGTTTTGTGCTGGATTTTTTTTTTTATTTTTATAAATCCTTTTGACTCCCGGACCTCTTGGAGCCCTAGACTTTGTTACGATTTTTTGATCTTCTGATTGCTGTGAATGCCGCCCTGTGGTTTTCGATCGATAACAGTCTGGTCGTCAGTAAGGTTTTCTTCATCCGCGTTTTGTTGAATTTGCTTTGGCAAGAATCAAATTTGGATCAACGACTTGCCTAAACTTGAAGATTTTTGACGATTCTTGAATCGCACATTGTCAGTATGATGAGTTAATAGTGTTTTGCGATCAGCACTGTGCATCTATTACCGCAAGAAATCTGCCTTGGTTTATCCCTCTCATAGATAAAGTTCTTTTCCAGAATACTGTTCCTGAAGCTTGTCCATTATCTTCACAAGGCGGATTCATCGCCTTTGGCTAATATTATAAATCCAGCAGCCACACACCGACGGGGTACTTTTCTCCTTGAAATTAAGTGGTCACCTTGGCACAACTGCATAATTGTGCGGGGATTTAAGAGTCCGGTGGAGATTTGACCCATCTCCGAATTTCTCTGGCTCTGCCACTGCGGGCCCCGTGATCCTCAAGTGCCGCAGTGAATTACGTGCCGCCATTCGTCAGCTCTTAGCGAGGGCTCTCTCCATGCCGTGTAGTTACACATGGCTCATCTGTTTCATCTTATGTGCCGACTCATAAAACCGCGAATGGGGCCCTTTTAAGGGGAAGGTGAGGAGCTCTTCTGGCTCGTCGGGAGACATTGGGCTTGAGTTGTTGGATGGGGCTGCTCAGGCTGTTAACGACGATGAGGGCAGTGATTTATGTTGCATTGTTGGATGCCATTAGTCTGCTTCCTGGGGTTATGTCATCACTGTTTGAATAATTCCAGATGATGAATGCTAGTTAGGGCAGACGACGGTCATAAGCTCTGACTGAAGGCCCATTCATTTCATTTGTCAGCAAGACGTACTAAATAGCTGCTGAGGGGGGTTGTGTTTATGGATGGCTCCTCTTTGCCCCTTGTATCGCTGGGCACTAGCAGCTGGCAAGGTTCTGAGATTTGCCTTGTTTCAGATTCACTTGGCAGCGGTTGAAACACCAAGTTGAAGGGTCATTAACTGTTTTTGAGAGAGGCTACCTAGCTATCTTCCAGCTCTGTTTTAATTCGAGTGACTTTCTCCGAATCAAATCAGCTGACTTGGTATCAGTTGGTTTCACCAGCTGGCTAGTTGTGAAGCTGACTGCTGTGACCACCTTCCACTCTTCAGCAGAAGGACACATTTTCTCTCTTCCTCCCCATCAGGTTCCCCAGGAAGTTCACTTTCCAGACGTGCGGCCGCCTCTGATATATATTCCTGTGTGTACGCTGATAAGGATGGACACCATTTTCTCTCGCCGTTATACCTTTAATTACCCAAAAGCCAGATAAGGGCAGGGCTGCTGTGCGCTCCATGGTCGCGCATCCGAAGACCGAAGGGCATACACTCATACTCAAAAGGACCCTTCCCCTTTGCCCAGTAGTCACAGAGGACTGGAGCCATCTGAGATTCCGCCCTGCACATAACGATGTGGTATAACTAACGGTAAACGAAGGAGAAAACTTGTCTGAATTGATCAGCAGGCACTTGCATCCTCATGCGTGTTTTTATCGGTGCGTACTTTCTGCAAAGCCATCTACTTTATAAATTGCATAAAGTGGATCTAGACACTTTCCTGAATCATATTTTTATGATGTTTGGAGTGAGGGCGATTAGGGGGACCCTTCTTGTCTAAATAACGGTGGGTAGGAAAGATCACGTTAATGATTTACAGCACCAAGTTGGTACCAACAGTGTGTGGAGTCTGGTTCTAATGGCCTTTGGCACCCACAGCTCGAGCAGAAGTTTGACGTCATAGGGCAGCCGTCCTGTGTTACCTGAAGCATTCATCAATGGGCTTTTATTTTTATAAACTAATGTTTTAATGGCAACATTTTATTTCACTCCTTGCTGTGCAATTACTGCTGAATAGAGGTATTTAATGTTACAGTTCTTCAGGTAATGGTTGTTGTTTCAGGTATTGGTTGTCGAGTCATATTCCCAGGGAATGGGGGGAGGCCTGGTGCCCCTCCCTCGTAAGCTTCAACCATTTGTGCCAGAACAGCGAACCCCACCGTGAGATTTGTGTGAATTGCCCCGTGTGGGGGATGTCCGGCTGCAGGAGCTTTTTTGAAAGGACGGATGGGGGGGGGGGGGTGGTTGTTGGAGGAAGAGCTCAGGCTGGGGGGGGGGGGTATGTGACGGGGCTGGGTGCTCGTGGCTCGGATGCCCCTGCCAATTAGTGTGGTTTGGTTGTCAGAGGAATCAGCCCTTGTTGAGAAGCTGCCACAATGATGATGGGATCACATGCAGTTTATACTCCTCCCCTTTGTCCATGTGTTGCTCCCATGTAGCACTACTCCCCCCCCCCCCCCCCCCGCCAATGGCAGCCAAGCCCTGTTTAGTCAGCAGAGACTGGGATTGAGAAAGTGAGAGGGCAAGAGAGAGAGGGATAGAGTAAGGCTCGCTGTCGTCCTGCCGGGATTAATCAGGATCAGCCCCCAGGGTTAAACCTGCCCTGGCAGCCCCTTCATGGAGCTTCTCCGGGGGCCCGGATGTGTGTGTGTCTGCCTGTGATTTTCAGGGAGCGTGTGTCCCTGTGTCCGGCCTTCCGGCTTTGTCTCTCTGTGTTTATTCCTGTACGCTGCTGAGGCTGGGGGGGGGGGGGGGTGTATGTGACGAGGCTGGGTGCTCCTGGCTGGACATGGACAGAGGAATGTCAGAGTGCATTTAATAATGCAAAGAAATGTCTTCAGTCTGACAAACGTCTGGTACATTATGACGCCTGTTGGTGGGCAGCCGGTCAGTGGAGGTCCGTTGATGGCAGTGTCCAGGGGTCCCGGCAGCTGCAGGGCGTTCAGGTTGCAGGGTCGCCTTCAGAGGCATGCAGCTAGGAAGCAGCTAGGACACCAGATAAAGACGGACACACAACCTTCGTTCTGTTGGTTCCGGGACTGTAAGTGTGATACCACCTCAGTTTCCCTAATGAGAGATCCAGTCATATGAATGTGTAGAACTGTCGCTCTCTAGACAAAGGTATCAGCGATAAACTCTCTTCCCCTGGGATCTCATCTTCAGTTTTAGGAGAGACCTCTGTGATCTTGGGGCAACTTGGTGGTTGTGCTGCTCGTTATGCTTGCGGGAGTTTTACTTGCACAAAAATGCTCTGAGGGCACAATGAAAAATGATTGGTTCTCTCTCTGACCCAATCAGATTGCAGGGGAGGTGGGTCCAAGCAACTAAAGGAGGCGGGACAAAGACATATGATTGGTTGGTCCCGCCTCCTCTAGTTGCTTGGACTTCACCTCCTCTTCAATCTGATTTGTTTAAGTAAAACTCCCATGAGTGCTCATTTGTTAAGAGAAATGACTGGAATGTCTCCACACAGAATGGACTGTTGGCAAACTTGCACACAGGACACGCTTTATGGGGGCATCGTGCTGTTTGACTCGTCGATGCTTCCCCTGTGTTTAATGCAGAAATTGACAGGACTGCTGGTCGACTGGCGTGTCCGATTGGCACTTCACTGGCTCTGTGTCAAACCCTCGTTTTCTGCAATTCTTGGTAACATTAAAATTTCAATTCTACACTCTGATGATTATAGCCTGCAGAACTGCATGGGCATTAGCCGTGCCGTTTCCGCCAGGTGCTATAACAGCATACTTTGTTTAGATAACAGGGTGACTCACTTGTAAGCATGAGTCAGTGTTCGCCGCTCTATACATGAAACACACCCCATTACGACGACGTCATCCCCTTTAACGTTTGTAACACGTCGTCGTTCCTGATTAAACACGTTACTGATTGTCACATCCTGTTGTTGTTTCGTCCCATTACGCCATGCTCCATTTTGTCACGCCATGGAGTTTCGGGACAGGATGGGGTGGTGCAGGGACAAGCCGCCCGCACACCTGCGTGTTTTATGGCCCTGGCAGTCGGAGCACTTTTATTGGTGCTGGATTAAACGTTTCCCCAATCGACTGGCAGCGGCTGACGTTTTGATACGACTCTGGAAATACCCCGGCTGTTACTTGATCCCTTTGGGCAGAGCTGCCTTGCAATCACCGTGCTGTTAAAGTTGTGGTTCGCTCTGCTCTGCGCCTTTGAGTTTGGTAGCCCCTCCCCTGCCCCCAATCTGCATTCTCCTCTCTCCCTGCCTGATGTGTCCCGTTCGGATAATGAGCGCTTGCATCAGCAGAGATCTGCAGTTTTGCTTTCCTCCCAAATGTGCCTTTTGACTTGAGTGGCTTTATTTAGATATATATTACACACATACACACACACACACACACACACCTGTTTACGTGTCCCCCCCCCTCCCATGCTCCTCCTTCACTTTGCCCACTCAACTCCCCCCTCCCCCCCTTGGAAAAGCCTCCCTTATGAATGCAAGGTGACCTTGGACCCATCACCCTTCTTGCTAAGGATCGACAGAGCAGATGAAGGAGGTCGGGGTGGGGGCTCAGTTTAGATCCATGAGAATCTCCCCCTACCTCTACTCAAAGGTCAACGCGGGGCCCCCGCAGGCTAAATACGCGACAACATGCGGCCCAACCAAACGCCGCTCTTCAAGGAGATCAGTGCCGGCCGCCGGTATTTATACGTAGTGCCCAAGCCGGTGCGTTATCAGATCCTGCCGCCGCCGCTGTGCCAGTGGGCGGGGCTACCCTCACCCAGCGAGCACAGGAAGTCGGGCAGAAGGTGACTGTCACCGAGGGCGGGGTTACCCTCACCCAGAGGGCACGGGCAGAAGGTGACTGTCACACAGCCACACCTTTTGAGGCCTTGTCCCCTGGAGGCAGTGGCAGCCTTATGTTTGAGGGAGAAACACCAGGCATTAGGATGCTTATTTTTATTTATCAGGAAATTTTATATGAAAATGCCACATGTTGGAGTAACCAGATGTTATTAATGCTCTGAGGAGGTTTACTTACTGCTCTCTTGTTTGCTTTGCCCTCTAACCTCCTATATGGATCCTATGCGGTATGAAATTAAATTGATATAAAAATCCATATATGGTATGCAAGTCGGCAGTGCTGTTTGTTTATCAGAGTATGTCCCCATTAACATAAGCCCCTTGAGAGGGGCACCCCCGTTATTTTAAAGGACCACTTCCAAGAACATCTTTATTTTGGGTGCTATAACAGTTTAGTGCACGTAAATCCCTTTGTTTAAAATTAGTTTCCCAGAAGTTCCCTTGGCATTTTAATTATTTATTTTTGTATTTAGCTTTATTTTTATTTTATCTTTATTTCGGGCTATTCTCAGTGGCTCAGCTAATGCCGTCTTTTAAAGCAACGAACGGTTTTCACCCTCTTTTACCGCGTTTGAAGTGCCGTACCCAGATACCGCAGGCCACCTTTAGTGGCATTCGATCCCACAACCTTCATGGTTTAGAGGTTCTGTGTTCTTAACCGCCGGCCGGGATTAGAAGGAAGCCCTTTCAGATGCTGGGTGTGATTCCGAGTACGTCCGGGGCTTAGCAGGCAAGGGCGCGCTCTGCCTGGTGTACTCTGTGGTGCCCCCCTGAATCATTTATAGCATCCTGGAGGAGCTGCATTAAGGCCCAGGGAAACACCCCCCCCCTCCAGCCCCGATGCAGTTCCTGTTTTGGAGCCTAACCCCTCACTTCATTTCCTCTTTCTAAATGAGGAAAAATTTTTGTTTTTGTCCTGGTGAGTCCGAATTGCTTGGAATTATTTCCAGTTCATAAAATGTTAAAATACTGAGCTCGTCCTGCACAGATCTGCCCCATCCTGTTACACCACATGAGCAGCTCAGTAAAGGTGCTGGGTTCAGTGCTGGATAATGTGTGTGTGTGTGTGTGTGTGTGTGTGTGCGCGCGCTTGGTTAATCCCATCTATTGCGTGACCTGAAGATCACTAGGCCAGTGAGCCCTCTCAGTGCACTTCCTATGGGGGGGGGGGGGGTCATCCCTACTGCTGGAGAATGGAGAGGAAGGACAAGCAGTACTACAGCTGGGGGTATCTGTCTATGCCAAGGAGAGACTTTGTGTGTGTGTGGATGGGGGGGCATCAGCATCTTGATGGATTTGGCCCTTTGTTTGGCACGCAGACAGACAGGCTGGGAATGTGACCTTCCCCGGTGTGCTTCACCCCCCCCCCCCAGTGCACCTCGGGCCCCGAATAAATGCCCCCTCCCCCCTCAGTGTGACAGAGTGGGTCACCCTCCACTGACAGGTCAGAACACATGCCAACGGCTCTCTTCTTTCTGGAGGGACTCTGGGCGTAGTGCCCCCCCCCCCCCCCCCAGCAGAGGTATTGCACATGGAATGAGGGCCACACATGGGGTGTGGATGTGCCCTTTGTCTAGATGAGCAGAAATGAACTTTTAATTAAGCCAGAGGTCGCAGAGGAGGTCTCTCACCAACCTGCGGAGCGGTGAGCTGCTTCCTGGGGTCGGGTTACAGTGAGTCACCGCTGCTGTGTTTCGGGCCTGGGGGGGCTTTGCGGCTGGTGGCCCCCTTGACCCAGCAGCAGAAGACTGCACCGTCCTGGCCCCCACCTGTCTGTGACAGCTGCGTGTTATGCCCTCCCTTCAATTCTGTGCCTCTCTCGGCACTCTGTCTGCAAGGGTCTGTGCAGGCGACTGTCCAGCTGCAGCGCCTGCGACCTCAGTCAGGCTGGGCTCAACCATTATCTCGGGGGGCGGTGGTCTACACCGGTGTCCAGGATACGGTGTGCAGTGTCACAACAGCATCGAGGGTGCCTCTTTGATTGCCGAGTCTGACTAAACAGAGTATTCCATGTCACATCACTAAAGAGGATGGGTGGGTCAGGGGGGCGGGGCCTGATCAGGGGGTGGGGCCTGATCAGGGGGCGGGGCTGCCACTGGTTTTAAATGACAGCAGTAAAATGAAAGGGTTGTGTCCCGCTGAGCCGTGCTGAGTGACGTGTCTCACCGATTAGAGCTAGTGGGCCAGCCAAAGGATGCTGCTGCACAGTCTGGACCATTGATTATATCCTACATGTCGAGGGGAGAGACTCTGGGTTCTGGGCAGAATCTCCATGTCGTCAAAGCCTTTGATTTAATCGCTTACGGGAACGTGGGGAGGTGTGTCCGTGCAGGCAGCCGCGATTTGAGGCTCACCCCACCTCCCTGCGTAAACGGCACGGGCCCGAACAATCCTGTGAGAAAGTTCTGCTCGATCTGAAATCTCCCGGGGGGGCTGTGTGCCCCGCCGCCAATGCTGCCACTGCTGTGAAGTGTGTGAGCGGTGCTTGGGTCCGCCGTGCTTCCCCAGCTGGCCTGTGTTTACCTTGCATTGTGAGGAACTGAAGCACAAACAGTGAGATATCCTGTTATTGACTCTTAAAACATGCTTCAGGGGAAGAGATGATAGATTTTTCTATCCAACTTCTCTTTTGCAATGTAGAGTATCAGGTAGCACTAGAATTTATTGTGCCAAATATATATATCAAATTCACTAGTTTTATCAGTCTGAATGATCAGATTTTAATGTTCAAAGCTGTAAATTAAATGAAGTTCCGCTTATTTGTAACTTGTTTTAAATTCTTGTCGTCCTGTCGGTGGACAATAAGAGATCAGGTGAGCTAAAGCCGGGTCTTGTTAGGTACCGAGATTCTCTGGTGCTGCTCAGCTGATACCTTTAAATGTCATCTTTTACGGTGTGATGGAGGCTTTATTTTCCAAACCTAGACAAACATCTTCCTGCAGTCGCCAGTTCAAGCTCTTGATCGGAGCCCTTTCCACGGTCACCCTGCAGTGGGCTTGCGAGATCTGTAAGGTAGTCTGTTACTCTCTTAGGTTCTCTCCCCTGAAGCTGATGTCATGTCATCCACTCTGCGGGGGTCCCTTCAGGGTCGCGCGTCTTGCTTTTTAAATTATGCTCTTGCGTGTGGATCGTGGTTGACATGGAAACCGAGCGAGGTGGGGAGGGGGGTGTTTCGCCACGTGACCCTCGGTCCACCATGGCGTCTGCCGCACGCGGCGAGAACCCGCTGGTCCGTGGCGAGAGACATCTGCAGGTCCCTCCGCGGCGAGCCAAGGCCACACGCGCCTGGCCCTGGGGGAGGACCGCGGGGGCCCCCGCCTCGTTCTACAGCCCTTAATTAGCAACGTGCTATTTATGGTCGCTCGCAGGTGAAGGCAGTGTGTCACGGAAAGTGCTGGAGCGTCCGGGTCGTCACATCTGCCTGCTGCCGCCTGCTGCCCCTCCCCCCCACCAGGACAGAGGGTCCCCCAGATGGGGGTGCAGATGGCGTTCAGGGTGAACGGGCATGTGCACCTTCCTGGTTGGCTGCCGTTCTGGGAAGGCTGTGTGTGTGTGTGTGTGTGTGTGTGTGTGTGTGTGTGTGTGTGTACGTGTGTGTGTGTGTGTGTGTACGTGTGTGTGTGTGTGTGTGTACGTGTGTGTGTGTGTACGTGTGTGTGTGTGTGTGTGTGTACGTGTGTGTGTGTGTGTGTGTGTCTGTGTACGCGTGTGTGTGTCTGTGTACGCGTGTGTGTGTGTGTGTGTATTACCTATGCCAAACACATTCAGTCAGTATATATAATATTTAGGGCAAGACCCATACACGCCAGTTGCTCCAAGGGCTGTCCGTCTCTGTTTGTATCTGTGGATAAAATGCTTTGGCTAAAAGCACCTGCTACCTAAACAAAATTTAATGTCTAAATTTAAATTATTTATATATACTGTCCACCTCCCCATGCATGTATATATATTTATATATCCAGGCAGCCTGTGTGTTTTGCTGTGTGCAGTGAGACGTTCGGAACACCATTAAAATATATGTAATATATATAAATGTCAACCGTTCAGTTCCCTTTAAATGTCATGGAAACGGCCGGGGGGCGGAGCCTTGGAGTGCTAACATTTTAGCCACTGGGAATTATTCACACATCTTTCTGCAGCCGTGATTCTGAGGGGACGGGACATTAATCCCCATGTGCTAATGCCACATCCCTTTGTATGAACGGGGGGGGGGGGTTGTTTGTTGATTTATTGCTTTTATTTACCAATTGTCTGTTTCTCACTGATGTTTAAATTACCCTTGTATTTAAGACGCTGAAAAGCCCTGAGCGGCAGTTTGGGAATCGGCTGTTAGGCTGCGGAGGTGTGACTCCCGTTCGTGGGCCTCCCTCGCCCGCTCCCCCTCGCTCGCCCGCTACCCCTCGCTCTCAGCACGTGCTTTATTGCGTTGTTTTTAAATGCCACATGCAGCAGGTTTTTCCACCATGGAAATATTCGCCGCTGTGGATGTGGGGCGCGGAGGGTCCCGTCCCCCGCCTCCCCGTCCCGGCCTTTGATGGTCAGCTGAGTGCTGCCAAACCACAGGCCGTGGATTCCCTCACTGGGACGCCGGCGGGCTAAGCCTTGGCGCACGGTCGGGGAAGGGGGGGGGGCGACGCTCGGGGGGAGCTCGTGGCAGTCTGTGATGGAAAGCCCCCACGTTCCACTTCTTTCCAGTTGTTTTTTTTCTGTTCCCACTCTCGTCATTCACATAGACTCTCGGTCTGAACCGGTTCAGACTACGCGCGTCTACAAAATTCCGCCTTGTGTACGTCATGTCGGCTTAATGGCTGGATGTGGTCTGTCAGTGCTCCCCCCACTTTGTTTTACGTGTTCCACGCGCCAGTCCGGCAGAACAAAGCACAAGTACCGTGTTTTAGCTGCTGTCCCATGCGACTTGTTTTTAGCTCAAGGCATCAGGAAGATGCTTCTGGCAGAATGAGTATCATAGACACTCGCCGCTCAGCTAGCAGTAAGGACCTTAACTGCTGTACCTGGAAAGAACAGGCTGCCCCCCCCCCCACAGTCTCCCCCTTCTTAAATCAGTGTTTCCCAGCCCGGTCCTTGCAAACGCTCCATGTCTTAGTTCCCTCCCAGCCTCTGATACTCTCCTTTATAATTCCCCTTGGTGCCGCTCTGATCAGCTGGATTCCCGCGGCCCCCGATGCTATAGCACGGAAAACGCCCAAACCCACCGCGTGGTCGCTAGATCAGTGCCGGGCCAGTCCGGAATCCCAATGGAAGTGAAGGGGCTTCGCTCGCAGAGCCGCGTCAGATTCTCTCATGCGCTCGCTGACATTTGCAGTCCTTATGCACATATGTATTTTGCCTTTATGTACATATGTATTAATCCTGGTGTTTTGCTTTAGTGGTTTGACGCTGATTGTGTGCAATCACACCTAATCAAAATCTATTTTCTTTTTCTTTTCTCCATGTGTTTGCGGATGGTGCTGGGTTCCTTCAACAAAGGTAAGAAGCTTTTTTTTTAAACCTCTGTTACTGAATTTGTCTAGCTGACAGAAGGTCAGGGCAGGTCAAGGGATTTCTGGAGCTATGAAGGAGATTGAGGCCTAGGTGTGTGTGTCTGTGTGTGTGTGTCTGTGTTTTGGGACTTTGCCTGTCGGTGGCAGTACTGAGCTGGTTGTGCGCCGGACGGGGGGGTGGCAGCAGCTCTGTGTGTGTGTGTCTGTAGAGTGAGGTGTGCCGTATGGTAACAGTGTCGAGTTGGGGGGGGGGGGGGGTGCGGGAGCGTGAGAATCCTCCCGTCTCGGCCTGTGAGCGTGCCCGGAATGCCGACGCCGCCGGGATGCGTGTGTAAACAAGCGGGCCGCACTCGGCCGTGGGTGGGGGGGCCTGTCATCGGCGATCGGCGCGGCTTTCAGCTAGTCTATTCAGGCCCCTGGAAGAAGGCCGCTTTCATCTGAGCCGGGGATACCTCTCCAGATTTAAGCGGCTCCTAAACGGCGGCCTGACGCTGTGTGCATTGGGCTTCTGCGATCGGCGCGGCGGGGAGGTTCGCCCATGGAGGTGGGGGGGGGCAGGCTGGCCCTTGGTTTATAGATCAGCATGACGTCTGTGTTAGTTTTTAATGGAAGAATAAAAGATGTGGTGTCTGTATAGTGGCTGATATTCACAGTATGTATTTAAATAAATTCTGCAAGGCAGGATGGGAAATATTCAGTTTCCGCTTTTGGAGAGCAGACTGTGCATTTATTCCTGGCATCACGGACGGCCGGTCTCCATGCCGCCACGCCAAGAAAACACATGATGTCAGACTGGCCAATGGCGGATTTTTTAAGTAACGATTATCATCTCCTGTGACTTT
Source organism: Paramormyrops kingsleyae (assembly GCF_048594095.1). Classification (NCBI taxonomy): domain Eukaryota; kingdom Metazoa; phylum Chordata; class Actinopteri; order Osteoglossiformes; family Mormyridae; genus Paramormyrops; species Paramormyrops kingsleyae. The sequence goes on from NC_132819.1 coordinate 16,379,431, forward strand.
TTGGGAGTGGGGGTGGGGGGGATTTCAAAGTGCCGAGTCATGGCACCCCTGTCTGGAAGTGGTGGGCAGCATTCTTACTTGGGACTGACTGCCTTCCGGCAAATGAACTGAATTTAACCCCCTTGATCCCCCCCCCCCCCAAGCCACCCCCCCTAGCCTTATAATGGTGCTTTGGGATCACCACAGGCTGTGTGGAGACTCTGTCTGGTCCCATTACGGAAACGTCCAGAACGAGGGCGGCTGGCGTTGAGTTTATAGCTATTTTTCTAGCGGTGGTGCTGGGGGAGGGGCGGGAATGAACGGCACGACCAACAGTTGCTGCTTTGTGTTCCTGAGTCGGCCTTGTGACCCAGACTCCCGAAGCTTATACGCATTTAGTAGTGTCTGTGGGGGGGGGGGTTCAGCTGGAAAGCGGATTTCATGAGGCAGCTCCTGGGGTCAGTGTTCCTGCCCCCCCCTCCCCGTACTGGGAGGTGGGCTTTTTTTACACATACTGTATATATGGGCAGAAATCTCATCTTAAGCTGGTTTTTCTGCCTTTAAATGGCTTGATTAGTTTCTGAAGGGGAGAAATGGCATGTGTGTGTGTGTGTGTGTGTGTGTGTGTGTGACAGCCAGTGAGAACCTCTTTAATCATATTAAGTGGTCGGTGGGAGTCACTGACTCGCTTGCGGAAAAATGCCCATCCTTTCCAAGGAGGCAGTTTCTCGTTCCCAGACCACTGGGCCCTCGTTTTTGAGGGGGGGGGGGTCACGTGGCCGACCCGCTGTGCCTGCTAAGCGCTGCCTACCAGCTGCTGCCCCCGCACGCCGCCCGCGCTCAGCGGGGATGCCTATTTTTATACTTTACCTGCTTTTTATGGATTTTTAGGGCCAGGAAATGAGCCAGGGCTCGGGTGGGGGGTGGGGGCGCGGGGCAGTAGGATTTCGGTGGGCCCCCGCGTTGCCCGTTTCCTGAGGAAGGATTGCTGTCCACACTGTCCTCAGCTATGAACCGGACTCTAGGGTAAAGGCCCCCAGTCATGCTGGTGACCCTCTGGTTAGTGTGCGGAGAACATGGCTGCAATGTAACCAGCTCGCGATGAGGGAGACGGGGGGTCGGCATGCGGGCCATGCTGCAAACCGCTGGCCGGCCTGCCGCTGTCAACAGGCCAGCTTTCAATCTAGGGGCGTCGCCGGGCTCCAGTACCTCCTCTTTTTCATTGGATGGGGAACCGGTTCTTGAGGCCCCAGAAGGAAAAGACAGGCCTTTTGCTGATGCTGTGAGGGACACGGAGAGTGGCAGGGCAGCCGGCGGGCGAAAGGGGCATTCAGGAGGATTCCTGGGTTCTTTTGTTGGACCCTCGTGGGCGGCACCTGCCCGTCTCTGCAAACCCCAGGCACGGTGATCCTTTGATGGGGGGGGGGGGGGGGGGGTGTGATGTCCAAAATGTTCTCAGCCTGGCTTTCTTCAAGGGGTGGCGTGAGACAGGCGCTGCCCAAACACAAGTGCTCCGCGTGACCTGGCATGAGTCAGCGGCCGGGCACCGTGGCACGCGAGGATGTCATCACATGCAGAGCCTCCCCCCCCCCCACACACACACCCTCCTCTCCTTCCCGTAATCTCCTCTCCGCGCCTGATAAGGGCCGCTGCTTCCCCAGCTGAAAGCCACTCTCACTCCCATATCCACGTAGTGAGAGCTGCTTTTACGGCACGCCGCCTGGCACAGATCGTCGACGGAAGCATCCAGAAGGGCCCGTGTGCGTACGGGACGGGAGTCTGAGAGCGGGGTTAATGTTACGGGCCACGCTCTGTCTCCTGGCCCCTGGGGGGCTGCCGATTACATCATTAAGGTCCATTCTCATCTCCTAGCTGCTCTACCCTGTGTTGTTGCTCAGCTGCTCTGATGAGGGGAAAATGATCTGTAAGTAATAGCATATGATACTTTCATGCCCCCCCCCCCCCCACACACACACAGTATAAAATTTGCTCTGCTAATATAGTATCTCTAAATAAAGATCACCCCCCCCCCCCAAGTACCCTACCGCCTTGAATTGTGGTGCTTGAGCATGCAGATCCAGCCCCCAGGAAACACTCCCCACGGAGAGCCTACTGTAGCTTTTTTTTTTTTTGTTTTTTTTTTTACTGCTGCCTTCTGATCTGTAATTATTTTAAGTTTTTTTTTAAGTAATAAAATTCTTAAAGAAACGTTCTTTGTCTCGCAGCCATCCTCCGCCTTTGATTCGTTTAACATCCGCCCTTTGACTGTAGCGGCGTGATGGATTATGTCGGGGTTGAAAGTCCGTTTTTGTTTCTGCTCAGAGACTGGGGCGGGGGGGGTAAGATATCCTGTGAGATAAGCTCCAGGGTGCCATTCGCTGCCTGCTATGGTTGCTCCGGCTTGAAGCGACTTGTGTCTTGGCCGCGCTCCATCGCAGCCTCCTCCGCGAGTGTTCCGTCTGCGCCGCTGAGTCGCCTGCTCTCTCTCTAGCTCACCCGCCTGCTGCCTCCCATCTCGGCATCATCGAGGCTCACGTCCCACCTGCCGCCATACAGGTACCCCAAAATTCTGGCTATACCGTACCCCCGTAAACGTCAAGGAGGACCCTGTCACTCCAAACCCTGTTTTGTGGAAGCCGGGTCATTTTTACCCATAATATCAATAAACGCATGCCGTTTTGCTTAGTCCTTCGCTCGTATTTGGGTGAAACCATGGAAACGGTGTTGCGGAAGGGCACTGAGGTTATTGTGGCTGATAGCCAGGCAGATGCAGGATTTGCCGAGCCATTAGCCGGTTAGCACTGCATGGCACGGTTAGCGGAGCGGCGACGGTAACAGATACTTTTCGCTTTATTTCTGTGCGACGTCGCCTTGCTTCCCCAGTGCAGTGGGTGTGATTCTCGTGTGTGTGTGTGTGTGTGTGTGTCCGTGTCCGTGTCCGTGTCCGTGTCCGTGTCCGTGTCCGTGTCCGTGTCCGTGTCCGTGTACGCGCGCGCACCGCTTTTGCACGGCTGCCTTCTGGGTACTCCGGTTTCCTCCAGCAGTCCAAAAGCACACTGTTTGGGTGAATTTTTATCTCTAAATTGCCCCGAGTGTGTGATTGAGTGTGTGCCCTGTGATCGACTGGGATGTCTTCCCTACGATAATCTCCAGACTTGATGTGGACTCATGCAGGATAAGCAGTTACTGAAAAATGGATGGAATGTTTTTCCTGGAGCCATATTTCTTTGTGTCTTTGTGGCAGCCTTTTGCCATTTTGATCCTAAATATCAGATTATTACCTTGTAACACGCTTGCTGTGATGTGGAGCGCGGATGGGAGGCGGGAGAGGCTCACCTTTACACCTACGAGGGAATCGTTACCGATCGATACGATTCGCTGTGGTATTTCGCTGTCACTGTGTATTGTGCCTGTTTATGGTACTGATGAACCTTCCCCACGCTAGCGAGCTTCTTGTGGGGGATGTTTGAAAGCGAGTATGATATTTATGCAGGTCTCTCATGCTACATGGCGCATCCAGCAGTGCACAAGAACCTAACCATGCATCGGCAATGACCTGAATCAGAAAATAACATATTTTTCTCCAGCAACAATATGCAACAATCTCTAAGGGGTGCGACTGATAGGGAATACGGTACAAATATATGCAAACACAACCACCCTAAGAGGAGGTCTGTAAGCTCTTCTAGGCTTGGAATATATTTTAATGTACACACACACACACTTGTATAAAGTATATGTTCTGTAATTTCTGCTGAATGTTTGTCAGCAGGATTCGCAGATGTTCATTTTCAGGGCGACCTCATCCCCCCGGTGGATTTGGAAAGGCTGCGTCCCGGAGAGGAGCTTAGAATAAATCGGGTGGGATCTCGGGTGCCGTCTTATCAGGCACTCGGCAAAAAAAAAAAAAAGCCGTGAGCAGCACTTCAATTCGACAAGGTGCTTAATTCTCAGGCTGTTATGAGGAAGCGGCTTTTTGCCGAGTCCCGTGGAGTCAGACCCGGGGGGTAGCCAGACCCGGGCGGGTAGCCAGACCCGGGCGGGAGCCTGGCCGCACGCCGACACGGTGGAAGTTCTGACTTCCCTGTGTGAGTTCGCGTGTCAGCGTCGCCGTCGCCCACCTTTGATCTGCTCGTCGTTTGGGGGCCGGCTCGCCGGAGGCTAAGCGCGAGTTATGCCTGCGATCCATGTGTGACATTAATGGTGACAGAAATCAAAGCAGAAGTCATCACAGACAATGAGAAGGTTGGAGACTAACCCTGGGGAATCTGAGTGGCAGCTTTGCCCCCCCCCCCCCCCCCCCCCCCCCCTAACAGGCAGTCACACCTCAGTGCAAGGTAATCGTCTTCCTGGCTCACACTGTGAGCAGAGACTCCTCAGGGATGCCCCCCCCCAACCCGACCCTGTCTGTGTCTTTATGCCAGGCTCAGTGGGAGTCCGCCTCCCCTCCCCCCCACATTCCCACCACCCTGAATGCTCCGTCGCTATTTGCAGGCCCGCATTGCTTGAACGCACTCTGTCTCGCTCCCATCCTGCGTCTGTGTCCCCATGGGGTGGTTTTTCCCCCGCAGCTCCTTCTCCCCGGTGAACCACCTCCTCCGCAGCCGCGGTCGTAACGCTGTTCCTCCATGTGCCGCTTTGAGGGCCTCGCAGCCTGTCACCCGGCCTTGTCTGTGCCTCGCCCCGTCCTGTGAACACTGCCACTTTTGTTTCCCTTTGTATGCTCCGCTAGTGCCCCATCAGCAGCCCCCCCCCCCAATGAAAGCGGCTGTCAGTCACCCAGGGCCTGTCTTCTAGCCCATCTTGGTCCCACGCTCACACTACATGACCGTGGTGGAGTCTGTCCCGTCCTGGAGCAGCAAATCCCAACCGGGACGCAGGTCCACACGCTGATGACGGGTCACCTTCATCTTTCTGACTGCCCCATGCTCTACAGCAGGGTTATCTAACTCATGGTCCTCGAGGTCCGAGCACTGCTGGTTTTCCAGCCTTCCTTTACCTGTCAGTCAGGTGCGAAGCCTCTGACCAATCAGAATCAGTAATTATTAAACAACTACCTGGGAGAACTGAAAACACGGCTTGGATTTGGAATCGAGGTCCAGAGTTGAAGAACCCTGATCTACAGGAAGGGAAGATCTGGAAGTATCAGACTATCATACTGTTGTAATTATTGCGCAAACTTACTGTGCAAGTTTTGAGCAAAGCCCTTAACCTCCCAGTATGCCCCCGGGTGCCACATAAATAGCCTGACCTGCACTCAGACTTAAAAGCGTTGCCATGAACTGTATATTTGTGTGTATATACATCTGAAAGGAGAGCATGATGGGATATGTGAAAAGAAGCATACAGACGGTAAATAAAGCATCATTTAATTTCACTTAATCCTGAAGTCTCGGAATACACCCCCTGACCTCACCCCTTCTGGTGAGAAGCCTGGCCTCACTTCCAACAGTATGGGCAATCTCAGGTGTGTTGCTCATTTGAGTTTTGTTGAGGCATGTCCCCCCAACCCCCCCCCCCCCCCCCGTCATGCACCATTTTAATAGTTAAAGGGTCATAGAAGACAATCTAAAGGGTGAAGGCAGATAAATAATGAATGAAAGGTAGCAGAATGGCAACGTTTATGCTGAGTGCTCTCTGCTCGGAGTGCTGCCTTGCCGTCGTGTCAGGAGGCCAGCATTTTACATCCTCTGTCACGTGCCTTTCCGGCCCGTTTTCTGAACAATGCGAAGAACCGGCGGCGAGGTGCTGCCTTGTTGACTGAGGTTACCTGAGCGACTTGGAAATTGCTGGGAAGCTGCATTTCTCAAAGCCCGCAAAGACTATCTTCTTTTGCCAAACCCTTGGTATTCTGAGAGCCGGTAAATAGTATGGAGACTCTCCTCGCCACTCTTCCTTGGCTCAGTATCACCTTCTGTGATGCCGACACTGTATCGATGCATCATGCATGCTGCGGTCTTAAACCGAGCCGGACTCTCAGCTCTCGGCGCCGAGGGTGACGCTGGGGACACAGAGAGGCGCCAAATGAGATCGGCACGTTTCTGAAAAGGCTCATAAGTCCCTGAGTGATGCTGTGGGGTCTCTGTAGTTTCTCAGTGGTGTCTTGTGGATTCATGTGTATTAGACATACTGTGGAGTATATGTGTGTCTCTCTGCCTGCCTGTCTGCCTCGGCCTCTGTCTCTCTGCCTGCCTGTCTGCCTCGGCCTCTGTCTCTCTGCCTGCCTGTCTGCCTCGGCCTTTGTCTCTCTACCTGCCTGTCTGCCTCGGCCTCTGTCTCTCTGCCTGCCTGTCTGCCTCGGCCTTTGTCTCTCTACCTGCCTGTCTGCCTCGGCCTCTGTCTACCTGCCTGCTAGACTGCCCCACTCAGATGGTCTGCCTGTCTTTCTGTCTAATCTGTTAGTGCTCTCATTTCCAAAACAGAGTAAATGCAAAGAAACACTCCAATCAAAACTCAGATCTCCTGTCCTCTCCCCAATGTGCCCAACTGGCTTTATTTTAATGCTTACAAAGTGATTACTCCAGTTAGCTGGGTGTCATTATGGGACACATCTGTATAACCTGAGCAGGTCGCTTACCGGAATCACTCTTTAGCTCTGTCCGGCTCACAGAACCTAAAAGGGATTTATAGACCAAGACAAAATGCTTTTCCATTGAAAGGCTTTATGTTAATTAAGTGTGTGTGTGGACAATGATTTATTTTTCTGTTTTTAGTAAATATACAGCATCAACACAAGTGAATGTATGTATAGTTTCCTTATACCTTTGTCTTGCAGATATTGTAAGCCGTCCTTGCCTCAGTCTGATCCATTCTGCCTCTCTCCTTAGTGCTCGGTCGCTGAAGTACTGCCATTAGTGAAGTGTTGGGACGATAATGGTGTTATCCTCCTGTAATATTATTTTTTCATGGTAACTTTTAGGCCAGCTCCGACTAAAATTCTTCCGAGACGAATCGTGCATCGCGTGATTCCTCCTGTCCGGTCCTGCCGTTGTCAGACGCACGCTTTCAGCGAGGGAACTGCTTCCTTCCGCTCAGATATTTTAAATGTCCCCTTTGTTTTCGTATCTATTTGTTGCTGTGGCTGGACCAGAGATTTAAAAAACAGTCCTGATCCTGTACACATTGCATATCTGCCGTTGCTTAGCGCCACATTAATCTCCAGAAAGGGGAAATAACTCATTGTTTTTTCCTTTGTCCTTTCAGGTCGTTGTTTTGTTAATCACAGATTGTGTGACATCATTGACTTCTGAAGAAAGCCAGTGCCCCAAAAATAGTTCAAAAAACAAATAAATAAATAGCTAAGCTAGTTGGAGAGGAATGGGGACTGTGCCTTAGATTTATCTTGGCAGGAACCATCTGAGTTGTTTCATTATGGAAAACGAATTGGAAGAGGAATGGAAAAACATTATTGGTGTGAAATTGAAATACAAATTCAAAATCCTGTTTAATTCAGCTGCTGGGATTGGCTTTACATATCGTCCGGCACTTTTCTCACAGATGTCAACATTACCTTCCTCAGCCAGGTGGGAACGTGCTGTTTCTGGCCTCCATCGCAGCTGGACTCGTCTCAGACAAAAAAATATGGCTGTCCTTATTTTCCATTTGGGTGAGCTTAACAAAGCCTTTTTCATATGTTGGGGTTTAAGTAAACAGGCTTGTGTTCTGGTCCCAGATGAGGAGCGGCCTGCCCTTGCAGGTGTATCCCTCGATGACGGAATAAACTGTATTTCGTGCTTAAAAAATGGTGAATATGCTGAGAATCATTGAGGAGACCTGTTTTTTTTGTTTGTTTTAACTCTGGTGTGCAGAAACTGGACATCTCCGTAAGTGACCCTCCTCGCTTCTCCTGGAGGAGGTGTTGCACGCTCGCCTCCTCGTCACACTCTCTCATTTCATGTCCGCTCACTTATTTTAATTTGGTAGCTGAGAAACTCCATGATTATCGACCCGGAGCAATCTGAGGCAGAGCGGAGCGGCTGTTTTCAGGGTTATGCTGCAACGGAGCGTTGCAAACGAGCCTCTCACGGCCAGCGTGCCTCGTTTGTGGCAGACGTTAGCAGTCGAGCGTTGACTCAAAGCGATGACCTATTTGGCTCCTTGCAGAGAGGCAGAGCGGAGCTTGTTTAGCCCAGGGCTTCGTAACCGAGTGGCCGTTCCAGATGTACAGTGCCTGGTTTCCCTTATTAAGCCTGGTTGTGTGTTGCAGATACCGGCAGTGAAATCTCCCCCTTCCCCTACAGTAAACAAAAGTGCATTTAAAAAAAAAAAAAAATCTTTTGTTTTTACTACCAAGAAAGTTTTTAACGGCAGAAGTTACCAATGAAAACTGGCAGAGGGTTGGTCTGATGTCCAGAAAATCTGAAGCGGGGAGTTTAATTCTTATGCCGTAATTAGATAAACTCACTCCTGGCCGTTCCCGAACCCGTGTGCGATGGGTAGGACTTCACCGAGCAGCCGTCATGGTTTTGTGGACGTCCTTTACTGCTTCCTTGGCAAATGGGCGTTGAGGCCTGTTAATTTGTTGTTGGAACTTAAAGCCCTCCTGATGAATGCATCATTTATTTTTATTATTTAGCCCCAGTTCCCAGAGCCTGAACCATCTCTCACCCCGCACAGCTCCGCCTTCACACCTTTAGACACGGAGTAGTTCATGGTCGCATCACTCCCAGCAAAGGCCTCTGGGAGTTACCGTATTCATCAGTGTATGAGTGACCTTAATCACGTGTACAGATGCCTAGAAAAAATGTCGTCATACTGCATTGCACACTGGTGTTAAAATATGAAAATGAAGCAGTTTGCCGTTTGCTTCCTATTATGTCTGATCACAGCCAGAGACTTCTTTAGACAGGGATGAGCGACATGTGATGGAAGACATCAGTCTGTCTTTGCTGAGGAGGAAACATGCAGATATTATCTTCCGCTTCTGTACGGCGGCGATCGGTACACCTCTCTACATGATTAAGGGGCCGGCATGACATAAATTTTTTTCTGCAGGGTGGCTAAGGAAATATTTAAGTTGTGCATGGAAACATTTTGCTTGCCAGTAACTGTGGTCCAGGGGAAGATGGAGCACGCAGATGTGAGGTGATGAGAAGTGTTTCTTGCCAGCAGCTGGATGGATTTCCTACCCTGCTGCATCAGCAGCGTTCTGGCCTGGAGATGCTGGAAAGGCTCCAGTGCCGTGTCTGGGCCATTACTGATGTTCTGTCCATCTAATACTGGACTCTGGCAAGCTGGCGCTGCTCGGCAAAGCTACCCTGGGGCTAATGAGGGTCTAACACTGTCTGGTGAGAAAATGCGGGAAATGTAAGGAATCATATAACATTGTTTTGGTGGGTAAAGTGTCTTGCTCATGGGCCTAACAGGGATGTGACAGATGGGATTTGAACCAACAACCTTCCGATCACAGCCACCAAGACCTAACCCATTGAGCTACCTACTTATCACTTTGTGTCATTATTTCACCACCGGCAGAGCAGGTATGAATCACGTGAGCTGTCAAATAGGGGACTTAAAGTGGAACCTCTCCCAGGTCCAGTGAAAATGCCTTTTCAGCCCCCGGCGACCGGCTTTCCCAGTGTCCCGCCGAGGGCCTTTCTGTGCAAGTCGTCCAGACGTGCTGTAATTAGGCCCACGTTCACCTGCGGCCACCCCAGCAAGGAATGCGATGGGGCTGCGGATACGGCCTTTAACCCCCCCCCCCCATATTGTAGAGTGGCGCTGCATTCCTGAGGAGCTGTGGGAGTGTGGGTGGGCGGTGCCCCCTCCGCCTGGCACCGTGGGTCCCCCACCCCGTGTACGATGACTCTCTCTTTCATCTTGTCCCTCCAAGGCTCCGGGCTGGAATCCCTTTGGCTCACAGTCACGCTCTCCGGCAGACGCAAACGCGGCGTGACGGATTAAAAGAAGGGCCCCCTTTGGTCAACTTTGACAACAAGCGACCGAAGAAAAACAGCCTTGCGATCTGAAACGTAAACTAACGTTTGGGGGGAGGGCCGTAGCGTTTTATGAATGTGTGTTAGCACATGTGTGAGAGTGCACATCTTCAGCCATCTGTGGCCCCATGAGCTCGGTCAGCTGGGGGCTCAGTCACATCCTCCAGGAACAATGAGGCCTGTTCCAGCAGCATGCTGCTCTCACGCTCCTGGGGAGGTCCTGCAAGCTCAGTTTGTGCTTAGCTTTCGAAAAACACAGCTAGCGCTAAATCTCGGCTAGCTCTGCGGAAAATCGGTCTTGTATCAGTGTAAATGGCGTAGCTAGTTGGCACGGCTAAGCGTTTTTTGTGTGTCATCCTTAAAGAAGTTGTAGTATTTTACACTATAACCAGAGATGCACATATCTGATACGCAAAAATGCATTTGGCATATGAAGCGATACGCGTGGGAATTTCTTGGTATGAGTGCAAATACACAAAGTATGTACGCAGTTGCGCTCTTACGACATTACTGTGCATTTTAACCTTTACGCTGCAAATGAAGTACACATTAGCTGTACCAAGGTTAAAATGCATTGTAAGTTCTTGCCACAGTACCGCAAATGTGTATGTACTTCATGTGCATTTGTGTTTTTTATGCCAAGAAATTGGCACGTGTATCACTTTTTGCACCAAATGCATACTTGTGTGCAGTTCTGTATATACCTGACTATAATGGGCCGAATAGCATGGGGGTGTCCGGGACACTGCTGGAAACCCTAACCCTATTATTAGTGCATATATTGCTGAGATTGTCAGTTTAGAGGCTTCATAAGCAAATCACTGTAGGTGAAAGTCCCTGCTGTCCGCTTCTCCCTCAGTCCTTTTGGGTCGTCCTCCGATTGCTTGGGCTCCCTGCCGTAGCGGAGAAGCAGGCCGGTCTCCCTGTGAGAGAGCGCACGGATCGGGCGAGGTCTGAGAGAGCAGCGTGACGGAGCCGTGATTTGCGGCTTCCCAGTCGTCCGTGCGTGTTGCTAGGATACCTCCTACTCTTCCGCTTCCATTGCCGATCCCGCCCCTATTCTCTGACGCTCTTAGCTCTAATTGGTCCTTGAGAAGTTCTGCGGCCGGTGAGGCTCTTCCCTTCGCTTGATTTAATGCGTTTTCCCCTCGTCCCTGTCTTCCTTGTCCCATTGAGTTTCGGATTAATGTAGCGGGAGTGTGAATAGGCCCTCTGAAATGAGCCTCTTTAATTGGGCTTGGGCTGTAAAGCTTGATACCAGACGATATTTTCCCGCTGTCTGGGGGAGGGGCCACCGGGGTGTCGGCCAGACTGACGTTATGCAGATTTCTAATTGACACGATGGCGGTGATGCAGCTCCATGCGTCTCGCGACCGCAGGCCGCGTCTGTCGCCGCATTTATTCAAATGAGGCCTAATTACCGGAGTCGCCGGAGAGCCCCGGCCGCGGCCACCTGACCCAGCCACGCGCTGGCTGATCCGCAGCCTGTTTTTAGAAACCTCCAGAGCGCAGTCTGTCTGCTTTTGTTTTTTTTTTTTTGTTTTTTTTTAGCCCGCCCCCCTCCCCACAAACCCCCAGGGAGCCAGGCTCTGGGGACAGAGCTGAGGAGCGATGCAGCCTGCCTCCCAGCTGGGGCAACTGCGCAGCGGGACCTGGAGCAGCTGTTCCTGCTGTGGGCCTCACATGTTCTCACATCTCACATAGGGTTTAATGTCCCCAGGACAGGAAGTGTATTATGCCCCCCCCCCCCCCCCCCCCCAGGATATTCCCACACCAGCTTTCCACAGCAAAGATGCTGCTGCATAATTCTTCTCTGGGTCAGGATTTCTGTCCTGCACTTTACAAAAAACATTAGAGTCCATTCGAAGCTTTCCTGTAGTTCACCATCTTTCATTTGCCAAAGCTGGGGAAGTTTATGATATGGATTTCAAACTCGCCCCCCCCCTTGTCTGGGAAACATCAAAGTAACACTGACCCGGGGCTGCTTCCTCAAGGGCGGTCCAACATCAGGGGCGCTGTCCTGGCCCGGCCCAGTTCCATGTGCCAGAGTCGGACTCGGGGATGCCGGCTGTGGGTCGCCCTCATCTCCGCGATGGTACGGGGCCAAATGAAGCCTCATGGAGCGATGCATTATGGTCCGGACTTCCAAAGCTGTCAGTAGTGCTGCTGACACCACTGGGCTCACGCCCTGTCAATGGCGGCAGCCGTCACATAAACCCCTATGCAAAGGTTATTATACACAGCCTGCATGTTACGGATCATTTAATAGCATTATACTCCGTTATTCTAGTCATAATCTCATAATTTGGCTCCTTTCTTCTACTGGTAGTGCTGTCTTTTCAGAATTACCTAGTATTCGCCGTTGATTCAGTGCTTCATGCCAGTATTCACAATAATGCTCATCATACGTAATACTTAACGGTTAGAGCCTTGGCTTAGTAGTTATTTATTTATTACGTAAAATGGCATGGATTCCTTTAGATGTTTTGGTTGCTGGAGCAAATCCAGAGAAGATTCGAAATGCATTTGCTCATGGCTGTCCTTCATTTGGTGTTTCGAGGGCCAGAGAGACACCGCCCCCTGCAGGCCGGGTCCAGCTACTGCCCGCGCTGACTTAACATGGTCAATGGCAGTATGAGGACGCAGCGGGAAGCAGAGCCACGCTCATTATATATTAATTTTATTATTTGCATAGCGTTTGCCATGGATTTCTCTCATATCTTTGTGTTGGTTCCTCACGTCGAGATGAACCGTGGCATCTGTCGCGCGGAGCTGGGGGAGTAAATGAGTGTCTGCAAATAAAAGGCTAAATTAGATGCTCAGACATCTCACTGGGGAGAGCAGCGAGGGCTCCGGAGATCTGGTTTTAACGTTATTAGCACTTTTTTTTAAAAAAAATTTTTAATTTAATTTTTTGCTCTGTTAGCATATGTAGCGTTAGCACGCAGGTCTCTCATCTACTCCTCCCAGTATGATGGCGTGACTGGTCTAATCTCTATCCGGCGACCACTCTGGTGCACTTTGGATTCCCGGGAAGGGTCGAACGAGCCGTCCATCAGCCCGTATCGATTCCTGGCTGGTCCGGCCGGAGCAGGTTTGCTCCGGATTGCTGTCACGTCCCGGCCGCGTGCTGAGAATATTCCTCCTCCTGCTGATCTGACTCTTGCTCATTCCTGCGCTCGTGTTGACAGGAGCGATGGCCCGTCCGGCGCTACCATGCTCCAGCTCCGATCGATAGGTTTATTGTACTTGTAGAGCAGTGTGGTTCACTGTGGGTCTTTTATCAACCAGCGCCTTTGGGGGGGGGCAGCGTTCTGGGGTGTGTTACTGGGCATGGCTCACCCGACAAGGTCCATTTCCCAACCTTATTCCTGAAAGAGCGCCCTCTCTGGTCAGGGGACGGAATGACGCTTTGGCCTTACAGTGGGCCCCGAGATGTACGGTGACCAAAAGGCCATGCGATCTGAGTGTAAATGGCATGCGAGCCCAAGCCCCACTGCATTCTTCCTGTACATTTGTCCTGTGGGTTTGTGGATTTATTGCCGGTATATGGGAGAGGGAAATAATCATTCATGTACAAGTGGGCGGGTGGGCTGTATACGAGACACCTGCTTTTTTTATGTGGCCACTGGCCGCAGGTCCCAGCTCACAGATGCCTGAGGTCGGCGTCCTGGTGTCTGATGCGGGTTTGGGATCCTCCACCGAGGCGCAAGGGCTCGTCTCAGAGGATGACGGCTAATCTCAAGACATGGGGCCTAATTCTGTGCTGCTACCTGCCTTTCAGGGAGGAAACAGACCTACCCAGCGACATTGGGGATGAGCGGGTCATTGTCAGAGGTCTGCATCACAAACACACCTGCAGTCAAATTCTTTAATATGCCACTGAGATCCCGTTTCCCTGTTTGGTTCATCATTCAACGGCGAGGTTGGCTCTGCTGTGGTTCTTCTTGTGGACATCTGTGTGACTTGCGGTTCCTGTTTGGGTCGCGGTTTCCTGCTTTCACTTAAGTTTTAGTGAAATATGTAAGCCGTCATGCTGTATTCCTAACTAAATAATTGATATGCATGGATCGATGCCTTTTTTTCCCCACTAAGAAGCTAAAAGTAAGTACCTTAGTTACCCTGGCAGGTGGGTATGACCACAATTGAATGCTGAGAGCTGATCGTTTTGCATACCTGATTATTCAAAACTGTACATTTTTACGACCAATAAGCACGTGAAAGTAAGGTTAGGGTCGTGCACCATTTCACAGGGGACCACTTTGTTTTCTATGTTCATTAGTACATTTAGCTAAAATCCCAGTCAGCAGCGGGTTAGTGGTTTGATTGGAATATGCATGTGTGAACTAATTAGTGACATATATATTTAACTGCACCTGTTTAATTACCTATACCTTAATTATCGTGTTCACATTTTCCAGGGGTGTGAGTAATCATTTAGCCATGTATGTTTTAGTGATTTACGATCAGTTTGTTTCCCCTGTTAAGCGAAACCGCATTTTCTGCACCAGGGAACCCACAGGCTGTATGGCCATGCGGCCGCGTCTAGGACGGCGCCTGCCTTGCCCAGCGCTGCCCGCTACATGCCCGTCTCGTGCCCTTTAATCCGCCAATGCAGCCTGAAGGGGTGTTTTATCTCGTGATGTTAATAGGATGTAATGTGAACTTGGTAATTACCCGCGAACGGGAGAATGAATTTGCCGATGAGCGTGATTGGGGAGGGGAGGGGTGAGGAAGGGGTGAATGCAGACCCAGGATGTAATCCAGTAACAAAAAGTGATGATGACGACGAGGATGGTGATGCGAATAATAATAATGATGATGATGATGATGAGGTCACTGATATGGCCTTGACATGTCTGTGGGTCCTTGAGTGAGGCCCTTGTCCCCCCAGCCCCCTGCGTGCTGCTACGGGTGGCTGCCCTTCACGGCCAGCTTACACTCACCTACAGAGAGCAAGTTGGGGGAGGTGTACAGAGAATTTTCCCATGGGGATCAATAAAGTATCTAATTATTATTATTATTACCACTATTATTAATGTCTGACACAGTGCTGGCTTTCTTCCCTGTGAGCCGTTGGTGGGATCCCTCCCCCCATTAGCAGAAAAGCTGTTTTTTCTTCCTTTTTTTAAAAAAAAAAAAAGAAAAACACTCGAGTCATTTTTTTTTTTTATTCCTCAAAAGTACAAAAAGCTTGTAATTAAGCCACTCCAAATGGAAGCATTTATCTGCTGTTGCCGTGGCGACCGCTGAAGGCTGCCTGGGGGTCTGGTCTGGCAGAGCAGGGTCACCAGATTGAATCGAACCCGCAACACAAACACGTTTCTCACAGGTTCTCCCTCAATGTGCCCTGCGAGGTGAAAGTTCCCCCTTTCATCGCTCTCCTCTCATTCGGCTCAGTGATTAGCCTTCATTTCCTGCATATTAGCTGTGTGCTCACCGTGGTCTGACTTCAAGCCCGGCACTCGTAACCCGAATCCGGAGTGGGAGACGAGGCTCGCCGCAGCTGGGGGCCTTTCATTTAGCCCGCCCCTCCCCCACACACACCCCCCACCCCAAACTCTCCCTCATTTTCTGTAATTGTGGATGAAATGTACTTTTTGGGTAATGATCGAGAGCCTTTCTGTCAGCACAGGCCTGTCCCATTACGGCGTAATGGCGGCTTACGATCGGCACATACGGAGGCGCAGGGTTTCCGTGGGAGAATGAAGCCGCCACCAAAACTGCCGGCTGGCCCCTGTCTGCTCGTCACGCTTTATTATGCCGACGACAGCTTTGTACGCGAGAGTGACTGTCGGAACGGCTCGTCACCATGCAGAAGGGGGCTTGTAAACGAGCAGGTGAGCTCATGGGACTGGACCCCGTCCGCCTGACCCCTGTGGAGTCCGCCAAACCCGCCCGGCCTGCCGCTTCTGCCTCGGCGATTCTCAGCTGGTTCTCGTTCATTTCAAGGGCAGCGGGAGGAATCTGCTCTTAAAAGAAGTGGTTGGGGGGGGGGAGGGATTTATGGAATAATTATCGCTCTGTCCTCAGGCTCACTCTCTTTATGGCGTCCTCTGGCTAACAGCAGCATCCCGAAGGCTGAGGCAGCTTTAATTGTGCTTCAGTGCTGATGCCAATTAGTCTGGCTTTTCCTTTATTTTTCACCGCTGGGGAGAACCTTGTGTGCTGTATTTTAAGCTATTTTGTGATGAGGAGCAGCTAGTAATACAGAAATGGGGCGAGCAGAACACTTGACATTTGAGGAATGGCTTATTTTAGACTTGGGCGATGTCACCCTGTGCGTTTCCTTGTTGGCCACCTTCTCTTGGTGCCGTCCCATGTTTGCCATGGTCAGCGGCCGTCTGCGGAGACCTGATACCCAAGGCCTTATGGGGGGGGGGCTCTTCTTACAGACTAGTCCAAAATTATCCAAGGAATATGGCGACGACGAGAGAAATTCGATCTTCCTTGATCTGTGCCAGTTGGGCCGCTCTGAGTTTCCTGGAGAGACACGGCGCCGTTTGGAAGCTGGCGTTCCTAGGATGGGGGGTGTCAGTCGTGTTGGCGCCCAGCCTTTGCCGCGTGGTGAAAGCGCGAGGAATGCTGCGGGAGGCTTTTCGTTACCTACGGCCCCCGAGTACCCCCCCCCCCTCCCCACCCAGGATCGCCCAGCGACGCTGGACTGAAGAGACACTTTCAGCTCCTGGATCCTCTTCGTTAATAGGCTCCACCGCCCCTCCCAATCTACAGCTAGTCGTTTGACACTCGCCTGTCATTTTCTCTGCATTCCTCCCGTAAATCTCTCTCTGTCTCTGTAGAAACGTCACGCTTGCCTGGTAAAAGATGAGCTTGAGGCTGAAGTGGTGATGTGACGGATTGGGCCGAAACCATGTCTTGGCACCGCGCCGCCATCGGGTTTCCGGAAACGGGCATGAGAGAATACAGACGCCAGGCTGGGTATCAGCAGCTTATCTGGGGTCTGGATGGATGAAAAGCTTCTAGAAGGTGCCCCAGCAATCCTGCCTTTGGGATACCCAGTAGCCGAATTATCCCGAGGGTCATCAGACAGCTGGAACCGGGGCCTAACAGATTTACACACTCCTGCCCCCCCCCCCCCCCCCCATGCCCGGGTCAGGGAGTAACAGGTCGAGGACTGTCTAGGCCACACCTCCTGAGCCCTCAAAGAGAAATGCACCTGATGTCTGGTTATTTATCACCCTGGGGGGGGGGAATTAGGAATTCCAAGCAGCTCCTTAATCCAAGTGCTGACTGAGGCCTGGGATGGGGTCGCCGGGTTCAGCACCAGAGGCCCCAGGCGTGTGCTTACACGACAGGCCGCATGCCTTGGCTGGCGCCCGTTTCTTTTTTTTTTTTGCCTGGGGAAACATTTTGGGCCGTATTTACTTAAAATGGATGTCGCTGATAAGGGCCGGTCGGAGGCCAACACATCAGCGGCTGTTCAGTCACTGGCATGAATGACATTTGGTCAGTAAGGAGCGGCAGGGTTGCTCAAGAGACATTACAAGCCACGTGAATGTAAACTCTGCCGCGGGAAGCTTTCCGGCGTGGCGTGGCGTGGCGTGGCGTGGCGTGGCGTGGCGTGGCGTGGCGTGGCGTGGCGTGGCGTGGCGTGGCGTGGCGTAGCGTGGCGTAGCGTGGAGCGGCGCAGCACGGCTGCCCCCGAATGCGTCAGGCTAGTGAGAGGAGGCAGCTGCTGGGGGCTGTGGCTAACTGTTAGCAGCGGCTAAGTGCTAGCTGGTACATCACTCTGGCTTGGGTAGCCTTTTCAATTTCCCACAATGCCGAGCAGGTTGGGGATTCTGAGGGACACTGGGTACAATCCTGGTCTGACCGAAGTTTGTGTTTATTATTATTATTGAATAATTTTGGTGCAGTTTTAGGCCCTATAAAATAAGTATTACCCTTGATAAAATGATTTGTGGCCAACAAATCTTTTCTTTCATTCAGTAATGAAATAATCAGTCACTGGGCAGTTGAGTTAATGTGTTATTATACTAACTGGTAAAAGTCATTGAGGAGTTTGTACTGCGCTGCAAATTCAACTTTACTTTTTTCCACCTCTTAAAATAAAAAAGAGAGATTCTACGAGCTCAGTTGCTTTTGTGGTTTAGGAATTAAGTTTCACTTCAATCTTCGGAGGAGAAGTGACACTTAATTGGGAGCAGGACATGGAGGCCTGTGTCCTGGTCTGACAGGGACATATCTCACAGCTCTGTACCTGCCAGAGGAGAATATTCCCCTCAGCACTGGCTGCGTGATGACTGTCACGGGGGGGGCGGGGGGGATGGCATTTTGGGCAGGGTTCATTAACCTTGAAATACCTCCCCAGGGGTGACTTTGACCAGCTTCCCAAGAAAACCACACATTCACAGCCCAGTGTCTGTGGTTAATAATTGTTTTTGCCTTATCGAGGCCGGTCTCTCAGCCTTACGTGGAATCTGATCTTTGACCCGTCCTGCAGCGCCTCCCAGAGGGAATTGCGTGGAGGGATTTCAGGCGTTGGCGGGTTATTGGTGGTGGCTGGGGGGTGGGGGGGGGGGGGTTTAAGGGGGGGTGTGTGTGTCTGTGTGTTTAAGTGATGGATGCTCCCTATGGAGGCAGTATTTAATAATGCGTGTTTAGAAGCTGTCAGTATGGCTTGTAATATACATGCCCATGTGCTCGTGCATATGCTAGGCGTGTTAGCGGGTCACGTCCGTGGGTGTGTTTGTGGGGGTTTTTCCCCCCAGTACACGAGGTCCCATCTGCAGGTGGCTGCCCCCCCCCCCCCCCCCCGGTGGGCTGTGCCAGCGCGTGACACAGCTGTGGCTGTCTCTGAAATGCTAATGCGCCTTTATTCCGTCCCCACGTCCGTCCTTCCGTCCCGTTGCCGTGCACCCAGGTTCTGCAGACGCCCGCTCCGTACCCCTACACCCCTTGGCAGAGCCCCCAGATCCCCCTTTGACCTCTGGCTCTTTCTGTCATACCCACTGACTTTGCCCCCCCCCCCCCTCTTGTCGCTCCAGGTATGACTACAGGGAGCTGCTACACAACGCCACCTTCTGCCTGGTGCCGCGCGGGCGGCGCCTCGGATCCTTCCGCTTCCTGGAGGCCCTGCAGGTGAGGAGGCCCCGCCTCTAACTCCCCCCCCCCCCCCCCCCCAGCCGGGCCACGATGGTGGCAGTGGGCGGATTTACGGGCTGCCGTGCTCCCCATCTGTTCCTAACAACAGCAGCTGGTGTGACGCTTGTGATATTTTTCAATTGGAATAATTTACATTTTAGTCTTTAATCTTGCAGGCGCTCATTACCGGGCATTTTATTTGTAGATATGCTCATAATTCCTCCACGCATAAACACTTCTGTACTGTGGATTGATATGTGTCAGGTATAACACCCTACATACCGACGGTGAGATTTTTCACTCGTTTCAAAACTTTCAGGTGTGAAATTGTCCGCACTCTGCATTTGATTGTGGTGGTATCCTTATTAGGAGAATTTCTCTGGAATAAGTTTTGATGCTGATTGATGTTTGCTGCAGGTGTAAGAAAAGTCTTTTTTTATTTGCAAAATTCCAAGCAGTTCTTTTGTCTAAAAAAGGAAGAGGAACCGCTGAAAAGGCATTTTTAACACTTGCTTTCTTTCAAGTAGAAACACACAGACACCTTGAGTTCTAGCAGACGGCTACAGTCACATTGCCGCTTCTGCTTTTCTCTGCAGATGCACCCCAGATGAAAATATTCTCTCCTTCTCTATGTTTATCTCTCCTGTTCTTCCACATGTGCGCAAAGTCACGCTCACAGACAGAATAATTCATTTGCTAGCTTGTCGGGAATCGCCTCCCTGGCTGACTGATCGAATCGCAGCTGGTTGTGGGTCTCCTGATGCCACTCTGGGGGTGTGGGAGTCTTGCCCTTTTTTTCCCCTTCAGAGGTCTGCTTTTCTGGCCTGAAAGATTAGCACCCATCGCCCCCCAGGGAGACCGTCCTCGTGACCGGTCGTGATGGGAGCCCACTCAGAGCGCCTCCTCTGACCCAATAAGGCACTATGGATTTGGGGGTGTGGTCCCACCCCCCGAGCGGGACTGCGCCTGATTCCCAAGTTAAAAGCCAGCTCTGGAGGAGAGCAGAGTCAGTGAGAGAATTCGCGTTAGATGTGAAGAACAAAGCTGCCAGTTTCATATCTCTTCCAGGCCTACAGCCACTGACTGACAGCGACACAATCAGCCTTGCACTTGTGCCGGCTCGCAGATCCGTGCCTCATTTCCCGTGCTGTGAGCTCGGCGGTTGTGAGCTCGTTACCGGCCTTGTGATTAGGAGACACCCCCCCCCAATCTGTTTACAGGGGGACTTGACTCTGGTGGCGCCCTGCTGATCCCGTGAGTGACAGGGGCTTTTCTGATATGCAGTCTCTGTACCTGCCAGCCCTTGCTGACTCAGCGGCCCAGATTCGCATAAACGAACGTCTCTCATGAAAGCCATATTTAGAAGCCGCTGTTATTTGTTTAATTCCCCCGGATTGTCGTCTCGAAACTTCCTGACGACTTGCCTTATTTGCACTACGGAACCGAAATAGGAATCTACACCCCCACTCCAAAAGAGATTCAGCTCGTGTGCTAAGATTTCCGTGGTCCTGGGCAGGCAGGGCTGGGCTGTACCCCCGGTATGACAGGCTGGCCCCTCCGGGACTCCCCTCCCCCCCCTGGAGCACCCCCCCAGGGATCCCAATGTCTCTGGCTCTGCCCCTGCTTCTCCCCCCTACCTCCCCTCCACCTGTTGTGTGGTGTGGCGTTAGTTCCGCCCCGTCACCTGACGTGGGGACTCCGCTCGCTGTCCTCAGGCCGCCTGCGTTCCCGTGATGCTGAGTAACGGCTGGGAGCTGCCCTTCTCCGAGATCATCGACTGGAACACGGCGGCCGTCATCGGGGACGAGAGGCTGCTGCTGCAGGTATTGTGTGTGTGTGTGTGTGTCTGTCTGTCTGTCTGTTTGTCTGTCTGTCTGTCTGTCTGTCTGTCTGTCTGTCTGTCTGTCTGTGTAATTCTTTTGTAATAAACCATTATCAAAACACTAATAACCAAGATGATAATGATATGTGGCATGAAGACGCCTGCTAGTGCTGAGAGGCTTTTCATATCGTATTAATAACGATGATGATGCATTTTATTCATGTAGTGATGTCATTTAGCAAAGGCATGGATGTGTTACCTGGTTATATGCCTTCCCACTTCGCCCCCCCCTCCCCCCCCCCCCCAGCCTTTGGTGGAGTGCCCCATCACATCCTGGGAAGCGCTCTGCTGTTACGCTTTCCGGTTCCCCGCGTGAACCGCCGGCCAAGTGCACGTTTCAATCAGAGCCGCTTGACGGCGGGCCCCTGGTCGTGGCCCCCTGGCCGCTTCCCCTCTAAAAATAAAGTGCCACTATCCTGACCCGGCTTGGTGGGCCCACCTCTGCCTACAGCCTGTTTCCCCTCTGCCCCTGGTGGGACAATGATTGATGACGGTGCCAAATGGGCCGCGAATAGCGTCTGTCACATCCGGCACTGATACGAGACCTAAAAATGTCACACAAAACAGACCACTTCCCTAAAAGTACACCCCCCCCCCCTTCAGTTTTTTAGCTCACTTTCTGACCCCTGCATAGATGTAATTTAAGCACTATGCCATTCCTGCCTTATTCTTCCTACATGGGATGTTCCACTTGGTTTTGAGGATCGACCCCCCCTTCAGTGGTGGGAAATGATGGCGGGTCCGGGGCCCGGCTTGGGTTTCCAGCTGCGCCGAGTTTGTATCCCCAACCCGTATCAGAAACATGGCTCCCTGTGGGCGGGGAACAGCACATTGGTGTGAGAATGGAGCAATTCCAGCGATCTTGGGAAGACGGCAGGTCACCCCAGCTACCCTCCCCAGCACGGACACCAGTCTGACCTTCCGTCTCCCGTCCTGTGGGTTGTTAATCACATGCTAATGCTCCTTTCCCCAGGCCAGCTGCAGATGACCTGATTATTCTTGCTGTCTTGTCGTTCCCAGATCCCATCCACGGCCCGGTCCATCCATCAGGACAAAATCCTAGCACTTAGACAGCAAACACAGTTCCTGTGGGAGGCCTATTTTTCTTCTGTGGAGAAGATTGTATTGACCACTCTGGAGGTAAATAAATAATGGATGGTCCCAGATAACTCCATCTGGCCTGGCCGAGCACACACGAGTAATGGCAGAATTTGATCCCGTCGTCCTGGTGCGTTTCGTATCCACTTTCCCCACATGCCTGTAGTTGCTCATTTGGGAGAAATGAAAATCCCTCCCCTTCCACATAGGGGGGGGTGTGTTCCTGGAATATGTGGCGTTCCTGAATGAGGTGCATCCCTACGCCACTAGGTTGGGTTGCCTTCATCTCTGCCTGAGGGGTGGGGGAACGAGGCCAGCCTGGAGGTTCTGGTCAATACATGGGAACCGACTGTCGCCGTCTATACTTGGCGCCCACGCCGCTCCCCGACCCTGGGATCATTACAGCAGACCAGGAGCTTTTGTCCATATTGCTTTCGGCAAAGGCGTCTTAATTAGAAAGCAGCCCATCGTACTAAACACACCTGAGGGGCCACTTAGGCATTCCACGGACAGCCTTGCCGCGGGAACCCAGGCAGCCATGTTTGATGAGCCAACTTTTTAAATGAACTTCTAAACTTTGTGGTTCGTGTCTCCCACCTCATCAGCAAAACATAGTGATCCCTAGTGAATATCTGTGGGATGGCTCGAAATGTCTGTGCCAGAATTAAATATAAAAACACGGCCCACCTCGAAAAAAAGTACTATTTTTTTGGTTTATTATGACTGAATACAAATTAAATGCGACTGCATGTTCAGACTGGGTTATGTTGACCTTTTTTCTTTCTCACTATATGCTAATTAATCATCCATTAGCTAAGTATTAATGCCTGATTTAAATGTAGCTAAAAATTACACCATTTTTTTTCTGCCCTTCTGTTTTTGAAAGGCAGCTCTGCTTTTGATCAGAGCCAGTCGGGCCCATGCTGTCCACTCGCAGTTACCACAGCTATCGATTAGCCAGTGCTAACTAAACGTGCTTGTTTTCGCAGTTACCAAGTGAACGTGTATGAGAAATTGATAGGAAAGGGTGGTACCCCGCTGATTAAGCCAGCGTGAGGTACTGTGGGTAACAGCCCCCCCCCTCCCCCCTGCCCCCTGCCCCAGCGAAGCAGAGGGAGCAGCCCAACATATGTAAAGCGTGTCAGCACCATAGTCATGTTTAATTCACGTGCCAGGCCGTGGGGGGTATGGAGACGCCTGTAAGCAGATGTAATATTGGTGGTGTGATGGGGGGTAGGTCACATTGTTATCCCTCTCTGGGGCCCTGAAGGCAGCCCATTGGCTCTCTGGCAGCATGTGATCTCTCCAGACCGAGGCAGTTAGCCAATCAGTATACTTTGAAGGCTTTGAAGAGCCTTTACCTTACATTCCCCTCCTTCCTCATCTGCGTCTGGGTGATTGTGGCCGGAGAGTCCGGATTGCGTAGGACATCGCCCCCAGCATCCAGCTGGCTGAGAAATTGCCCGTTACTGAGGAGAAGGATGATGCTCTTTCAGCGAGTGCCCCTTCATTAAGCGGAGAAAGGAGCACGTGTAAATGTGACCGCTGCTTATCGATCTACCCCCGCGAGTGTAAGGGAGGCTGTCTGATTGGCGGCAGTCTGACAGCTTTCTGGCATTTTTCACTCAGTGTGTGACAAGTTGTGGCCTGAGTTTTAATGGTGGCCCTGTGCCCTGTTGTAATGACGGCTCTCTTTTGTGATTCTCCCTGCCATCATGTGTCACGGTGCCGTTAATTCATTCCGAATTGCGCTCGTCGCTGTCCCACGCTCCTCTCGGCCCCCTTCACTCAGAGGTGGATAGCTCAGGTCCAGAAAAAATTCATATTGTGGTTTTGTTTCAGCCAAGCAGCTCTGTGAGTATGACTCTTTATATTCTGGACCTGAACTGGGACGCCTGCCCCACGCACTCATCGCCGGTCCCTGCCTCCCCTCCCCACAGATCGTCCAGGACCGCGTGTTCCAGCACTGGTCCCGCAGCACCCTGATGTGGAACAGCCACCCTGGGGGGCTCTTCGCGCTCCCGCAGTACTCCGTCTACCTGGGGGACTTCCCCTTCTACTACGCTGCGCTCGGTGAGTGACCCCCTCCCCCGTTCCAACGTCGCCAGCGTCCGTAACTAAATCTCTGCATCACGGGGTTCGCTAACAGATCAAGCTGCTTGTTACTTTATTATCCTGCATCTGCTAAGTAGCTGTCGCTCGCTAATCTAATGGATAACTGAGCTCCCTTAACTAATAGAAAAATGAATGTAATTATGCAACGGGATGCATGTAAATGGCCCCCCTTATTCAAATGGCCAACATGTCATTTGCGTGATCTCATTTGATTAATTGAAGGAATCTGCCCACCTGGAGAGTGACATCATTTAGTGGTAAAGCCTGACCAGCTGATCAGTCATGTGACCATATTTAAAAATATCCCAAAGGATGCCGGTTAATTGGACAAAAGTCAAAGATGGCGACCTTGCGGTCCGTGGTTGTGCCGATCTGTGACACTGAAGCTAATTGTCCTTCTGGCCCGTTTCACAGGTATCAAGCCTTACCCAAAGTTCACGGCAGTAATCCACGCCGTCACGCCTCTGGTGTCCCAGTCCCAGCCCATTCTCAAGCTCCTGGTGGCGGTGGCCAAGTCGCAGTACTGCGCCCAGGTAAGAGCGCCCCCTAGGGGAAGGAGGGGGGATTGCATGGACCCCACTCAGCCTCTGCACAGGTGCAAATCCGCTGAATAGGAAGGGGAAAATGGGACATGGGGGGAAAAAAAAAAAACAGGCGTAACACACACTATAAATAAAACCCAGCTGAAGCCTCGCTCTGTTTACAGTATTATGCAAATACGCATTTAGTGCACAGATAAATAGCTTTAAACTTAATTTAATTAGGGTGTTACAGAATACTGTATGTGTCATAAAATTTTATTAAACCCTATTGGAACCCCTCGTGTGTCGGTCCGCAGCAGCATCGAAATGTCGATGCCTAAAGATCAACAAAGGCTGTCTACGTTGCTGATTAAAGGCCATGGGGAGGAATCTCAGCCCTGTGTAACGGACAGCTCACAGACTGCCGTTTCTTCACACGAGAGAAGGGCAATGGGAAGAGTTCCCGTTGATTCTGGTTAATTTCTCCGCAGCCTGACTGGGAGAGGTGGTAATTAGCCCAGAAGCTGCTTTTCCGCTCTGTCGGATAGCGGCCGGGGGCCCTTTCCTGATGAGACCGGTAAACAGAGGCTCTACCAGCTTGGATCCTGCTCACTCTAAAGCGAGCTGCCCGGTATCCCATAAGCGCACATCTCTGTTTTTCCACGGAACAACGCCTTGCCATGTCCGGCGCCCCCCACTGCCGAGCGAGCGGCATTGACTGACACAGCGCCCCCCTTGTGTTTTTCGGTCCTCTTTATCAAAAAAGGAAACGCCGCGTGTAATCAGGAAGTTCTGAAATAGCATCCCTGGGGTCCCGAGGAACTGAAGTGGACGTATGAAGATGTAAACACAGAAGCGGGGCCTGGATTTTCCAGAAGTGATAATGACTATCAGGCTGCTTGGCGGGGGGGGGGGGGGGGTATACGAATACTCCTTCAGTACCCTCCTTCAAATAAAACGCTCAGCAGTTGACATAATGGCTTCTGCAGGGTTTGCCTAAACTGAGCCGCTGCTGTGGGGGGTGTCCACGGGTGTCCCAGACTCAATAATGTAGGTAGGACAGGCAGGTAAGATCTTCAGTTGGTCAGCATTTCTACCAAAGGGTGCGATCTCTCACCAAAAGACTCCCTGTAACACGTGCTGGAAAAAAATCCAACTTAAACAAGCAATTAACTGCTGTTGGTTTTGCTCTTGACTTCACAACCGACGGTGCATGTGTGATTTAATCATGTCCTTATTACCATAATGTTGTTTTCTAATGAATATATAAGTATTACAAAGAGGCCAGTTTGACGTGTCGTATAATGTTTGTGTTCAGCGCCATCAGTCCTGCACCTTGTGTTCGTGGGTGTTCTTCCCGCGAATCGCCGTTAACACGTTTGCCGTCGATCGTATTCCCTCCCTCCCCCACAAACCCCCTCTCAGATCATCGTCCTGTGGAACTGCGACAAGCCCCTCCCTGCCAAGCATCGCTGGCCTGCCACCTCTGTGCCTGTCATCGTCATCGAGGGGGACAGTAAGGTGGGTCCCTCTCTGCGCCGTACTGTCGATTTGGGAGTCTTGTGGTGTGAGCGCTGGTGTCATGGCGTCCCTTCTCCTCACTCCTACCTCCAGCCCGCGGTGGAGAGTGTTTATCCTGTGGAGGGAGAGCCTGTCTTTGGCTGTAGGCTGCTCAGCTTGCCGGCCAGCCCGCGGTTTCTCGATTATGACCTTGCTGGCCTGGCCGGGTCCTGGCTCTGCCGACCTCGTTCCTTCCGCACAGTGCCGTCCGCCAATCTGTCCCCCGCAGGGTTGTTCTCTTGGCCTCAGACCAGGCCTTTGTTTTAAGGGTGGAAACGAAACTCACGTCCCTCTGGAGAGCCTGAAGTCCCACAATGCACTTCTTCACTGTCGGCCATTGCTAACGCGGGTCTGTGATGTAGCGGGAGATGCGGGAAGGCAGGGTCACTGTGCGCCAGGTGTTTTATAGATTAAGAAGGATGAGGGCCAAAGCTGAATCTGCGAGCTGGGTCTCAGCCGGAGAGGGAGGGTTATGCTTCTAGCCCTTTCCCACATCTGCTCATGGGCCCTCCTGGGGGGGGGGTTGCGTGTTAGGGCTCGCATGGAGCATGCGTGGGCGGGAGCGTACGGGGGCTTGCGGTGACTCAGCGACTCTGAATTGGAAGGAGGTGGGGGGAGTGCTCTATGGCACGGGACATGGGAAAATTTCTGAGCACAAAAAGCACCATCTTTCAATTTTCCATGTTCCTCCTGTTCCCTGGGGAGTGGTGGGAGTGTCTCGTTCCGCCCCCCCCCCCCCACCCCGAACTGTCATGGGAAGTGTGTGTCAGGCCGCCTGCAGCGAGACTTTCTGCCCGCTGTCACAGGACTTGTGGGTAAGCGCTCCCTCATTCCTGAGCCGCTCCTAACCCTCCCTCCGTGTGCTGTTTACTGTCCATCCCTGGACAGGTTGGGGGGGGGGGGGGGTGATCTGTGAGTCTCCCATGGGGCTTTTTCCACCGTTGGCCTGCCTAACCCACCCCGCTTCGTGTACAGGCCCCATGTCTATGTGCAACTCTCCGTATCGATCTCCCCCCAGAAGGAACTCAGATAACGCAGGCAAACTCCGGCTACCCGAGTGCGTCCTGACATTTTACACGCCTCACGCTTTATGTAACGGGAAAAGTTTCAGGAGCGCAGAGGCACCGCGGGTTGACTGACCTTCACGACCGAGCCTGTCCCAGGAGGAAGCTGGCAGTGAGCGGGAATGTGGGGCCGCGTGTGGGTGGGTGGGTGGATGTAGCACACAGCTCATTGATATTCCCCTGCACGCTGCTCAGCCCTACCGCTTGGCCAGTGTGATTCAGCCCCTGTGACACTGACCTCCGTTAGAGAACCGCAGCGCAGGTATGGTGGCCATCATCCATCTGGTCATGTGACATTTGGCCATAGAATCGCATTCGGCTGTTTCCTTTCGCTTTAATGTCGGAAATGGATATTTGCTTAAACCCGTTGCCGGGGCCTCTGTGCGTGGGGCTTTGGGGGCTCCGTGTTTGCGTATGTGCCGTGTTTGGTCGCAGCTGCAGCACTGAAGCACAGAATCCTTCCAGAGTTATCGCTGCTATTAGAGGCTAAATGTTCTGTAGCAGTTTACATTTCATGAGATTTTAATAAAATGCAGCTGGGATGCTGTGTCTCCCCCCCCAAGCCAGAGGAATGACTGTCTAATCTCGTGTCCCACTGCAGTTTTATCTTTGCTGCGCAAACTGAGAAGCGTTGTGTACAGAGTGTGTGGCGGCTCTCGAGCATTACCTTAATGATGCGCTCTCACACACCCCCCCTCCCCCAGTCTGCCCGTCCAAAATGCCCCCATTAATTAACTGGAGTCCATGGGAAGTTCAGTCAAATCGCCAGTTCTACCGGGTGGGAGCATCTCTGAATATTGCAGATCATGTGACCCTCATGGTCCCTCCCTACCGCCCCCTACAGGTGATGAGCAGTCGCTTCCAGCCTTACGAGACGATTGTGACGGATGCTGTACTGAGTCTGGATGAAGACACGGTGCTGTCCACCACTGAGGTAACTGCCTGCCGTGACTCTGCAGCGCCCCTAGTGGGAGAATGTTCTGTGTCCGCCACAATGGCCATGGGCTCTCGCACCCAGAGCCGGCCACGTTGAGCTGCTTTGCTAGTGCTGGGATGATGACATATTGATTCCTTATTTCATACCCTTTTGTTTTTCATTCGCATCTGTTACAATGAGTTAACTGGTCGTTAATTATAGGATGGGGTGTGGGCCGGGGGGGTGGGTTGAGGCTGGTGTGAGGATAAGCTGTCAGGACAGACGGGGGTGCACTTTTTCACAAACCCCCTCAGGGTGTTAAATTCCGATCTGCATTCATTTGTGTGAAAATCATGTCCAGCACCAGTTAGTCATCGGTTCTGATCCCGCCCGATCTTAATGTTCACCAGAGTGCCTCCCATGGACCCACACTGACATGAGTGGGTAGGTTGCAAATGGCCATGCATTCTCTGACTGGAAATGATGAAATGGGGTGTAACGTAACAAAGTTTTTTAAAAGAAAGCAAAGCTTTCTTTTTTTAATTAAGCTTGATTACATTTTTTGGAAACTTCTGAAGAGTCTCAGTCCTCTGTTATGGCTGGCATGGTTTCCGGTGCCAGGTCCACTTGTGTGCCAGCTCCGTGCTCTCCGGTGTGGCCTGTGGGGCCTCCTGACCACCCACCTCCCTTCAAAGACACACTGCTGCTGCTTTGTTGTTGGCCTTGTTTCCGGCTAGGGAAATGCTGTCCTTAGAGAGTGCATTTTGATTTTCACTTCTCCAAATTAATAACACGGGCAGGGGGGGGGGGATCGGTTTATTGCTGGAGAAATCGTCTGTTTTCCCTTTACAAAAAAGTATATGAAAGCCCCACCCCCCCTTTGGATCCTGCTGTTATTTATTCCTTTTGAGATACCTAACAATCGCTTGTTGTTCTGTCAACGGCCTAATAGTTATAAATTCCAAATCTTTGACGATTAACTGGTTTCCTGAAAGAGCGATAATTAGCACATTTCATAAAGAGCTCGTTTTGTGTCTTCTGTTCAAGTAGCACTGATAACTCTTGGAAATATCTGAAAGATTTTTATTCCAAAGACCATGGAGTGTTATGCAGTATTGCCCTGTGGCTGTTGAGAACCTGCTGAGTCAGCTTAGGTGGAAAGGTCACGTCCATCCTTGGATGTCTCTCTCCATCTGTTTTTCCTCCTGGCATGAAGGTAGGTCAGTCTTACCTTCGTAGGAAAAGGCTCCTGCTGAGATTAATGGAGGGGTGAGAGGTCTGTGGAGGCAGGTGTGGGCAAGAACATGAATCATAACCGGAAGGCTGAGTGTTCGAATCCCAGGAGCTCTCTGGTTTGGTATTTATAAGAAGGTAAAATGTGACTGAATGGGTAACAATTGTGAATGCTTTTGGATAAATGTTTTCTGATATGGAGGCCAAGGTGTTGTGTGCCTGCAGTTTGCTGGTGCTTCTGCGCAGTTCAGCAGTCGGTGTGGCGCGGTGATGTCAGCACTGGCGCAGTGGCGGGCAGGAGGGCGGGCCGGGCGCGGTTTCCGTTACTGTCGCCGGCACAGCTGGCACGGCGTGCGCCTCGTCCGAGCAGAGGGCTGCCCAGGGTGGTGCCCTCCTAGCTCTGCCTCCTGACGTGTCGCCCCGGCGCCCCCTTGTGGCCACTGCCCCCCACCGTAGAGCGCTGGTGGAGCTCCTGCCAATGGTGTTGCCACACCTTCGGGCCCTGTGGTTTGGGAAGCTGAGCTCCGAGCTGCCTGCTGTACATGTGCCCCCATAAAGGGACTTCGGGGGTGGGGGGGGGGGCAATATGGCTGTCGTGTATGTAGCAACAACAGGTATTTTACCTTTTTATCACCGTCTTTAAAAACCGCTCAGCTGGATTGTACCATATGGACAGGAGGGTTTGTGTGCACTGACTGCGTGTTTGACAGCTACTGTTCACCCTGCTCATTCCCCATAGGTGGATTTTGCCTTCACCGTTTGGCAGAGCTTCCCGGAGAGGATTGTGGGATACCCCGCACGGAGCCACTTTTGGGACAGCAACAAAGAACGCTGGGGCTACACCTCCAAGTGGACCAACGACTACTCCATGGTGCTAACTGGAGCTGCTATCTACCACAGGTGAGGGGCCGCCGTCGACGCGCCGGGACCTCAACCTGCCTGCAAGCCGTCAAGCTTAACCAGAACTTCCTCTTCCGACAGATATTACCACTACCTGTACACTAACTTCCTGCCAGCTAGCCTGAAGAACATGGTGGACCAGCTGGCCAACTGTGAGGACATCCTCATGAACTTCCTGGTGTCTGCAGTCACCAAACTCCCCCCCATTAAGGTCACACAGAAGAAACAGTATAAAGAGACCATGATGGGACAGGTACACAAAATAATATTATTATTATGCAGAGTAATACAACAATGTTCATATTGCTTGATTAGAGAGAGTTAAGACCTAGCGCTACAGTGCTGCTTAGCTACAGTGCTGCTTAGCTACAGTGCTGCTTAGCTACAGTGCTGCTTACATGGTTGCCAACTTTGACCAGCTGGCTGGAGTGAGATTTTCAATTTGAGACGAGTCTCAAATGCGTGCGTGCGCTTATACACACACACGCACGTGCATGTATGTAACCGTTTTCTTACCTTGTAAATAGCCTGTAGGGTTTGCAGACTACCCCAACACTTTTGACGTAGCTAATTTTAGGTTTATAATGGAATAATATATATTTGCCGTGACATTTCTTGCGTGAGCATGAGATTAAGGCTGAAAGCGTGAGTGCATGCATGAGAGTTGGCGACACTGTGGTTAGCTACAATGCTGCTTATGAACAGTGCTGCTTAGCTACAGTGCTGCTTAGCTACAATGCAACTCGGCTACAGTGCTGCTTAGCTACAATGCAACTCAGCTACAGTGCTGCTTAGCTACAATGCAACTCAGCTACAGTGCTGCTTAGCTACAATGCAGCAGTGAAAACAGTGAAGTGTACGTGAGCCATTGTGTGTTCCTCTTTCCCCTCCTTGCTTTCAGTCATCCCGAGCCTCACGTTGGGCCGACCCAGACCACTTTGCCCAGCGCCAGACCTGCATGAACAAATTCGCCAGCTGGTTTGGCACCATGCCCTTGGTCCACTCCCAGATGAGGTTGGACCCAGTTCTCTTTAAGGACCAGGTCTCCATCTTGCGCAAGAAATACAGGGACATCGAGAGACTCTGACGAGCCCTGGCGTCCCTGCCCCATGGCTGCCCACCCCTCTGCCCAAAGCGCAGGGGAGGATGGGCACGTAGAGACAAGGAAGGACAGGACATGCTGCATGTGCACCAGGGGGTGCTACAGCTCGGTCTTCCAATCAGTGCGCGTTGCCACGACGACGGCCGCAGGACCCGGGACACGTCAGGGGAAGCACATACACGCACACACACGGGCGTGCGCACATGCACACACACGACACAAGCACGCACTACTGATGACAAGACTGTGGGAGAGCATATTTTTTTAACGAATGCCGCAAGTGGACTGACCCCTATTCTCTGATTGCCCCCTTTATCGCAACCAAGCAGGTTTTATTTGAAATCTGTTACCTGGGAGAGAGAGGAAAAAAAACACTTTTTTTACTCCTTTTTTTCAGCCTTTTTTATTTGCCTGGTTTTGTTTGTATTCCCCCATCGCAGTTCCTGTTGAAAGCCCTCGATCTTTCCTTTCAGGGAGGTGAACACCCAATCGAATTGTCAAAACCACAACTTCACGGTGCCTAACACTACAAAGTACAGCTGTCCTTGTCCGTTTTATAAAGTTTTTTTTTTTTTTTATTTGTGCAGGTTTTCTCTGTTTTTATTTTGATAATGTTTGATGTCTATGGTGATCGGTTTAAACACAAGGTCACAGAATTCTCATGTTCTCCGTTCAAACCCACCAAGATTTAGTGTCGTCGAGGATTCTCTTCAGTGTTGCACTGCCCATAAATGTTGTAACATAAAAATGTGACAGACAAATTTTTCAAGCTACATTCGCCTGAACAGCTTTTTGTTGGCATTCAGTCAACAAAACAATTTTATCGTCGCCAAAACATGATCATCACCTGATTGTAACATCCTGTCGGAGGTGTACGGTAGCCATTTTCCCAAATCCTTAATGTTTTTCTATATCGTCAACATCTTCAGACCTCTTTATACACCACCCCGCATTGTTTTGTTGCCATTGTGTTCTCCTGTACAAATACAACTCGAAGGAAGGGGTGCGCCTGTGAATTACAAAGAGGGGCAGCCTCACTGCAGCAAGCCATTGTGCTGGGTTAAAAGGCCTGGGAATATCCCTAAGAGTAGAGAAGGCGACCTACCCCACCCGACACCCCAGTACTCCAGTCATTTTCAGCCTGAAGCCCCTCCCACGTGGGAGGTCTCTCAGCCCATCCGTCTCCAGCGTTGTGTGCTGTCTGTGTAGCTACTTCATTGCTCATCACTATAGTCTTGCATTCACATGTTTTTATTGATTACATTTCAAGGGAATGGTGCTGAGAACAGGGAACGGTACTTTACCATCCATGCTGAATAAATGCTTTTTTATGATTATTTTTTTATGTTTTTAGAGCAAGGGCTATGTTAGTCTTAGCTCGGACAGGTACTTGAATGTCTGAGGACTTGAAGGAGCACTCTGCAAGTGGCCTTTTAATGAAGGGGACTGGATTTCAGTGTCAACCAGCTCTGAACCAAAGTCAGATTACACAGCATCGTTGTGACTTTAATCCCCATCACGATTCCTTCTAAAAAAAAAAAAACTTTCCTATTTAGCCGCGAAAGTCTGTTTCAGATGTGTACCGTAACAGACGCCAGCTTTCCTGGATCTGTGCTCGAGCTCTCAGTGACGGGTGGTGACCTAATTCTCCAGCTTATGTCATTATTATATAACCAAACTATTTAAGAGCACAGCTAGCCTGTCACCTTAAGAAAGTGGAATTAGTTCCTATTTTTTTATCAGAATATACTAAACTGCCAGAAGTGTTAGAGACTATGGTGCATTGCAAGGATTTGACAAATATATAACAATATAGGAAACGAATGGTATAATCCTTGATTTTTATGCCACTACAGATACATTTCCCAAACTTTTGTGAAAGAATTCAAACATTTCAACTCTGCGACATTAGAAACTGCTCTTTGTTAAGACGGCAATCATATTTAAACACTACAGCAAAAGGTGTCACGGGATATCGGGAGTTCAAACTACCTCGACTGGGAAACATTGCCCAAAATTGCACCCCAATCTGACCCTGGAGATTCAAAGTAAATTTATATATAATCGCTTTCATGAGGATTTCGAAAGCTTAGGTTTACTTATTGCCTCACTATTTAAAAATGAATGATGTACTCTCAGCAAATACACAGACGAAACGATCTGTGGGAACGGATTAAGCCACGGCAACCCAAAAACTCATGACCCTCAGCTGGTTAACACTGGAGTACAGCTCTCCTTTAAATCGCATTTTAAATTGAAATCCAGTCTTTATGTCTGTCATTTTAATTTAAACATTTGAGACATCTCACATGGAAACTCCCAGTTCTGTGCGTGATTCATTTCTTAGCCAACAGACATTTCACAAAGCCTAGTTACAGTATATAGACTTGTATATTTATTTTCACAAGGAATGGAGGCTAACAGATGTATTCTATGTGATTACTGACAGCAATCCGGGGGCTACTTAGCTGGGGTAAATCTGTAAAGCATAAAAAGAACGTATCTTATTTTGTAAACGATGTACATTTGTAATGTCACCCCTTCCCCCCCCCCCCCATGCTGACAGTTTTGTTCTTATTTTCCACTATGCTGTCACGTCATTCAGAGAATAAAGACTATCCTCATGACCCAAGCATAATCATCTCTCAGCTCCACCATGGCAGGATGGAAATGATTCTGTGACCTGTGCAATTAAAGCCGGGGAACGAGGGAGATATGTCACAAAGCCATACAGATAGCTTTCAACGTAATCCGCAGTTTGACCGCTTCTTTTCCTTTGTAGATTACATTTGACATAGTTCCACCAAAGACTTCTGTCCTGTAAACATAGCTCTGTACCTCTTTTTTTTATCGGTCGGTTTTTGTTCATTATGAGATTTGTGTCACATGATGTCTCAATTAACCAATTAGCGGTCTGGGCGTCTTCGCCTCTTCTAAAAGGCACCTAAAGTACCGTTTTGTAGAACCTCCTAATGAATGAGAACGGCGTTGTACATTCGTAAGAGCCTGCAGAGATTCGAGAGATCACTGTGTACATCGGCATTTCATCTGCTCTGGAGTTCTAATGTTCCTGATCAGTGAAAAGGGTTTTTAAGTGTAAAATGTAATTAAATAGCAGTATTATTGGATGCATCCTATAGTTAACACCGTTGGCTGAAGAAAATTGTAAATATGGAACAAGAACACTACCCTCCTGTAAAATAACTAATACTCGATGTGTGTTGCGTGCCAGTCCAGAGTTTTATCGCTTCCTTCCGATATATCATGAAGGAGAATCCCCTCTCATGCTCAGTGTGTTATGCATGAAATTCCTTACTGTCAAGTCTGGGTTTTTTTTTTTTTTTAGGGAGGACGGGGCATGTCAGGATGTCCGTTTCTGGACAGTGTGAATGTGCCTTTGACTAAATTCACTTCCTATTTTGGTTTCTAAACTGGCCCCCAAATTGCACAGCCCACCCCTCTGGCGTTTCAGCAAACGGACCCGCGAGCACGCGATGCTGCCTTGATGACGTACACTGTCTAACACTGGAGTTCTCTGCTTTGATTGGTGGAAGTACCGCCCCCTTCGTTAGATCGTCATGCGGCGGCTCTCCGTGGAACAGACGTTCAGACCCGCATGAGGTTATTGTCCCCCTCCTATGTTTTGTTTCCTGGGTGGAGGGGGCCGCTAATCACACTTACGCATATTTTTTTTTGTTTGTTTTGGGTTTTAATTTTCTTCTCCTCCCTGTCCTTCCCCGTGTTTCTCATTATCAGTTGTAATTAATAAATTACTTTTATAGCGGTAATAAAGAAAAATAGAATTACAATTTTGTAAGAATGATTTTATAAAAAAAATTAATAAATCATATTTGATAATAAACCTGTGCTGTTTTCTGAGTGTTCAAGGATGCTGCTTTCAATGTGAATAACAAAAACACCTAAATATTGAAATGGATTGGATGTGACTGATTATGTGATTATTACGTCTCCCCTGGAACGATTCCACCTCTACCATTACTAGGTTAACTAGATTAGCATGCCTACTTATATAAAACAGACATTATTCCCCCCTCCTTAAAAACATGAAACATTTGGTTGTAATGTGTGATGACACTTTTCTGATTGCAGAAGTAGGCGGATCAGTTTTGATTCTACCGTTGAAGGAATATAGTTTAATTTTTAATGCATCACACACAAAGTGGGGAGATATAAAGAATGCAAAGGTTTTTAAAATAGAGCTTGGAAACATACAACCTTATCACTTTTGTGTGATCTTTTTTTGGAATTCTGTCATTTTATCTGGTGAAATATAACAATACACAAACATTGAACAGTGAATATGTACGTTATTATAGCTTAGTTTAAAAGTACTCTAGAAGATAAACACCCATTCAGCTATCCTTCCATTTTCTAAATGTGTATTCAGTCCAGGGTCACTGGGGGGGCTGAAGCCTATCAGACAGCACTGGGGACAATTAAGGCAGAGGAACACCCTAGATGGGGTGACATTATTAACCTCTAGTAGAATTTGAACACGTGGTTATTACATAAAACAAGATATTTCAGATTTTATCTAGGTATCTTACAAAAACTCACCACAGCAATAACTAATCTCCAGAAATTATAGGTAAAACATATCACATCCATGTACTCAAAGATTCAGACGGAAGCTGAATCCCTACTCACTGTATCTTAACCGATAATTTAAAAAATCGATCATAGGAAATTTTCAACAACAGAATTAATACAGTTACCTTTAACTTCTTGGAGAGACTGTTACAAATTTTCCGTTTATAGTTCTATAATACAACTCGCAGCCTATATGAATGTGTGTGTGTGTGTGTGTGTGTCTTTAAGAGAAGAGACCGTACCGAGCATAGCAGTTGATGACGTCAAATATATTACGAATTAGGCCCAATCACATGCTACCAAATTCACCTTGCATTCTGGGTAATATTCCGATTGCTTCTATATCGCAAAATTGTTGAAATTTAGTTTTTAATATATAGATATTAAGAATAGTTATATATATTAAGTATGTGATGAGGGAATATGTGTCACATTTATAACAAATACTAATAACAAATAACCATATACCAAACAGTGATTGGGAGCTCATTGTATAAATAGACTTTTAAGCTATGTTACTTTCGGATGTGAGGGCGAACTGGCTGCGACATCTGTAACTCCCCATTGATCGCTAAGGGTTATTCGGCTGATCTGGTATAGGCGGGTGTCCCCTTCCTCCCTCGACAATCCACCAGCGTTCCTCCCGAAGCTCTGCGCTCGGTCGAAGAGGACGGTCTGCGCGTATCCGCTCCCCTGCTAGAACCTCCAAACGAGCCCCCTTGTAGGAGAGCCGAGCATCGAGAGTGCTCACACACATCTAAGTGCGGCACTGCACGGGGCAGTTTGCCTTCCTTTTTCTCTCTATTGTGTCATATGATCATCGACTGCACTCACACACACAGACACACATAGTTTCCCTTCTTACAGATAATGTATGAGGTTTAATGACGTCCAAACTACAATGCAGGGTAAGTTATTAAAATATTATCAACGCCATTCCTAAAACTTCAAATACTTTTGGGTTCCATGTATCAAACCAGAAAGTTAAATGGCGAACCAGGTTAGCTATGCACGTTCACAGTCACCTGTTACAAAAGAAAAAAGTCGATGTTAAATTTGTCTGCGTTAACCTGCTTATTGTAACTGCTTGTTTTATGGAAAAAGGTCCACATTTGAAAGCTTTGTGAGGTATCCAGGGGTGAATGGCATCAGAAATTTAGTTCGTTTGTTAGAATACGTAAAAACACCATATTCATGGCTAACTTTTGCTTTTGTTTATCCTTGTTTAGTGTTCTTTAGTCCATTTTCGGTGTAAACCAATTAACTAATTTACAACCAGAAAAATTAACTTTTTTGCATTTTTGTTAATGATCTGTGGAAGATATAAAGCTAATTAATTTATTGTTTTGTTTGTTTTACTAAGGAACGGGAAAGCGGCAAACATGAAGTTAACCAGAAAAGCAGATCTTCACGTTAGAGTAAGTTTAAACTTTGACACATATTGACAGATTAAATGCATTTAGGCTGGACAGTGTAATTCGAATGGTAATCCGCAGTCTTTTTAGATTCCTTGTAATACTTCGTTATTAATTTTCTGAACATTTTAAACGCAAAGATTTTGTATGTAATAAATCAGTTGCACGGGTAGCTTACTTTTTAAACGAGGATTTTTTTAAATGTATTTTTAATTCCACCTTTTCAGCATCCTATAGATAGAGATTTAAAAAAATTTCAGTTTAATTTTTTTTTAAAGGTTATTGTTCACTTTTTAACCACGTTTAGTAATTCCAAACCAAAACCAAAGAATATTTTCCATATAGAATATTCTTAGGTTTTATCTCCCATTGCTTTTATTTTTTAATATCGTGGTTTTCCAAATACTGAAAACATTCTCCTGACATATTGCAAGGCTCTTTTGGGTCCATGATTTCTCTGCTAAGTTTTGGTTCTTTGAACTGGTGCTTGTTCTTGGTATTGCACAATGTTTTACACTGCAGAATGGTTTCAATATCCGATGTATGTTTTATTTGAAAACAGATATAGTACATATTCTTTGTTTTTAATCTAGTATTGCAAATTGTAGGAGTTTATAAATATGCATTCCTTTATGCATATTTTAGTCAAAAGTACAGGTCGTTACCAGAGAATTACAGACATACACAAGAATTTCATAACCAAAAAGTATTAAAGGTTTAAAGTATTAAAATTATTAAAAGTATTTTATTATAAAGAATGTATTTCATAAGGCTCCATATTTGTTGCCAGATTTATATTGCATTTAAGGAACATCAGTAATTAACAAGCACACACACGCATATCCATAATGATCAGATTTCAGTTATACCTCTACAAAATTTCCCAAAAAATGGCCAGCGAGTTCAGCCTTTCCCCCTTTGCCAGTCATGAATGTTGTCACATACTTACCTGAGCCGGCTGTCTGGGTTACATTCAGACCGTCTCCTCAGGTAACAATCATCTTTGTTGATGTTCCAGACATGCCTCGAACTGCTCCATCAAATCACACTGGTAACCTTTCCCCAAGGCCGTTTTGTGGGATATACCATTACTAACACTTTATCTCTGATTTCAGATGCTCATGTCTTCCCCCAGACACACAGACACTTTCCAGCATAATGCTATTTGCTCTTTGGTTTCTGCCTCTTTCTGTCCTACTCATGGGATTTAGAGGCTGATTCTAGATTTCAGGTGTTTTTCAGCACGGTCACCGTTTCTGCTGATTTTTCAGAAATATGGTAATCTTCATAATTTGGCAAAGCATCAGCAATATAATTAGTGACTAAATGTATGCTCATGGTGCGAAACACGAGTAAAGCTACAGATCTCTGGCACTGCCATCTTAAACGATGATGTGCTAATGGACCCCCGCCCCCCACTAGGGAGGAAAAAAATATATTAAAAATTCACCGAAACGGCATCTTGCAATCAGCCAGTGTCAGGCCTTTTGATGACAATCTCCTCCACGGCTTCATCATTTTAATGTTTATTTGTATTTATCATATTTTAAGCCAGTAATTTATAAATCACAATTTCCCCCCAAAGAAGTAATATTCAACAAGTTGATGGGCAAGAAAATCTTGTCGAAAGTCTTCACCGTTACTGGTTATTTACATTATAATCAACATCTCCGTGATCATTTGAAAGGTATTCTGCTGACATGCATCGTGGTGAAGGCTGGAAAGCAGACCTAGACCTAATTAAAAAGGCCCACACATCAAAGCCTGTAGATGAGATGCTTATGTACCTTCTCTACCTTCTCTACAAAGCAGCTAAAAATGAAGTTCCTGGCCTCTTCCAAGTATGGATGCAGCTGGTGTTCTGCTGGTTAACACGCACGTGCCTCCTTACTCTTCACACAAATGACTTTTCCCTGTTGTGTTTCAAGGAGGCCGTTACATTCTGAACGCACAAGGATCTGCGTCATAACCCAAAGAAAACCGTACAATATGCGGCTCTCAGAGAACAAGAGCTCCATCATTCACAGAATTTCCAACCTATCCCTACTGATTTTTTCCTCGTTCCTTTCAAGACAACGCCTCTCATCTCTTCAGCTTTGTCCTTTTTACACCTCTTTGTGAAAACATCCTCATTATATAACTTGCATGACCCAATGATCAAGTGAATTATTAATCATTTTCATTTCAGATTTCAGATAAGCAGTTTTTTTTTTTAATTGAAAGGCTTTTATGGTCTGAGTACACTCAAAAAAGCACACAAATAGATTTAATTTCATCTGCACGTCTGCAAGAGCAGACCATGAAAATGAAAGCAGGCTGGAACGACACCAACAAGCAGCAGGAATTAAAAAATACACAATAATGCTACTGAACTCAGCCCTGCTTTACAGTGCTGTACATAACAAATATATATTTTAAAACCACAACGAATGAGACATAACACTTTCCTTCATTTAGTTATATGGTGTCAGAAAATGGTTTGTGCATATAAATGCTGACCTCATCAAAATCAGAAGATTGACCCCTCATTTCAAAATTTTAGGACAATGGCACTTTGAACTGAGAGGCTAAAACAAGAACACAACTACAAGCACTCTCCAATATACCTTTCCTATTTATCTAGTCATCCATTACATTATACAACATAAATATTAATTAAAAACTCTTTCACAAAAAAAAAAGCAAGAAGCACTTAAGATCTGAATTTAGAAGTTCCATTAAAATGTAATCCTAGAAAATGAAATTCTAGAAATTACAGGAAAATGACTTTTCTGGAAAGCCTTGCTTCTCAGGGTATATTTTAAACCCCGTGTAAAATATATCGCGGTGTAGTACTGCCTACTTATAGAACAGCGTGCCAGCGCCCAGACTAAGTCAAATGAGAGTCAAGCATCTGGTATCATTAAGCAGAAAGGCGACTCTGTTTCTCTACCCTTAGGGAGGTTTCTTGATCATTTAAACACAAGTAAGGCAGTAAACTACCTTCACAAACATACATTTTGTGGGAAATTCGATCCACTGGGACAGCAGAGACGTCCGCTGCTGACTTGCGCTTTCGCAGACATCTTGATAGGGGCTAACACCTTAGATGCCATGAGTGTAATGAACTCCACCAGGACACTCCGTTACGGATA